>NC_056584.1:21110265-21429015 GCF_018340385.1 Cyprinus carpio | reverse complement strand
TCCTAATTTTTGCAAATTTCTCCTCATAGTTTTATTAGCATTATGGTTTAATTAAAATTGTTTTATTGCCATGATGCATATTTTCATCTGGTCTTTGTTATTGCATACAAGTTAATTAAAAAAAAAAAAAAAAAAAAAAAAAAAAAAAAGTCAAGTAATTTTGTTTCAACACTGATCCCTATCCAGTTATCTTGAATGACTGGGACAGTCATGAAAGTGTCTTGGAGGTTCAGTGTGGGAACCCTGTTTAGGAAATGCAGTATATGTTTATGAATATTTTCTGTCAATGTTTTTTTTTTTTTTTTTACCTTCTTGACAGTATTATGTCTGAAGAATAAGAGAGATAAATGTTTATGAAAAGTCTTGGCTTCATGCATCTTGATTCCACAATGCAAAAATCACTTAGGTTGCTCCAGGGAGTAATTTACTCTTGCAGGCTACTGAAACAGACACAAGCCTCATAGAGTATTAAAATATTTTCAGCCCATATGTGTGTGAGCGTGGATGCTTTCCAGAATGGGGAAAGCAGGAATGGAGATAATGTAGAAAACGTATGAGACGGGGGAGGGCAGGGAGAGGTGGGATGTTGTTGGTTACGGAGTGGGCTCACTGTGGCACTCTGGGTTTTTGTTCCTGGCAGGTTGGACAGGCCTTCACTGTGAAGATGACATTAATGAGTGCTTGCTGCAACCATGCAACCAGGGAATGTGCATCCAGAATGAGCCTGGCCATGGCTACACCTGCTTCTGTCGGCCTGGATTTGTGGTAAGTCTCACTGAGTCCCCCCCACCGCTCCTCCTCCTCCCTAAGCTCTTCATCTTCCCCTGAGGTGATCTTGAGAGAGACGCAATCCTGTTTGTCTTTCTCCTGTCAAGCCTTCGCCATCCGTTTGTTTCCATTCCAATATTGCAATAGCCTTTAAATATCCTTGACGTCCTCAGGATGGTAGGCAGCAGGGTTTTTTAGTATTCAACATGCCAGTGGTGCTTTTCAAGTACGGGGAAGAACAGATGTCACTTATTAATGGTAGAAATTGCACGCTGTTTACCTATTTTTGTATTTTAGTTTCTACAGCATTGCTTGTTGAAGCAGCCTGTCGAAGTACCTCTAACAAAAAGATGAGCAATAAGATATTATATACATGCTAATCTGACTACTCTAATCTTAAAATTGAAGTACAGGTACAGATAGTAATATTCCCTTATTAAAAGGTTTTGCATTTAAAGGGGTCATGTGATGTGATTTCAACTTTTCCTTTCTCTTTGGAGTGTTACAAGCTCTTAGTGCATAAAGAAGATCTGTGAAGTTGCAAAGACTAAAGTCTCAAATCCAAAGAGATATTTTTTATAAAAGTTAAGAGTCAACCACACCCCACTAAAATGGCTCATTGTAACACGCCCCCACATATCTACATCACAATGTGGGAAGATTTGCATAACACCACCCAAAGTTCACGCAAAGAAAGAAGGCGTAACTTTTATTCTCATTGTTGTGGAGACGCTGTGTGTTTCCTTGTGAAAGTGAAACTACTTTGTTTGACCTTCCAAAAGAGGACACAACTAGAAATCAAATATTCAGATGTGTGCAGTGCATTTTATGGAGGACTGTTTCCTTATCCTGGGAGAGTAGACTACAATGCTGGCTGTTCTGACCCACAGTCTGTAAGTACGTTTACATATGTAAAGGATTTGTCACTGATGATTTAAACGTGAGTTTTGAGCAATGTACAGTAGCGCTTGTTGTTTGTCGTTTCTCCGATCACAAATGCAGACGTGGTTTTATGTTTACGCAGCGTGATGCAATGAAACGTGTAAAAAGACCGTATAAGTCAGCGGTTCTCAATTCCAGTCCTCATGCCCCTGCTCTGTACATTTTGTATGTTCATCTTCGCTTCAGATGTTTGTTCTATTCGAACGTAAGTGCCCTGCGAAGTGGACATCACAGGATATTCCAGTTCCAGTTTCGAAGCGAACGTATATGATCCATTTAAAGCGCATTGAAAGTGTGCGAGACATGAATTTAAATAGTATTTATTTACAGAGGTATATGATGTCACACTTGTCTGTGTATGAAGATGTTGAGCAGCGCAAATCCATGAATGAATGTTCCGAAGTGAGTTAAACTTCAACAGATTTCCCCTACTCCAGGAGTAGGGAGCAATGAACAATGTGTAGGGACCATGTCAATGGGAACACAGTTCATGCATGGAGATTGCTTATGAAGAGTTGATTATCTGAATCAGGTGTGTTAACAAGAGAGACATGCAAAATATGCAGAGCTGGGAGGTGCAAGGGCTGGAATTGAGAACCGCTGGTCTTGTCATTATGTCCCCACTGGATGCAACAAATGCCTCGTTTATAATGAGTTTGAATATTTTTGTCTCGGCGCTCCAGGACACAAGGTATCACAGTATAGTAAGGGGTGTAACATTTCTGTCACACGCTTGAGGTATTCGGCCAATCACAACACACTGGATACAGTAGCTGGCCAATCAGAGCACACCTCGCTTTCAGAACGATGAGCTTTGTAAAAATTGACGTGTTTCAGAAAGGCGGGGCAAAAGCAATTGCCACTCACACATATATATAGGTGCCGGTACATCTGACAGCATAATTGCTCCTGCTGGGCTTACTGTAATTTACACTCATATTCGCCCAATGTTAGTTTTGCACAATGCTTGAATTCTAATGTCCTCAGTCTTTAGTTGTGTACACTGCACTTATTTCAGCATATTGCATCAAACTTTGTACTTCCTCACCATAATGCCACATACTAGTGCAATTATTTCAGAAAACCTGACTGCCTTTATTATTGTACTGACAATATGGTTAAATGTGGCATCAAACCGTATCCCAGCAGGCATTTCAAAAACACTTCGAGAAAAAGATATTTGTTGTGAGAAAAGTCTTTATTTTGTGTTTCAGGGAAAAAACTGTGAATATAATTATGATGACTGCTTGATCCAGTCATGCCCTGATGGGTTTTCCTGTAAGGATGGGATCAACAATGTCAGCTGTGTCCCTGTGAAGACTGACACATCCTCTGTTCCTCCCATCTCTGTTGTGTCATGGAGAACCATCAACCCCAACCCAGAGTTACAACCCACTTTAGCACCTGTGGAGAACTTGCAAAACACTGAGCAGTCGCCAGGTTGGTACTAAAAACCGCACATGCAATATTTTCTAGTTTTGTAATACTTTGGAAAATTTTTAGCAGCCTCATAAAATCCACATGAAAGTCTTACATGAATTATTTTTAGTTTTGAATCTGAAATCTCTTGGAGTCACAGTCAATTCCTCATGAAGAGCATGCAAACTCTCTGCGTTCATATACAGAGCAAGGAAGCAAAATGTTTTTGCATTTAAACATAATGAGGTTGACTTCCACTGTGCTGGCTTTTAATATATTGGCAAAAGGACTGGGTAAATGAAAGACATCATGAACAATTGAAAACAATCAATAAGCTTGTGTGGTTTGTTTTGATTGATCAGCTTTATTAACTGCTTGTCTTCGTAAACCTAGGAGATTATTGACACTGCTTAAGAGACGTATCATAAATATTATTTATGAACAGCTTGTCAATCTTTCAGTAAAACATGGTATGTTATTTATATATATATCTATTAGTATAATGAAACAAACACATTTTGTTCAACCAAAAGTACAAATTCTGTCATCATTTATTCACCCTCATGTTGTTCCAAACCCGAATGACTTTCTTTCTTCTGCAGAGCATAAAAGAAGATATTTTGATAATTAAATTAATCGATTTCTGTTATATGGACATTTCTCAAAATATCTTCTTTTTTGTTTCACAGTCTGTTTCACAAACTTTCTTTCACAAAATCTTCTTAATAAAAAAAATTGTTTAATTCATACAATAGTAAGTTGGGGACATTTGTTACACTTTAAAAATGCAACAGTGATTTTTTTTATATATATATATATATATATTTTTACAATACTGAATATTTTTCACCTTTAAATGGTACAGATTATCTGGACTAAACTGTGTTTGAAGCAAAAGTGGAACCTACACTGTTATTATTTTTAAGTATGCTTTGATGAAATTCTGCTTTTGGGCATTTGAAACTTTTAATTTTATTTCTCAATATCAGGTTTGTTTTGTTTTTTTTGTTTGTTTTTTTGTTTGTTTTTTTTAATTTCTCATAAAATGAGATGATCACGCTGCTTTTTCTCAGTCAAAGAGAGAGAGAGCCCTACTGAGTTATTGTCATCACTCTTATTTGTGAATTTACAATTGCCTTTGCTCTCCCCTATGGTATTACTGACTACAATAACATACAGAAACATTACCACAGGCAACATAATGCCAGACAAAAAGTCCTTGAAATGTGTATTCCGAAAACATTTCCCAAATAACCTACATTTTGCTTTGCTCTGTTCCAAAATGAGCTGGGAGCCCCTAAAGGTTAGTAAGATAAACACTCACCATCTGTGCTATGTCTGATAATAAGAGCTTTTTCCACATTTGTTCCACTAATGTTCTCTGAAGAAGCAATAGTTTGAACAAACTCAATTAGTTTTTCGCTGGAAAAATTACAGCTAATTAGGAATTATGTGCTATGGTTTATGATGTTTATTGACAGTGACACAAAATGCCCATTGGTAGCACTGAATGAATCGTAGAGAGCCAAAATATCAGTGTGGACCATGAGGACTAAATTTCCACATCATTTAGGAAACTGAACCACCCTAGCCCAATTTCCTGACAATGGACTAATAAATGGATTCTGGAGGCTAAATTTGTCAAATCACTGAAGGTAATTTGGTGAAGCAAAGTCTAAGCAAGTTATTTTAGAAGAGGAAAACCCATGAATGTGCTTAAATTTCCCTAAAGCATGACTTTTCACTTTCTTTCTGAATTGATTTGAATTGAACTGCTGGCCCATAGCCTTTTTGCAAGTATTTTTTTTTTCTTCTAAATACAGCATTTCACAGCATTAGAGTGAGAATGAGATGTCATTCTCTCGGTTACAGGTGAGTTTCTGTTGTACAGTTGGTCTTTTAAATGCTGCGCTGCTAGAACAGTATATAAGATTGCTTCTATACAAAGTGAACCACAAAAAAATCAAAAGGCCAAAATAAAGGTAAATGTGTTTCTGGCATACGTTGAGAGTGATTTTGACATTTAAGCAAGACTTTATGGTGGTCCTGGGGGGCACGACACAATGAAATTAAACCTCTCCGCAGAATGAAAAATGTAATAAACTGAGAAACTGCATGTGGATGTCTGGATATGACGGCATGAATGTTTGCTCTAAGATACCATCAGCACTAATTTCTTCAGCAACTACTGAGAAAGACAAAGTGTGCGTAAGTCAGTGTCCTTGGGGAACAGAGCATTTAATTAACCAAACATGCACTTTACAGAAATCAATGAATTTACAGTGTGAAAGGCAAATGCTACCGACAGCTTTAAAGGTTTCCCTGGGCATCCATGGGAATTTTCTTCAAGTGCCCGAGAGGTACACTAGCTGAGTAATCGCTGTGCGATTGTCCAGAGAGGGTGGAATTGAGGCCATTTTTTATGGAAGATAAAACTTAAGGAAGCTGCTATAGTCTTAACTCAAAAATAGTGGGATAAATCTATCATCACAAGTTGGACTCAGAAATCCAATTAATTTTTGGAACTTTTTTGATGGACAGCTGACTGGGATACTTTTCACAGAACAGTGAATCAGACTTGATACGATGCAGTTGAATTGTAGATAAAAGAATTTATCAATCTCTGTGTTAAGACTTCTGGTTTTAGGTTTTTTTTTGTTTTTTGTTTTTTTAATTTTTGTCTGTACTTTTTTTTTTATCTGTGAGGTTTAGGCAAATTTAAGAATTGTCTCTCTTTCAATTCATGAGTGTGAATCTCTTTATCTGTCTATTTATATCAAGTAAATATTTACACTTTAGCTTGACAATAATTGCTGTGTGTAGTTAGAATTTAAATGCATGTGAATTAATTACATTTCTATTGAATTTAAAAACGCAATTCAGTATGTTTGCTACCTCAGTTTATATTCATGAATTCAATTTGAATTTAAAGGGTATTGTCAATTCAGTTCCAACTTCATCCATACCTTTGTTGTATGTATGTTGAGGTCCCCTACAATAAATCAAAATATTGAAAAAAGTCTTGAATGCTTGATGCAGTTTTTATTTAGCATTTTTTTACATTTCATTGCCCCACAGTCAAACATTGGTCTTAGAATATAATAATTTTAAAATAATTTGTCTATGCAATATTTTTATTTTAAATATTATTCAACAAAGAACATATACTGTAACTTTCAAATGGACCAACAAAGTCTCATCGATATGTCTATATAGGTCGCTCTCTAAAAACATTTTTTGCCCTAGGTGCAGCTATAAATAGATTAGCCAGGATCTTGCATGATACCTCTGCTCTCTCTTTCTGCTGTCCTCTCCTCCTCCTCCTCCTCCTCCTCCTCTGCATTCCCAGTGTACTGAATCTATTTCAGATAGAAACAAAAGACAAAGGAGTTTAAAATATTCCCTTTTGATATCTTCAAATCAGTCAGTGGCAGTCGGGTCATGCTTGTTTGGATGTGTGGCTTCATATGCAACAATTGGACAAATAGTTGATGCAACAGTTTGGTAAAGATTAAAAACTGACAAAACTGGGAGTTCATCTGTGTGTCCATCATGTTTGGAAGATTAAAAGATAACTTTCTGATTTTCTGACAAAACTCATTACGTTAGAATGAGTAATACTGAATAAGTGTGTGTGAATATATATATATATATATATATATGTTGGCAAACTGGTACTTCGCACTGCAAGTGAAGTTTTTGAGGACTACTGTATTTTTTTAAGTTGCTATATCAAATGAACTTCAGATGTGCCTGCTTCGTGTGATCTGTCTTTGCATGTTGATGTCGGGCAATCTGACAAGTTTCTGTGAATTCTTGCACATGTATATGTATGGGCTGATGAGGGAAGTGGAACACAGACAGGGCATAAATCAGATGACAATAAAGGAAAATTATCATTCATTTATTTGCATAACTAGCATTAAATTATTCATCATGGTTTCAGTCTGCTCAATCTGTATCTCATTAACATGACTTATGAGGCTTATAAATCTCAGTTTTATCTAATGTCTGTCTTAAATTCTTTAGTTTTTTCTTGCATGACATGCAAGAAAAAAATTTATAAATTTTGTGCACAATTTACTAATTTGTTCCCTCAATCTTCTAAAACATGTAGACAATTACTGTTTCGTTCCCTCGATTTGCTAAATCGTGCACACAATTTACTAGTTCTTTCTCTCGATTTATAAATTGTGTGCACAATTTAGCAAATCGAGGGAACTAAATAGTAAATCGTACACAGCCTACTGTTTTTTCCTGCATGCCATGTGTGGGGCTCCGTACTTTGGGAAATTTTTTGCACAGATGTTTTTGTGTAAATTAGATTGCCACAAATAGACAGCTTGTTAAATATCTTTATAATTGTTTAGATATGTGACTCTGAACCACAAAACACTTCTACACATTAACTTTCTACACTTTCTACACTTTCTAACACTTCTACACATTAACTTTCACCATATTAAGCCATGTTATAATGTACATTCAAATATGCTTACAGGTCCTTTTTACCCATTTTATAGTCTGTTTTATTGCTTGGTTTTATTGGTACACTCTCAGAAAAAAATACACTGGGTTGGTAGTGATATGTACAATTTAGGTACTAATATGTACACTCCAGGTATGAATATTCGTACCTAAAGTGTGCATATTACTATCTAAATGATACCCTTTCACAAGTACTTTTTGAAATGGTACTGCCCCAGTGACAGGTATTGTACTTTTTTTTTTTTTTTTTCAGATAGGGTCCTTTTTTCATGTTTTATGGTCTGCCAGGCAACAAATCACGATCGCATAGAAAAGTTAAAGCACACTTCTTTTCAAAAGGCCTCACAATTTGAGGTGTCATTCATAGCACAAGTGGTACAGGTGAGTTATGTGCCAAAATGTACAATAGCAAAAGTCTCTAATAATGTTTGTATACTAATTAAAGTTATTTAAGTGTAAAAGAAGCAGCTGATTAAAATGGTGCATAAGTGCAAAGTTAGTCTTGTATTTGTATATACAGTATTTCATGAGTACTTTCCTTGCTTCTACAGTTTTAGTGGATGAGCCTTACCATTCATTCATTAAACAACACTATTTTTGAATGGGCATAAAGAAAACGCTGATCTTTTCCACACTCTCTCTTGTTCTTCCCTTTACAGAGATCTATATTTATACATCCCATAATAGTGTTCATCAGCGCAACTGGCAGCGATCCAGCAGAGTCAGCATTTCACAAACATGAGCAATAACTACACCTTCAAAGTGTTTGCGGACTTATTTTATCCAATAAGAGTTTTATGTTCGAGATTTCCTGTAGTGTGTCTTTCATGGCTCTCTCTGTCGATAATAACTGCTGAATGAGCTCACAGTCACCTGTTCCTATTGACTGGTTTTCAACGATTTGAATGTTAAAGAACCAGTGAGAGCTTACTGCGCCAAGCATGTGGAGAAGTCAGTGGCTAAAATGCAGATTTCAAAAAGGGATCTGGAGTTAATTGCTAATGAGGTGAGTGTTTGTCTCACGACAGCAATCACGGACTGCGTGAAAGCCTTATATCAGTCCAAACAAGCATCTCAAATTAATGAATGGCTCAGTCTCAGAGGGGTAATTTTCCATCATCAACACTGGTAAACCTGCCTGGAACACCAGGAGAGGGAGAAGGTAGATGCTCTGTAGTCGCCCGGCATTCATCCTCATTAATCGGAGATCATAGCCTCTCGTTTCTTGATAAGTCTCCAATCTTTCAGTCACAGGCCTTACTCTCAGATATTTTCCTATTATGGAGTGCAGGACTTAGCAGATGCATGGGGTTTTTTCTACAAGCTCCTTAATCAACAAAATACCCCAGAGACCTTCAATGGCAGATCAAAAGATTTCTGCATTAAAAAGATTTAAAGTCAAGCAAATATTGATAAAGGCCTCATCTGCTGTAGGTCCATTAATCGTGACAGCAATCTCAAAACGTGTGCTCTTTTTTTTTTTGTAGCTTAGCATCGGTCAATCACAGGAAGGGTGAAATACCACAGGCAGTTCCACATTATTGAGCGTTTCATTGCAAAATACCCCGAGGTGAGACCTTTCATAGGAACTGTTTGAGATTGAAGGGCATTAACTCCAGACCAACGCTAATGCTCAGGCCAAATTGCTCAAGTCAGAGCCGGTCTTTTAAGTTTGTCCGCATCAGTGCCCTAAATGATCTCAAAGAGGGTGGAAGTCTCTGAAAATGTCCCATAATTGCCGACTGATACGGATGACAGAGAGCAGGATATCATGGCTTAAAATGAGGCATGTAATAAGCTGGTATAATTTTTCTCAGACAGTCACTCACTCTCGCTATCTTTGCAAGGAGAATTTATGTGCCTTTTTTTGCAAACCATGTGCTGCTGCAAGTATCATGTGGGTTACTGTTCATTTGTGCTAAAAACCCCTTATGGTACAGGGATGAGGTTCCTCAAGCTGACAGAAAGAGGTTTACGCAGTAGAGAGATCTTCTTAGACCTTCTCAAAGCAAGCTACTCTCATTTACGAAGCACCTGCTGGAGAAAAAAAGCCCCTTTTTTAGCTTTATCAGCTCTTGGGATGCAAAAAATGATCAATGGTAACTGACATGTTCCTGTGCTTTTTGTTACATTTGAAGGATTGCATCCTTTGAAATGTTAAACATACATAATGCATTTAGATTTTAATTATGGATGAGTGATTTTCTGCCATGTCTAAGCATGACAGATGCACTACAGTGGTAAGGACATTTTAAGGTGAACATCAGTGGCTTCACAGAATCCACTGACAGCAGAAAACATTAGACGAGTGGCCCTTTCCTACCACTAATTGGAATAGACTTCCTCAGGAGAATTATTCTTCAGTCTCCCCCCCAATTAAAGCAGATCTAAAAACTGCCTTTTAACTGTACTAAGTCATGGCAGGTAATGGGTCACTCTTAGCTTTGATCACACTCCTGCGAGAGAAAGGAGCTACTGTACCAGGCGCAATTATCATAAAATACTTTTAACATGAAAGACAGGGATCTTACAGCCACCTGTTTTACAGGCGTTCAGATTTTTCTGCGAGTCAAATGAAAGCGGTTTATAGCACCAATTCCTGCCCAAAAAAAAACTCTTTCATCAGATGTGGAAAATCTTTTTTCTGAGATTATTTTAAGTTTTGTAGACTCAAAAAAAAATTTTTTTATCGATATAACAACATCCAAATAATGTATACTTAATTTCTGTTTACCAAAGTATAAGAATATTTTGAATGTAAATTCAAAGCAGTTGAAAAAGTGCAATGAACTTATCATTGCAAGGTGTATCTGCAGCACCACTTTGATTTGACTTAAAAATTTCAAAGCAATTAAACTTTACATTTTAGTGGTTTATTTTTATTTATTTATTTATTCTTCTTTTTTGTGTTCATCCCTTGTTTTTTTAATGCTTATGTTTTTTTTTCTTGTTTTTTTTTTTCTTTTTTTTTTTTTTTTTTGGGGGGGGGGGGTTTTATGCACATTCCAGAATCTGTTTGCACTCATTAGACAAATATGCAATATTAGCTATATTTGAAATTTATTTTTTATGAATGTACTGCAATATGATTATATAAATGTGTACTGATTGCTGTATAGCAGTCTATGTTAAAAATAGTTTGTTATTGTTTATAATTATTCATTGCATTTTAATTTACTAAAAATGGCTTAACTTTTGTGAAATTAGTGAAAAAAGAAATCGCACAGCAAAAGTATTAGTAGTAGTGTTAGTTTTATGTTAGTTTTAAATCTGTTAATATGTAATGCTTATTCTTTCTGCTCAGAGCTATACATAATCATAATTAGCATTAACATATTCATAGTTTTATTAGCACTGTGCTCCTTTGTAACCTTGTAATATTAAAAATTGGTAGAACAACATCATCTTAATTGAGAAATATTGGCTCACTGTGGGGAATTCAATGTGGAGAGTATCAATTCTTTGATGGTTTCCAGTGTTCATAATGTTACTCATGTGTTTCTTCAGTTTCAGTTAAGTCCATTAAAAGATGATTAAAAATGGATAGTGTCAGAATGAAATATGTAGATCTGCACAGTAAAAAGTTAAAATATTCACTAATTATTATAACTGTCACAAAAGTTTCTTTTCCATGTGAGACGTAATTTATTCCAGTTTATTCAGATTTGACTCATTTTTATTCAGAGTTTATTCAGATTTTCTATTCTTATTCACTCATGTTCTCATACAGCGCTGCATATTAATAAAGTTGTGTTGCCCACTTATTATTTGGAATGGCATGATAACAAAGGTTCTGTGATGTTCATTCTCATTAAGATTCACTGTAGCATGAGGCTACATTTTCTTGTACCCAGGATGAAATATTACTGTATTAAATATATATTTAATTCAGCTGTATTTTGAAAAACAGGTTGTTTTTGTTTACTAACCCCCATAATGAAATAAAACCTTCGATATCTTTGCAAATTTTGGTTCCAGGTAGCGGCAAACATTCACACAAATGTCGACTTTATACTATTCAAGTTGAGCGGAGCTATGGTGGAACTATGCTTAACTGCCTACATTTCTCTCCTGCAGATATTAGTTTTGGGAGATATTCTGGGAAATCCTTTTTGGAGTTTGAGGGCATTGAAGTCGGTGCTGCATTCAGTGTCACGGTGAGATTCCTGACTGAATCCATGTACGGAACCCTGCTGTATTCAGCCAGTGCCATAAAAGGCATCTTCTTCATCAAACTCTACATTTATAATGGAACGCTTCAGGTAATACTGCAAATGCATATACACTTTTTTTTTTTTTCAAAGCTATGTCATTACCTTTAGAAATCAAAAAATATGCACGAGGAATAATTAATTAAAAAATACTGATACATTCTTTTCCCACACACTCCAGTATGACTTTTTGTGCAACCAAAAGGAGGGACCTCAGCGGATCAATACAGCACAGCAGGTTGCTGATGGAAATGAGCATGTGCTGCTATTGAGGTAAGAGAATTTCTCCTCCAGTATCCATATAGTTTGTGATCATAGAGATTAAAAGGAATCAGATGTCAGTTGTATAAGAAGATGGTGAAACTGGTCATTAATGTAAAGTACCCTTTGGAGCTTATCTATAAGTTAGAAATAGACCACAGTTAGAAACTGGAGAATAGACAGGCACTGTTGATTGTCAGTCATGATAAATTTGTTCCACAAGAAAAAGTTTACAATAACAGGACGACTGATGTGTGGCAGCCAATCAAATGGCACTGAGATCCTAACAGAGACCTAAATACAGATATTATACACATTATGTTATTCATTTACATGATGGGGAGTATTTCTGTTCAGCTCTTATACAGTATTTACACTTGTTCAAGTCTGTAAATGGGTGCAGTATAACCCCAGGATAGTCAGGCCTGGGTATTTGGACTGAGAGCTGAATGATTGCTGAATGACTTTGATGTTCGCAAGCACAATTCACACAGGTCCATTAGGTTTGTTTCTTTTCATCTGATTCAGCAGAAAGTAAAATGCACGGTAATAGTCATAGAAAGATTTGATCAGATTCTGAGTCTCTGAGAGACAGCGCAGCCTCTTCACATCCAAACGCTTTAGCCAGCTCCCGATCTTGAGTGCATCAGCCTGTTTATGTCTGTTTTTCATAGAGAATTTGAAAAGCTTCCAAGATGCGCCAGCTGCACAAATCAGTCATTACTTTTGTGCCAACTAGCAAAAGACTTAGTGTGAAAGAGAGTTGTGAAAACAAGACTGAGTAGGGGAAAAAACAGGGCTGAGTGACCATATCTTTAAAGGGGTCATATTATTCAAATCAGAATTTTCTTGATCTATTGAAATAGAGTTTGTTATACTATGAAAACATACAGGTGAGAATTCACTAAACAGTTGTCACTTTTTTATGCTGAATAAAAACCTGTCTTTTTCACTAACCAGGCATAATGTGCACTGCAATAGGTGATGTTAGTATTTAAAAGAGAATGCCTGGTTTAGTGCAAATTATGTTCAATCAGTAATTGTTGATCAGTAAGCTCAATCGTTTTGTTTAAGGTGTAATTGTTCTCGTCATTTATTTGGACATTTTAGGGTTTTATGCATTGCATCGTCATAGTAATGGAATTAAAATTGGATATAACTTTGGATAGAAAAGTCTAATAAGTGAATTTTACCATTACTAAATTCAAATTAACATGCATATTAACAACATGAGTATTTTAATGTTTACGGATTGGCGCCAAAAATTAGCTTTTTTTAAAGAACAGATGTGACAAATTTGAAATTGATGGCTGTGTTAATTGTTTTGAATGTGTTGAACTTGAGAAGACCATTATAGTCTACATATCAGGGAATATACAGTATAGGCTTAATTAGTCATTAGTTTTAGTCATGTTTTGTTTAGGAAACTTGCTGCACTAATTGGATTTCTCTGTTGTGTGATTGTTTTGAATTTCTTTGAATTGTAATTCAGTGTTTCCTCGTTCTGATATTCCAATTCATATTCTAATTAAACGTCCTGTGGGTCGTGGCCAATTCGATTCAAATTCAAGCTCATAAACTGAAAAGGATTCTTCAATTCTGAATTTTGCCCAACCGTGGTAAAGAGAGCATTTAAAATTCTTAAAGGCACAGTAGTACACAAAGCAGTCTGTTTAGTTCTGAGGTTCACAGAGAAGGTGGAGAATGGTCATGTAAAATTCAGTAACAACCAGTTTTGGTGCACAACATGATGTAAGTGGACCACAGGGAAAAATATAAAATGATATTTTTTCAAAATTAAAAGCTACAATGCAACCCCTTTAAGTTTCGCTCCCTTATTCATGTCTCACATGACCGAGTGAACCTGTGAAACAATTATAAAGGGTCATGCTGTGCTTTATTGTCGCCTTTAAAGCATTTTTAAGTAAAAGGAGCATTCTCTGTATGTCCTGCTGGGGAACTGTCTGATCAAAGACTCGATGGGACCAGTGGCTCTCTGGCGAGATGCCAGGCTGCTCTGGTGGAGCTCTTCTAAATGAACAGTCTCTCCGGCTGCTCCAGAGGGAGGACATCCAGGGCCTGGTGGTCTCTCCTCCTGAGGTGTGGAGCAAAGCAAGAGAGACTCCACAGCCTGTGAATTACAGGCTTAACAAATCAGTCAAGATTGGCTTCTCTGAACCTCCGAAGATGGGGAGACGGATATGAAGGCTAGGGGGGATACTGCCATTATGAGCTGAGCATCTGTAGGCCAATCCTCCAGCTGCACATAGTTATCCCAGAATCCACACTGAGGTAATTATCTTTCCTCCCCTGTTGTTTGGAAGGGCAGAATAAGCTTTGGAAAACTCCCAAGGCTTGGGTACATCTCCGGAACAGTCTGTCCAAGACACATAAGATGTCTTTAAAAGGAAGAGGGGAAATAATTAGCCGCAGGTGAAAGACGCCCTTGAGCATAGCAAATCATTTATTTAGTGGATTTTATTTTTTTTTGTCATGATTTACTGTCGCAAGAGCCATTTTAATTAGCTTTTAACTGTCAATAAAACAGTTAACAGTTGTTTTTAAGCTGTGTCTGATGCATTATGGTATATGCTGCTATTTAAAACAAGATTAAATCATTTGCATACATGGTACGGCCCTAGACTGTTAGTTCTAGTTGAAAGCTTACGATAACCATGATATTTTAAATGCTGTATTGGCTAATGAATTCACTGTGGACCCTTTTTCTTTCTCAGTGCTTTCCTGTATCTCATGTATCCATGGAAACAACACCGTCATTAGGAGTCATTCACCATAACCTGTTTTTGGTCTGAATATTAAAAAAGCGGAAAATAATAACAGATAATGCGGGCATTAGCAGTGCTTAGCTTTTAGAGTAATTGTGTTCTACTTTAGGCATAGCAAATGTATCTTATTAACATTGCCTTAAATTGCCTTAAAACACGCCTTTGGTGTTAATACTAAAGATCATTAATTGAGTGCATTTACCACCATTAGGTGAAGAGATACAGGAAAAAGGGACCTGAAATGTTGATTTATAACAAGACAGAGAACATTTTGTCCACATGCATATCACACTGGTCTTTATTTTGTTTTTATCTTTGTTTTCCACAGACAGTATCTTTCTCCGTGTGCAGCCGAAGTCACTATTTCAGGCTTTAGGACTGTCAGAAGTATCCCAAGCAATTTCACAACAGTCATGAATTTACAGAGAACTGACAGTCTCTTCATAGGAGGACTTCCTCTTCTTTATCCACCTTATAAAGTAAGAGTTTATTATGTAAACTCCCTGTATATAATGTAAACTACCATTCAAGTAAAGTAACCAATGAATGCCAGTAAAGACATTTACAATGTATGTATCTTATGTTTGTGGGGGTGGGGTGGGGGTTCAACTTAGTGTTAATTCTGCCATAAAATCAAATTTAATCATATTGAACTGTTTTAATTGGTAAGTTATGATAGCTATCACAATTATTTATATATATATATATATATATATATATATATATATATATATATATATTTTTTTTTTTTACATGACATTAATTTTTCATTATATAATTTCACCTTGATTTGGAGAACTAGAGTTAACACTATCTTTAGTGTTAAGATAGTGACATCACACTTTATTAATGACTGGAAAGTTTGAAAAGTCACTGAAATTGTTATGCCCGCTGGGAACTCTGATTATAATGTGGAAGCAAGGAAAGATTGATGGTTTGCCTTTGTCATGTTACACAATGACCTGACCAGTTACCGCAGAGACACATCCGACTTAAATTGGATTAAAATGGACATGAATTTTCCAGTAATTTTCAGGTTACTAAAAACTGGTTTAGAGGGCTTCAAAGAACTGTCAAGGTCTACATATTGACAGTGATAAAGCCCTGAGAAACTAGCAGGCACACTTTTCATTTTCCTTCAGGCGGCTAGAAGCAGGTCACGGGCACTTGAGATACTGTTAGGAGAAGAAAAAGGAGAGCTTGAGATGTATTCGTCTAGACAACAAAGATTGGCTCCATATGCTTTTTTTTTTCTTTTCACAGTGCTGATAATGAAATAGAGGGGTTTTGTTTGTTTGTTTGTTCGTCATCAATGCAGTCTATCCTACTGGTAATGCTGTATGAGCCATTTCTGTCTTATTTGAAGAATCTTTATTGCCTTTAAAAATATTCAGTAGCATTTGAAGCATTTATATAAATATATGATATATTTATATGAATGCTACAAATCCTGCTGAATATTTTTATATGTTAATAAAGTGAAAGTGTCATTGTATTAATACATATTCTTGTTCCATTATGTGTATCAGTTTTAAACAGATGCTAATGCTATTAAATGTTTTATGTAACACAAAAGTTGACATTTTTGAAGATTCATTATGCAGCTCGTGACATACAACAACAGCTCATAATGACCAACGCCTGCTCAAAAAAGGCAAAAGTGAAAATTGAATCTGTGAATAACTAAAACGCAAGTAATTTCATTACTCAGTGCATTGCATTGTATCAAGAATTAGAATGTAGTGCACAAGTCATGTGAACTACTTTTGTTGATGTGTGTTTTGTCCTTGAGAGCCCTTGGTCACTATGAATTGTTGTATGGAAAGATTTCTATAACAATTCTTTAGCATATCTACTTTTATGTTCCAAAGGAGAAATAAAACATTTTTTTTTAATGATGAGAGTGAGTAAATAATGACAGAATTCTCATTTTTGGGTGAACTTAATGCCTTAAAACGCAACCTCTTTGTTGTACGGCACTTTCTTCTCCCAGAATAGCTGCTTTGTAGCCATTTTTCATTTTCACCCTTAGGCCTGAGATGTTTTTCTGTTCTCCTCAGAAGAAACTGCTTGAGACTTTGTTGTTGTTCTGTGTTCCCTCAGGAAGCTGAGCCTTTCCACAACTATACCGGCTGCATTGAAATAATCGAAATTAATAAGCTTAGAAGATTCCGTGTGGACCATGCCATTGCCAGGAACAATGTTGACTACTGCAGGTAATTGAACCTGATTTTGCATCAGGAATTTTGCAGCGTTTGAAAGTCTACATTCATTTTAAATTATTCATATTAGTGAATCAGTTTGTTCAAAAATAAATGATTTGCTTATTTGTCACTATAGAAATTCCAGTGTAGTATTTGTACCTTTTTTATAGAAAAATATTGAACTTTGCAGTTCATTACTGTTTTCAACTCTCACATCAGCGTATTATAATTATTTCTAAAGGATCATGTGACTCTGAAAACTGGAGAAATGGCTGCTGAAAATTTAGCTTTGTCATGACAGCAATAAATAGCAATTTAAAATATATTAAAATAGAAAACAGTTATTTTAAATTGTAGTAATATTTAACAATATTACTGTTTTTAATACTGTTTTATCAAATAATTTAATTAAAACAAAAAAAAAAACATTTAAAAATTCCCAACCCCAAACTTTTGAAAAACAACAACAATACAAAAATCAACTTAAGATAAGTGTTTGTGTTTGTAATGAAATGTAACCTTGCCATTAATGTTTGTCTATAATGTAAAGTTGTCTTTAATGTTGTTTTAATGAATTGAGATTTTCTTTAAGAAAAAAATCATAAATGTCTTAATTGGTACCTCAGACATTTGAATTATCTTAAGTCCAATCCAGGTAAGGTTACGTTTTCAGTTTTTAATAGAGAAATGTTAAACTTTGCAGTTCATCGCTGTTTTCAACTGTTACAGTACATTCTGGAGTTTTTTAGGACTATTTAAAAATAAATAAATAAAATGTGAATTTTTCTGTTTAATGCCATTAAGATTCATTCATTCAAAAAGTATTGAGCCGTATAAATACTGCTATGATTGAATAATAAATTATATAATCTGTTAGTTCTGAGTTTGAAAATATATATTTTAAGATTTTGCACCTTGAAATAGCTGCTATGTTGGTTTTCTTTTTCCTAATAGCCTACAATGTAGTTAAATACTTCTTAAAAAAAAAAAAAAGGAAAGCTGCATTTTCACTCCACAATGTTGCTGCCATAAGTTATATTTTTCCTTCTTGCCTCATGGCTCTTGGATGTGCTATTTGCCACTCTTGTCAGCTGTCTCTCAAAGACAAAATCTATAATTTAGCTTGTCACTTGAGTGCACAGGTGCTGTATGTTCATGCTGTGTGCAAATTGCTCATCAAGAGTGAGATTCTGGAGATGTTTAAGTGTTTGGCTTCACACATCATGTGTTATTGTTCCAAAGAAAATGCAAGCACTCATTTTGGCTTTTTGGCTGTTTCTGTAAAAACCCTGTTTTACAAAGCAACAGGAAATGAGTCTTGAAAAGAACCTAAAATTGGGAACCACACAGACTAGTTAATATTTAAATGAGGTAGATTTCCCCTCTCTCTATATATTATCTTACTTTATTATTTATTTTGTTCTGTCATCGTTCTGGAATTGCAGTGGACTGGAGAGATGGGGTTTCCAAATGAATAAGACAATTTGTGGCATCTTACATGGTATAGTCTCACATGATTTGAAAGGACACATTAATCAGGGCCATTTGAATGATATATCATATTTGTTCTGTGAGCTGATTTAGTGGTTACTAATTGAAGAAGTGATTGATATGTAGGCATAACTGTGTGTTTTGAAAGCTTCTTACTCTATCATGCCTTATTTGTTTAGTTATGATAATTAGGGTAGTGATAACATGATAACATGATAAAGTGTATTATATTGCTTGTCCATTTATAAATCATGGTTTAAGAGTCAGAGAAACTGGCCAATATATTTCTTTGGACTCATTGGGATGATGCTGACATCAATTTCACATTGTCATGATTTACTCACACTCATGTTGTTCTGAACCCATAGCCAATCCTTCATTCGTCTGACACAAAACCAGATGTTTAGCAGAATGCTGGACCTGCTCTTTCCCATAAAATGACAGCATATAGTCAAACAACATCTCAGATGTCTGAAGTGATCTTTACTCAGGCTGTCTTTAGATTTAGGTCATTATGTCCATACTGATGCACATCTATTTTGTGTTGAACGGCATAATTAATATAGATTTTTTAAATGCATGTGAGTATGGTTTTAATTTTACAAATGGGGCTTGTCTGTGTTGTGTCTAATTATAAGATTAAGGATTGTGGACAAGGTTGCTCTATATATCCTTTGCCCCTCTTATAAAAACACAAGGGGGGGGGGGGGGGGGGGGGGGGGGTTCACTAAAAATGAATGTCACCCACTGATAGCACTGCTTATTTGCATGTGCAGTCTGCATTGTTTTAGTGTCCAATTCATTAAAGGAATTATGCAAATCAGGAAAATGCAATTCCTGATCTTGTGGGTAATTTCTGAGTGTTAGAGTGTGGAGGAAACACAAATGTCTGTCCGTCCATCCATCGTTCTGTTTGTCCATCAACAAGTTTTATCTAGACAAAACCTTTAAATTTCTTTAA
The DNA here is from genome assembly GCF_018340385.1 of Cyprinus carpio. NCBI lineage: Eukaryota > Metazoa > Chordata > Actinopteri > Cypriniformes > Cyprinidae > Cyprinus > Cyprinus carpio. The sequence continues at coordinate 21,409,484 of NC_056584.1, read as the reverse complement.
ATTTCAAATTCATTTTAATTTTGTATCCTCTGTGCTAACTCAAATTAAATTCAGGAATTGATTTGGAGTTTAAAAGGCATTCGCAATTAAATTATGAATGCCATACAGCCTACAAACATCTCTTTTAAATGACGTTTCATTTACCACTTGCATTTTTACAGCAAATTGATGTGATTAGGCTCAGATATCACTGAGTTTCATGAATAAATGGGTAATTGTGAATAATTTGCCTGGTTAAACCTGATTGCTTGTGGTTAGTGAATTAAACACATGTTTTTTGCTCTGAAATAATTATAAGTGATTACTGATTAGTAAATATGCCCTATGGTAGTGTAGTTCAGTGTTTAATCCTCGCCTTTTCATTTGCTCGCATGTTTTACTGTAGATCTCCATGGCATCACGACCCTCCAGCAAACTCCACAGATTCCCCTCCTCAGTTCATCACAGTGGAAACCCCTCCTGACAGGCGTATCCCACCCACCCAGCCTTCACCTGTCTGCCCACAGGGGCTCTGTCTCAATGGCGGATCCTGTCGGCCCATCTCTCTTCCCAGCGGAGCCTCGTCTTTCTTTTGTGACTGTCCTCTGCACTTCACAGGACGCCTGTGTGAACAAGGTGAGACCTCTAGTTCCCCTCCACATCACAGCTGAAATCCTCCCTACTGAATTACTGAACTAGTAAATTAGCATACCTCCCTTCATTTAACTCTAATGAACAGTCTAATTTGGTGTGGAGCTTTAAAACGACATTTTGGTTGATATCGTAATGATACATACTATAGTACCTCACCTCCTAAACCAGGCAATGATCTCCCACCAAATGTTTTGACTACAGAAGCGGTGTTGGAGGCAGATGCATGGCCCGTTTTTGCAAAGGAAAATGGAAATCTTGCACTGTTGTTGGTCCAGGGATCACTTGAAATAATTTGTGATGTGATTAATGTAAGGTTCATGTAAGCGAGTTGTAATGTCAGAAACCCCTCTATCTGCTCACCTCTTGAGTCCTACTACAAATGAGATGGTGACCCTGTCACCTGTGTTCTCCAGATTCATTTTACCTCCTCTGCCTCATGCCAGGATAAGACATGAATGATATTAAATTCTGGTGAGTGGAAAGTCTTTACACATTGAACCCAATTGATATTGACTGACGCTCAATGTACTGTACTGAACTGCAGAATATGGCAGATTATTTCACACTCAACTCTGAACTGACAATGGACATTCCCTTTATCAAAATCACCACCAATCGAGTTTTTATTGAAAAGTGATTTTTTTTTATTGTATTTTGTTTCAGCTCCTGCTGACTCACCATGTTTTGGCTTGTATCAATAAGTCAGTGCTCAGGTAAAGAGCTAATTTGCTGAGCTACAAGTTCATCTGTCTCTATTGATGTAACATTCAGATGCTCTGGCGGTGAGATGATTGGCTTCAAATTAATTAAAAATCATTTATTCTTCTCCCAGGTTTCTATTTTTGTGCACTGCCAGACATTGATTGATGTGTTTGTAAAAAGATCAGTTCAGTTCCTGTATGAGAAGAAAAAAGACCTTTTCAGATAAAGCTGTCAGTATTTTCAGATTTGTTTACTACTGATTATGGAAAAATACTTGGCATTTCTCATGAATATGATACAAAATTACATTTTAAATAAAAAGGCACAAAAGGCACAAATATTTTACTGAGAACTATTATTTAACACAAAAGTAGGCTAGCATGAAAAATAGCTTCTTTAATGAAATATATACATATATATATATATATATATATATATATATATATATATAATACATCATAACATCATACAGTAAATTGCAAATCTGAAAGAAAAGAAAAAAATATAGAAAATTACGTATATGAAAACGTACATATATAATTAATATATCATATGTAAAAATGTAGTTTCAACATTTTATGAATGTTTAAGCACCTCCTTTTATTGACCATTTGTTGAAAATGACGGAAAAAATTATATATATTTAGGAGCTTCTGTTTTGCTTTTTTTAAGCTCTGTTTTGCACTCTCTGCATAAAAAAGTTGCACTTTAAATCTGATCATATGTATAGAGATGTATATTATACAAGCAAGCACATATCTGAAGACATCTGCATATATTTATATTTACTGCACTGAATGGTATAGTAACATTACATCATATTGCATTCAGTGCAACTGCTTTTGGAATAACTGATGAAAATGTTTTTCCATAAAACAAGGGGACCAGTGATAAATTCAAATTCTGATGGAAAGCAGTTTTCTAGTCCTTCCTCTTAGGCCATCCTCTTTATTGTGAATGCTGTTTCCTAAGTACATTTGACAGTAGTTCTGCTTTCTCCTTTTTTCTCATTTTTGTTATTTTTTTCTTTTCCCAGGCATACACAACAGAGCTTTTGTTTCAAAGCTGTATTGTTTTATTTTGCTTTTTTTACTTTTGACCATGTCAGCCTTATATAGGTATCAAATGGACATTCAAATTAGGAAAGACAGATCAAGAACTTGGAATACAAACAAACAACAAACACTGCAACAACAGGCTTCATAGTGAATCTTTAAGAGAAACTAAAAGGATAGCACAGCAAAAGTAATGGTGATTAAATAATAATATAAGGCATGATTTGAAGAATGACTAGGGTAGAAGAAACAATTCAGCGGCAATTAGTTGCATTATCAAAATGAAATGCCTAAATTATCACTTTTATGTCATCTGTTGTCTAACTTGAAAGTGAAAGTGACATTCAGCCAAGTATGGTGACCCATACTCAGAATTCATGCTCTGCATTTAACCCATCCGAAGTGCACACACACAGAGCATTGAACACACACACACCGTGAACACACACCCGGAGCAGTGGGCAGCCATTTTATGCTGCGGCGCCCGGGGAGCAGTTGGGGGTTCGATGCCTTGCTCAAGGGCACCTAAGTCATGGTTTTGAAGGTGGAGAGAGAACTGTACATGCACTCCCCCCACCCACAATTCCTGCCGGCCCGAGACTCAAACTCACAACCCTTCGATTGGGCGTCCGACTCTCTAACCATTAGGCCACGACTTCCCAAGTCATGACTATTGTTCACTGATTATTGTTTCTGTTAATATAACCTTCATAATAGAAATCAAACATAAGACAGCATGTTCTTAAAGTTTTAAGAGGGGAAAAAAAACTGGGGAAATTTTTTTTTTTTTTTTTGATGATCTCTAAAATTCTATATAGATAAACTGACCTTCTTGTCACTATAATTTAGTCTTCTCATAATCACTTTGTTTACCAGCTAGTATCAGCAAACATGTCACAGCAAAACAGAGGCAAACATCCTGAGGGTGAAGGGGTGAGAAAGATGAGAGGGTGTCTGTGACTTCATGATGGAAGGGGAGCGATAGGGTCACACTCAATCTTTCCAATGTCACATGACAAATAAGAGGACAACTCAACCTCAGAGATGATATACCAGTTTGAAAACAGTAACTAACACATTGAATTAAACATGAAGTTTTGAAGTAGAAAGACTGAAATAATATTTTCCTTTAAAAGGCGGTACAGGTACAGTATAAAGAATAACATCCGCTTATTCAAACAGGTGCAAATAGTCTAAATAATTACAGAATAAACAACTCATCTGCTCATTCAGTACCACTTTTTACTTTCTTTCTGAATCAAAATGACCAAATTGATGATTTTTATCAAAATTAAAATAACTTGAAAAAATTAATTTTGAGCGAGGCTGTGTTTAGTGACCACAAAATTAAAGATGCATTTCCATGTCTGAGACCATCTTGATTCCTGTGAGGTTTATAATTAAAGTCTCTTTCTACTGTACATTAATTGCAAAGAGTCCAAAAGAGTTTTTATGGTGGGTTTTTTATGTGATTTTTTTTTCTCTGTTATGTCTCCCTGTGGGACTTTTACAACCTGAGAGTGAAGTGAGTGTGTTAAATCAGCTGCAGTGTTTCCTTGCTGTTCGTATTGGAAATCATTGCAGGGTGGGTGAGGAGCTTTTTTGTAATGTTTTACCATTGCAAAAGCATCTAGCTAAATTATTATTGTCTCAGGCTGTGGAAAGTCTGTAATTATACTGCTCAAAAATTTGGGGCGGTAAGATTTTGTAATGTTTTGAAAGAAGGCTCTTATGCTTAAAAAGGCTGCATAAAATTTAATTATTGTGAAATATTATTTTAATTTAACAATTTTTCTGTTTTAATATACTTTAATACATTATTTATTCCTGTGATGACAAAGCTTAATTTTCAGCAGCGTTATATGTCCCATGGTTATTCAGAAATCATTGATGAATGAAAATGTCTTTGCTGTCACTTTTGATTAATTTAATGCATCATTGTTGAATAAAGCTATTCATTTCTTTTTTTAAATCATACTGATCCCAAATTTTGAATGACACTGTATATTATGAAAAAATATTATTTACTTTGAACATTAGTATAAGTTAACATTAACCTAGATTAAAAAATAAAAAGAACTTGATACCTAATGCATAATGTTAACAAACTGAACCCTACCTACTATAAAGTGTTACCATATTATGCAAATGCTGTACCCTCAGTCCTACATTATATTCCAAAAAATATGGGGAGCAAAATACAATACCAGCACATATACAAGTGAAATTTGAATAGTCAAAAAAAAATGATGTCAGCAATGTTCCTAATGACAAGTTGTCATCAAGATGAAATGACTTTATTTGCCTCTCAGCATTTTTCACAGCTTGGTCAGATTGTGCCCTCCTTTGGGAGCTACGGATGCACATGTGCCTTACACCTCAAGAGTAATAATACAGACAGGGTTTCGTGTCAGGGCATTAGTATATAAACAAGATGGTGTCCTCCGTAAAAAACTGCTCAGCTTGCTTTCGGACTTATTTTGGGGCATAATCTTGACATACGAGTCCCTAAAGGAGAAAAGAGCTCTGTGTTGTGCATATGGTGCACTCTGGGTTTCGGAGAGCATTTACAGCTGTCCGTCACTTTATCCATTTACCTGTTTCTTGATCAGGCTTTTTGCAGTGACTGATTCTTTTTTTCAGGCATTTATTGATGAAACAAACTGTCCAGGATGAGACAACAGTCCTATAAAAAGCAGGAAGGCAACCGGTGACCTCTCTCAATAGCTCACTCCGCACTTCTGCGCTCTTATGCCCTTTTCTCATCACCTCCGCCATTTGTTCTCAAAGTGCTAATTTGCAGATAATTAAGTAATCCACTGAAATGTTATTTGTCCCTCTTGGCACTATGCAAAGCAAGGGGGCTGCTATATTCAGGGCTGACTCATTTGTAGTTTCCTCATGGGAAATATCACAATCAAGCAGACACTGTATTAAATAATTCCTTTGAGCTCACAATTGTAATGTTTTTTTTTTTTGTTTTTTTTTTTTTGTAATGGTGTAGAAACAATTTACGTTTAGAAATTGCTTGTAAATTGAATGGAACAAGTCACCTTTATTTATATACAGGTGCTTCTCATTAAATTAGAATGTTGTGGAAAAGTTTATTTCAGTAATTCAACTCAAATTGTGAAACTCGTGTATTAAATAAATTCAATGCACACAGACTAAAGTAGTTTAAGTCTTTGGTTCTTTTAATTGTGATGATTTTGGCTCACATTTAACAAAAACCCACCATTCACTATCTCAACAAATTAGAATATGGTGACATGCCAATCAGCTAATCAACTCAAAACACCTGAAAAGGTTTCCTGAGACTTCAAAATGGTCTCTCAGTTTGGTTCACTAGCCTACACAATCATGAGAAAGACTGCTGATCTGACAGTTGTCCAGAAGACAATCACTGACACCCTTCACAAGGAGGGTAAGCCACAAACATTCATTGCCAGGAAAAAGTGTTGAAGAAAAGATGCACAACCAACCGAGAGAAGTGCAGCCTTATGAGGATTGTCAAGCAAAATCTATTCAAGAATTTGAGTGAACTTCACAAGGAATGGACTGAGGCTGGGGTCAGTGCATCAAGAGCCACCACACACAGATGTGTCAAGGATTTTGGCTACAGTTGTCGTATTCCTCTTGTTAAGCCACTCCTGAGGCGTCTTACCTGGGCTAAGGAGAAGAAGAACTGGACTGTTGCCAAATGGTCCAAAGTCCTCTTTTCAGATGAGAGCAAGTTTTGTGTTTCATTTGGAAACCAAAGTCCTAGAGTCTGGAGGAAGGGTGGAGAGGATAGGAGCCCAAGTTGCTTGAAGTCCAGTGTTAAGTTTCCACAGTCTGTGATGATTTGGGGTGCAATGTCATCTGCTGGTGTTGGTCCATTGTGTTTTTTGAAAACCAAAGTCACTGCACCCGTTTATCAAGAAATCTTGGAGCAGTTAATGCTTCCTTCTGCTGACCAGCTTTTTGAAGATGCTGATTTAATTTTCCAGCAGGATTTGGCACCTGCCCACACTGCCAAAAGCACCAAATGGTTGGTTAAATGACCATGGTGTTGGTGTGCTTGACTGGCCAGCAAACTCACCAGACCTGAACCCCAGAGAGAATCTATGGGTCAAGAGGAAAATGAGAAACAACAGACCAAAAATTGCAGAAGAGCTGAAGGCCACTGTCAAAGAAACCTGGGCTTCCATACCACCTCAGCAGTGCCACAAACTGATCACCTCCATGCCACGCCGAATTGAGGGCAGTAATTAAAGCAAAAGGAGCCCCTACCAAGTATTGAGTACATGTACAGTAAATGAACATACTTTCCAGAAGGCCAACAATTCACTTAAAATGTTTTTTTTTTTTTTATTGGTCTTATGAAGTATTCTAATTTGTTGAGATTGTAAATTGGTGGGTTTTTGTTAAATGTGAGCCAAAATCATCACAGTTAAAAGAACCAAAGACTTAAACTACTTCAGTCTGTGTGCACTGAATTTATTTAATACACGAGTTTCACAATTTGAGTTGAATTACTGAAATAAATTAACCCACAACATTCTAATTTAATGAGAAGCACCTGTAGTTCTTACAAACTATATTGTTTCAAAGCAGCTTCACAGTATTAAACAGAAAAGTAACAGAATCAATCAAGCTTTATCAAATATGTGGCAAATCCAAACAAGACAATAGTGACATTATTCAGCTCCAGTCAGTTCAGTGTTGATTCAGTTTGGTTCAATAACTGTGTAAAGTTCAATTATGAAACAAGTTCAATTCAGCTATAAGCAGCTTTACAGAAGACAGTGGTTTCATTATTCAGCTCCGGTCTGTTCAGTGTTGATTCAGTTCAGGTCAGTAAGTGTCAGTGTTGCAAGATTCGTCAACTGAACAAATTCGATTTGGCTATAAATCAGCTCTACAGAAGGCAATGGTGCCGTTATTCAGCTTGAGTCATTCAGTGCTGATTCAGTTCAGGTCAGTAACAGTGTCGATGTTGTAGAATCAAATCAGTAGTATTACTGAATATTAAGGCGACAGTGTCAAGAATGTGAATTTTTTAAGTAGAAAGACTGAAATAGTATGTTCTTGTAAAACTACTACTTTGTTTTATTTAAAACTTCAAAAAAATATTATAAATCATGGTAACCATTTGTAAATCAGTTAGTCCTTGTCACCACTGAGAGCATAGTATCTACTGTTTGCTGCATTGAGGTTGTCTATAATACTCAAGAAAAAGGCACAGTCACCTCTTTCAGCTGGTCGTTTGCTTTTCTTTCCCTTTGTCTATCCATCAAGACAGTATCTGTGCTTATCTCATGGTTCATCAGCCTCGTAAAACTCCCCCTTAAACAGCAGCCCTGAGAGTGTGCACTATTTTCTGCTGAGTTAGAGGAATCGGGAAGCCTTTTGAAAGGCTCCTTCGGTCTGACTGCAGTCCAATCTGCGTGGAGCGCTGGGAATCGCTTGATTTGCTTGGCCACTTTCTGAGCCTCAACTCTGTTCGGTGTCGGTGGCCCTTCTGGGTGCCGGAGAGGGTGGAGTTTGAGGGCTGTTTACTTGCTGACAAAGTTTTTCGATGAGAATTATATAACAAGCCTAGGGATTTGACAGTAAAGCCTCTCTTCCTTTAGTTTGAGTCAAATTAGAGTTTGCCACTTGGCACAACAATTATTTTCACTGTTGGTGCTTGATGCAAGGAGCGGAACAGTAATATTCTCTAGGGCAACAGGCGAGATTAATCCTAGTACACAAGTGTGACAGATTCTTCTGGTTCTACTAAACAGATTTATCGTCCATCCTGAAAATCTTATTATAGACACGTTTCTGAAGTGAAAATGGCAAATTCTGCTACAGTATTGCCTCAGTGTTGTATAGATACAGTGCATTTATCAATTCTCATATTTAAGCAAGTAAGAAGATATTTCTTTAAATGAAAGTATGTGAGTCTCTGTGGTATAACAACAAAAACAGCACAGTGTCACATAAATGCAGATCCAAAAGGTCAAAGGGGTCATCAAAGACTCATTAATTTTTCATAGCATCTTTGGGAGGATATTCTGTCTCTTACTGTCATTATTTTCAAGATGGATGGTTTGCAGTCAAGCCTCTGCCTAACCAGCATCTGTAACAAGCAGCTAGACACAATGTTAGACCCAAACGCTTCATCATGCTGATCATAATGGATCATTATCTGAAGCTCTGCATCTGCAACTACAACCAGAGCAGACCGTACTGTATATAGAGAGCAAAGAAAAATAATCTGATTTTATATGTCTATGAGCTGTAAATCCTTAAAAAATTATAGAACAGGGATTTCCAAACTGCGGTCTGGAGAATATTAATATTAACATTGATACAATGAATGTAAAAACATTTTACAAAATGTAACATTTTTATTGTTTTCAAAATTACAATGTACAGTACCTTCCAGATAATATTTTAAACATATTTATAATGTTTTTATTTTTAGCAGTCCTATGTAAAATCTTTATACATAGAAGTATTGTATGATTATGAAATGTTTTTATGTGTAAATTAAATAGTTTTGTAAATGGAAAAAATTACAGATTGAAAGTTGAAATTTCAAATTCTATAACTGTATGTATTAAATATATAAATATTAATATTGTTATACTGTATAAATACATTTACTGAATCTGACACATTTACATTTTCATTCTGCTTTCAAAAAATTGGTCATAAATAAGATTAATCACAAATTATTTTTATTCTGTTAATAAATAAGTCATGTTTTAATAAATAAAATAGTTTTAAAAATGTAAAACAATGAATGTGTATATGATACACATTTTAATAATATGTAAAATAATGTTGTAAATGAAAAATAGTGTGAAAATGTACAAATAAAATAAGAAATTACAGAATTTACTGATTTGATTTTTTTTTTTTTTTCTGAAGATTTTTTGGAAATCATAAGATCAGGGTTTTTTTTACTTTATTAGCCCTAGTTTTATAGGTTTTTTTTTTTTTTCTTTGTTTTTTTTTGTTTTAGATTTATACATATTACTCATACTGGAATGTATTTTGAACTATTCTTCAAAATGACAGCTTAAAAAAAGGCTTTAAAATGTCTCTACTAGTGTTAAAACCAAAACTGGTCCCTTGTGTTGGTTAGTTAGATGTGTTTTAGTATGTCATTGCAGAAGTCATGTACAGTAAATTCCCTTTCCTGGCCTCCCTGAGAACTGCATCCTGCCTCTTGCTGAATCAGCCTTAATGTGTGGTATATAGACCGCTGTTCTAGCAACACCTTGACAAACGTTCACTGTTGAAGTCTTGTCACATATCCCTTGACAGTGTCGTGCTGCATACATTGCCTTCTGTGTAAAAGCTAACAGATCATTACTGCTGCAGAGAGGTCCGGACCATAGCACACAACATCCACCTTCCTCTTCCCCTAAAGTCACTGTCGTCTGTCACCCTGTGGGAGATAACATTGCTCCACAACACGTCCTGACAGGATCCTCCTGCTTTTGCGTGTAGGCCACTTATCAGAGTCTTGCAGACATTACTGACTGCTCTTGACTGTGCATTCATCTTGGAGGTTATACTAGGAAACGACCAGAAGTCAAATAAACTATAGCTTATGCATTTTAGTATTTGATGACTAAAAATCAGATGACTAAACATGGGAATGCTATACTTTGTCTAAAACCAATTTTTTAATTATATGGCTGCATTTGCTTTATCAAAAATACAGTAAAAAGAGTAATAAATATTATTTTCTAATTTTTTATAAAATGTAACTTATTCATGTGATGAGCAATTATTTTAGTTTCAGTGCCAAATAATACCTCAGAAATCATTCTAATATTCTGATTTGGTGCCTAATTTTAGCAATGAATATTGCTGCTCAGTTATTAATAATAATTCTTATTAGCAATGTAGAAAACCGCTTTTGCTGCTTAATTTTTGTGAAAAAATATTTATCTTTATATGTAATATTTATCTTTGATCAATACATAGTTCAAAAGAACATCATATATTTGAAACAGAAATGTTCTGTAACATTATAAATATATTTACTGTCACTTTTGATTAATTTAATGCATCCTGACTAAATAAAAGCATTTTTTAACATGAAATCATACTTAAGCCCAAATCTTTAAATGCCAGTATATTAGAGTTTACAAAAAATATCAAGGAGCAAAACCAAGCAGTTTTCAACATATATGATAATAATTTTAAATTTAAATTTTAATTATTTTATTATAATAATAATAAAATGTATCTGAAGGATCGTGTGACACTGAAGACTGCAGTAATGATGCTGAAAATTCAGCTTTGCATAAGTTATATTTTAAATTGTATTCCAATCAAAAACAATTTTCTATTAATTGTTTTACTATTATACGATATTTCTGTTATTACTTATATTTGATCAAATAAATTATTTCAAAAACAAAATAATAATACATTTAAATAATATAATAATAAGAAAAATAAAATAATAATTATTCCAAAATTTTGACACTTCAAGAAATATTTGCACTTCTATAAAATGTATTCGTCATACCACATGCATTTAAAATCCCTAACTGTTATGGACAAAATGGTGCAAATTTTGGATTTTTTAACTGAACTGCCAGCTCTGCCTTTTACCAACAGAATTATTGTTATTTTTCTCTTCTTTTTCAGATACCACAGTGTTTTTCCCTCAATTTGATGGTACCTCTTTTTTGGAGTTGCCGTCTCTGACATCCCTGTTTCTGTCAGACACTCACTTTACAAGCCATTCCTCTGAGGACAGGAGGACCATGTATTTGACAATGAAGAGCAAGACACCTCATGGTACTATTCTCTACTGTGAGTATCTGAGGCCACTGGGAGAATACATCTCTTAAAAGACCCCATGAAATCAAAATGGAGTTTTGTGTTTTTTAGTGCTTGTCTGGAACACTGTCTTTGAGCTCATCCATATGCTAAAATGAATTTTTAGGATATGTACACATTTAAAATTGACTTTCTCTTCTGGGAAACTGACCAAAATATAGATGACTCACCTTGCACACAGGGACGCATACTAATTTTTGTCTATTAAAATGCAGTCTGAGAATATCCTCTTGCCCTAATACCATCTGTGTATAAGCAAGGGGTCGAGGTTTGGCTGGCCCCGTTAACCCCTGCAGCTAGACTACATTAGCTGTAAATAAATAATATATTCTCGATTAATGGCAATTCAATTGTTTAGTATTCTTACAAAATATCATTTTTGTGAGCATGTAAATCACAAATATTTGATCAAATATTTCATCATATACTAGGTTTAAGCTGGTGTCAGGGTTTTTTAATGTTTTTCAAAGTCTCTTATTCTCACCAAGGCTGCAAAAATACAGTAAATATTGTCAAATATTTTTATAATTTAAAATTTTCTGTTTTAATATATTTTAACATGTAATTTATTCCTGTGATGCAAAGCACCATTACTCCAGTCTTCAGTGTCACATGATCCTTCAGAAATCATTCTAATATGCTGGTATCTAATATTCTGGTATTTTTATTATTATAAATGTTAAAAGCAGTTCTGCTGCTTAATATTTTTGTGGAAATCTTTTTTACACAAAGTTCAAGAGACCAGCATTAATTTGTAATAGATTTTTTGTAGCATTATAAATGTATTAACTGTGACTTTACTGACACAGTTTAATGCATCTTCGCTTACTAAAAGTATTAATTTCTTTAAAAAAATTCAAAAAAACCTTTTAAACAGTAGTGTATATTTTAAGTATAACTCATGGATGTAAACGCTGGATACTTTGGAGGTAAAAGCCATTTGAAAACTGCTTTCAGTAGCTAAATGTTCCAAGTGTTATGGCAGGTAAATATCTGTGATTTAAAAAAAAAGAGTCTGGGTACTGAATTTCTCCCTTATATTCTTGTAGATGAGATGTGTCCATATTTTTTTAGGCTTTCATTTTTCATTTTACTCCAGAAATATATCCAACACAATTTACCATGGAAACCTCATTTGGTCTTCAAACATTTCTAGCTGAAAACTTGCACACAGGTTTTATTATCTGTGCTAATTTCAAACCACTGACATATTCATCATAAATTATATGTTTCTATGGCTACCTGCTCGTTGCTTGCTCCAAGATAAGGGTGAACAGCTGTATATAAATACACACAGCGTATGTAAAAATAATATTGTCAATTTGATTTGAGACACAAGTGATTAATTCTGACATGACGTTCATGATATATTTGCTGTTCACATGTGTCTATTGAATAGCAGTCACATCCAAACGATGCAGAAAGTTTGACTTGATAACTCACACTCTGTCAGTGTGTGTTAATGAATAATTGGCTTCCAATCATCGCTCACTGCAGATTACACAAACTGAGTTATGAGACTGTGAATATAACTGTAAGTGTCAGTGCTAAATTAAAATGCTGGACCGTTGACTGTACCTCTTTATCCAGTAATGAAGTCCTCTCTCAGGACATGTTAATGACATAGCAAATGTCTCTAGGTGAAATCAATCACACCAGGATATATGCTGCGGGCTGAATTTAAAGTTATGATGGCTGATCCCATTAGCTAATTGGCAAACCCTGCTGGATGATGCTCTTCAATTACTTTGTCCTAAACAAATATGGTCCCTTGGCTGGGCCGACCTCCAAATTAATGAGTATTTGGTTTTTTTTTTTTTTTTTTACCTGTAATAGAGTGAATTAGATTTACATTAATTATAATGTATTAAAATTTTAAGTAGTTTCATTATTGGAAAACAAGAATATATTATATACGGTGCGTTTTGTTCTATTAAACGCTGCCTTGCTGACAAATCTCTGTTGTACTTGAGAGTTCAGGATTGTAATCAACTGATTGACGTGATAATTGGCTATACATATTAACCATATGTCCAAAAGCACTCATTGTTAATCTGCTACCTTATAAACACAAAAAAAAAAATTCCAGGCAAATTGATTAAAAATTCTGTGCACTCTTACTTCAGCAAGTTGGATAAAGTAAATCAATGAGATTAGAGCTTGTCAGTTTGAGAATGAACTTGTTTTGTTTTTTGAAACAGCAGAAATCAAGCAGTATTTTTTAACAGTATTATAGCAGAACATGTGAAAAGGCGATTTTTTTACCCTCCCCGTGCAAATGTATGTGATGATGTAACTAATTGTGGGCGGGACCATCTTGTGATTCTACTAATAATAGCTGTTGTGGCGTAATTGTGTTCGTCTGTATATTTTGCTCATGATGACTCACTAGAGGTGTGAAATATTGTATCCGTTTGAGTGGGAAGTGCTTTATCAATCATCGTTTTACTGTCACATTGTTCAAAATTTGAAGCTTATTTCAAATGACTAAAATGCAGTCCATATTACATCAGTAGCAGCGGTCTTGGCAATCACCTGACATTTAAATAACCTGATAAGGAGATGAGTCATGTCTATAAATTGTTGGCATTAAAGGCAGATGGGCTGGATGGACTGTCATCTTTGAATGAGATTGCTCTTGATGTCAAGTTAGAAAATTCATTTTACTTCCATCCTGTCAGATTAGCCGTGCATATGCAGCTCACCTGACATGACCAATTTGACAGTGTTTATCTCATGTCTCAACCTGTCAGAGTCCTCGTGAAATTCCTTTTATAGATTAGCCATGTAAAAAAAGACAGGGAGCAAGCATTTGGGTTCGTTCTCTCGTTCGGCTTGTGACACATTCATCAATTTTAGAGAAGGGAAACTGACTGATTTAATTAGAATGCTCTCCCAACCCGGCGTGAATGTGATTAGTAATTTATTTATTTTTCTGTGGCGAGTGGACTTTTGATCAATGTCAATTTTATCCAGATAATTTCAGTTCTTACAGTGGGGTCCAATTGTCTGAGACAACTAGTAAAAATGCTTTTAATACAAAATTCTATCATATTTATATAGATTAGATTAGATTAGATTAGATTAGTTTGTATGCTCAGTGTCACAAATTATTATTTGAATATTGATTTAGAAACAATACAGAATATTTCCTCTTTATTTTACTTAACTATTGTCTTAAATATATAAAATGTAAAAAAATAAAATAAAAAAAATTAAATGTGATTAACATTTTTTTTTTTATTTATTTTTTTTTTATTTTTTTTGTGGTAAGTTAATCATTTTTGGTTTCATCCAAATAATTTACATTTTTACACTGGGGTCCAAAAGTCTGAGACGACCAGTAAAAATGTTTATATTTTGCACATTTCTAATTTAAAAAAAATAAAATTGTTCATTCTGTATTACATTACATTGAATTACATTACAAGTATGCATACTCAGTGTCACAATTTTATTATTTGATTAGATGAAAAATAAAGAAGATTTTCTATTTAATTTACATAATAACTTTTCTTTGTTTTTAACATTTCTAACCTTTTGAAAACTTCCATAAAACTTGTTTATTTCCTGATTTAAATGCCATTATATTACAGTGTGGCCTCAGTCTTTTGAACCCCACTGTGTCTCTCTAAGAAACTTAAAAGAAAAGAAGCAAAACACCACTGGTATCTGATCTATAATGTAATAAGAAATTAATAAATTCTTCAATTAATACAATTTTATTTAGCCTATCATTAAATTATTAGCCTCTTAGGTTCAAAAGTTTTTCCGCTGGTGGATCATAACCCTCAGATGTGTAGGTGTGCAGCCCAGCAGAAGCTCTCTTGTCTGAATGTAAGAAAAGGTAGAACTCTAGAGATCAAAGGAAGCTGATCAGAGGACATGCAGCAGAATGCAGAAAACTGCTCAGAGTTACACCTGCATCTCATCTGTTCGCTCTCTTCCAAACAAAACCTTCCCGCGAGCACAATGTGAGACTCCCGCTGGGCTTCAGTCATCAGCCGACAAGAGGGATTGTGAATATAACAGGTGACAGGTACTGACAAGAGAATGCACGCACCGTTAGACCCAGTACAGGGTAACAGGGCCATTGGGACAATATGGAGTAATTTGTCATTTTCTTACACACCATCCCCTTAACATAAAAAAGATGTAGAACTACAACTGTAGTTGATGCAGTAGGTGCAAAGTGCATCTGCAATCACTGGGGTTGTTGCCACAGTAAGCAGGAAGCTCCACAGTATTGTTGTGTGACTACTCGAGCCCAAGTGGGAATAAAATAGGCGGTTATTGATTTAGTTGTGATACCTTGTGCTTCTGTACACTGTAAACCATGACGTGCTTATGCACTTAAACAATATACTTATATTTCCTGAAATTCTCATGATTTGTTCTCACCACTTATTGTTGGCTGATGTGAAACTGGGGAGAAAACAATTAAATGAATTATTCATAAAAAATAAAAAAAAAACATAATTCTGATGGGTCAGATAAAGTTAATATAAATGAATATTCAGGAATTTACATTTTAGACACATTATCATAAGTTTCTTTTTTTTGTGCAAGCAAAAATAGTATTAAACGAAGTCTGTAAGCGGCAGGTGAATCAGCATTTTTAACAAATCAGTTGAGTGAGTGATTCATTCTTAAGCACTTGTTTTGTTCCTGAATGAATCAATGTGCTTGAAGGAATCAGGTAATAATATATAGTGATATTCTGTATAACTGAAACAGGGTTTCTAGTCCCAAATTAAAACAGGTCATCTCTAAATCTCATTATGATAAGCTCAGAGTGAAAGATTTCTCATCTTTTTCAGCCCGGGAGCAGAATTATGGAGTCCATTTCCTCCACGTGTTTCTCCAGAATGGAAGACCAGTGGCCAAGTTGGGCTGCAGCGGCATTCATGTTTTGACAGCAGCTGCTCCACAAAATATCAAGAACAATACCTTGGTGCCAATAATAGTGAGGTGAGAATTGTTTCGTTTAAAGTATTTTTTTTTTACACTACAAAATATAATTTTCTTAGTATTTGGTCCTATTTTAAAATATGTGAACATTCTGAAAACTAGATTAATTAGCTTGAGAAGCCGAACTGTGAAGATATTAACTCTTGTTTTCAGTAGTTTTTTTTTCTTGTTTTAGGGAGGTTTAGGGAATTTTTTCAGTGCACTTTGTCAAGAAATTATTCTAAAAGCATCTGTAGTACTCTTACATTTTAAATTTAATAAACACACACATTCATGTACAGTTTCCAACAGTGATTTAAAATTTTTACTTTTTTTTCTGAGCCATTTGATCTGATTATTTACATTTTTAAAATTGCATAACTAAATAATGAGGGCATGGTAAAAAGTTTTAAAAGTTTTTCATTTGGCCTTCCTTTAAAACAAGAAAAAATGGGAGTCACGTCAAAGCTGCATTTTCATATGGTGTGGGTTTAATGATTTCTTTGTTGTAATTTCCATAATCACACAGCAACAGCTAAATTTACTGCTACATATTAGTCATTGTTCCTTTCAACACATAACAATAATGCTAATTAACATTTTCTTGAGGGAGCCAGTCACCGCTCGTGTACATAATTACATAATCAATATAATGGAATGAACATATATAACCACTCAAATATGAGATGTATTAAAAGTCACAAACTATTGCACTATTATGTTTTTCATTATATATTTAGTAAATATGACCATGCTTGAATGTATTGCTAAAGTAATTTGCATAAGAATTCAAAAGACTTGAATGTCAAGAGGCTGTTAATAGAATTGCATTAATGCACTATTAGCATATCTATTGCTATTACTGTATTAAATGATGCAAGTGACTCATAAAATATTATAATTAGGCCTTTCAATTTAACATGTTAGTGCAATTAATTGTTTTTTAAAAAATTATGTTAAGAGGCTGAAATGCAGAGACAAAAGTCTACAGTAGGACAACAGTTTAAAACTATTACAGATAGAATTCAATTTTTAATTGATTTTTAAGGATCAGTTAATTTTTAATTGATTGACAGCCCTGCTTAGACTTAACCTGAAATTAATTACTTAAAAATAAAAAATAAAAAATTACAGATTTGTATTAGTATGATAATAATACATGTGGCATGTTTATAAACCTATGTTTAATTTATGCATTTATTCAGTTGCATTTAAGCTCACCCCTGGATGCATGTGAAGCATGTAGTTTAATGAAATCTCTCCAGATGTAATTGTGTTCAGAGAGCATTTAAGCAACATTTTATTGCATATATTTTTTTTAACATCTTAGCTGTAAGGCTATTTTGTGGATGCATATAGCAGTCCTCGGCTATTAGGTTTCTGATTTCACTTGTATATTTGATGGGTTTCTTGAACAGCTTTTCTCCCATAGAGGATGTGTTTAGATGCCAAGTACTTCTAACTTAACAATCCGACAGCCTGTATCAGTTGTCTCTAGATATTCCTGCTGTTTTGTTTGACTCAGTGGTCTCATCTCTTAGGACTTGGAGAAGATTTCTCTCCTTCTGTCACCCGTCTGAGGAGATACTCTGGCTGATGGAATGGTGATATTGTCAGATGTGCCATCTGCACTCTTCTGAATGTCTGCGTTCTTTGTTCTCAAGATTCCACAGAATAAGTCATTCTTTTGACATTGGCACATCCATGTCCAATAAGATTTAGAATGATGATGTGAGATACTGTAAAAATTGTGCATGAAATCCTTTAGAAATACCTGATTCAGAAGGTAGAATGAGAAATTAAAGTATTACGTTGATTTGACATATCCTAGAGCTGGAGCATCAGTTACAATTACAGGGACAGTTCACCAAAAAAAAAAAAAAGTTCTGTCATCATTTACTCACAGTCATGTTGTACCAAACCTGCATGACTTACTTTCTCTGTGAGATTTTTTCTATAATATGAAATTCTATGGGATCCAATGTTGTGTGCCTTTATTGCATAAAAGATAAATACATATTATTGGAATATTATCCAAAATATCTTCTTTTGTGTTCTTTCCAAGTCATACAGTTTTGTAATTACATAATGGTGAGTAAATACTGACAAAAAAAAAATTTTGTGTGAACTATCCCTTTAAGATCCAAGGTTATTTTATAAGATTAAACGAGAATGATGCTTGACAGACACAAAGGAAAAATAATACAAGACTTGGATTTTAGTCTTACAAGTCAGTTTTAGGGGCAAAATGTGAAAACAGTTTTTTTTTTTTTTTTTAAGTGTCTTAAGTATCAAAATTGTGCCTTTATACCAAATCTCCTTAAACAGCAAGTTCAACAGGATAAAAAGAAATCATCTCTAGTTAAAAATTAAAGCAGCAATTGACACAGCATGGTATCTGAAACATTGTATAGAAGATTGTCTTGAATTGGCCAATGTGCACCAGCAGCTAAAACCTTTTAAAACGAGTGCAGTTTTGTAATTTAAATAGCATTAAGACAGCAAGTTAAGGACATCATTGAAAACAAATAAATATTCACCCTGCTGTGCCAACAACTCATGCTGAAGGCAACTGGGAAAGTGTGTTTTATTCACCTGTTGTCATTTTTAAGGCCAATTTACACTACACTGACAGACTCAGACCAACTTATTACTGTACATCACTTTTCAAACATTCCAAGACCTAAAAAAAGGCAGAAATGTTCAGTCAGGGAAAATAAGTGCTGACCAACAGACACCGACAGGGGTAACACACTGATTTAATTTTACTTGTATAAGTAACCAAAAAAAAAAAAAAAAAAACGAATATAGGAAACCGTTGCTATATTTTAGCTGTGTTTACCCCTTTGTACAAAGCTTAAAGCCAAAAATAAATTAACTCACCCTTAGGCCATCCAAGATGTAGATGAATTTATTTAATCAGCAGACTTGAGGAAATTTAGCATTACGTCACTTGCTCATCGATGGGTCCTCTGCAGTGAATGGGTGCCATCAGAATGAGAGTTCAAACAGCTGAAGAAAACATCTCAATAATCCACAAGTAATCCACAAGCTGCATGTTTGTAATAAACATATCCATCAAGATCTATTTAACTTTAAACTGATGCTTCTGGCAAAAGTCATAATATTGCTTTCTCCCACAGGCGTCGTAACCATAGTATGTGGGTGGGACAAGACCCACCCACTTTTTAAGATCTATGAAATTGGACCCACTCACTTTTCTGTAACTGAGCACGTATTTCTGTTCGCATTTTAAAGCGCCATAGTCAAATCCGTTCTACTTGAGGAATGCCCTACTAAAGTAAACTCCATTCCGTGTTTTAGCTACAGCCTTGACTTCTATGCTGCTGCTTCTTCAAATCCATTCCACTTTGTTTTCAGTGCTTGCTCCTGCTGCCATACATACCCACAACACAACAATGTAAACAAAGCATCTTAGCATGTCTGCTGCTCAGGTGGGTCTGGCTGTGTGCTCACATATTGTCTCTAAACAAGCAGGTATTTAAGTGAATGTTCATCATTTGTTCACCTGTTGCTTTCAAAGGCATCAAGCAGTGTTGCAGCACTGAATTACAGTTACACTTACACTTTGTTGGACACACCCATTATTTCTTTGCTTCTGACCCCTATGCTTTCTCCAGTGAAAAAGTCATCTGAATCAGGAGAAAAATCTCCTCAGATTAAGCACCGTTTAGAAGTGAAAACAGTTCAAAACTATTTTAAAACTAATATGTCAGTGGATTTTGATGTGAGAGGTGATGGACTTTTTAACTGGAGTAAGTGCTATGGACTGGTATTTTGACCAGAAGCGATAGTTTAAAATTTAAACTTTAATGAAAGATTTGTTTCTTGCAAACATGCAGCTTTTCACTTCACAACATGTTAATTGATGGACTGGAGTCATGTGGATTATTGTGATGTTTTTGTCACGGTGTCTGTTCTGTGTCTCCCTGGGTGGCCACTAGAGGTCTCACTTCCCCTTATCGTCACTCCACTTTAGAACTGCATTTCCCATAGTCTTGTCTGTTTCATCACTGCTCATTGCACTCAGCTGTCCGTGGTTATCAATCATTGCACTCAGCCAATTCCCCGTTAGCATTGTCATTTCCTTGTGTATAAATACCCCGGTTGTTCTGTCATTGTCACGGAGTCCTTGTTGAATGTCACCCTGGTTTGTCGTGGTTCTCGGATGTTGTGTATGTTTCTTGTTTCTGGACTGCTTACCTGGATTGTGACCTTTGCCTGGCTGACCATGAGATTTGGATTATCCTAATAAAACATACTGCAATTGGATCTACCTGTTTGTGTGTGCGTGTCGTGACAGAAGGACTCCGTCATGCCTAGATCCAGCGGTGTGGGATTTCGAATCGGTTCCCCAGCCACCATGGAGGAACGGAGGGGGAGATTCCGGAACTTAACCACCCTTCGTCAAAGGGGGAGTGAGGTGGGTGGCCTGGCGCAATTGTTTTGGACCATGGCGGTCGGGATGGGTTATAACGATGCAGCACTGAAGGACTTTTTTAACAACTGTCTGGATGACCCTTTACCTCAATGGGAGATGAAGGGGCTGGAGATCCTAGACTTTTGGGGGTTTACCCATTACCTGTGCCATCGTGCTCAATGGGATACTTCGACCACACCTGTGTCTCCAGAGAAGAGGGCCGCCAGCCCAGCGCCACAGCACAAGATGGCCGCCAACCCAGCGCCACAGCACAAGATGGCCGCCAGCCCGGCGCCACAGCACAAGATGGCCGCCAGTTCAGCACCACAGCACAAGATGGCCGCCAGCCCAGCGCCACAGCACAAGATGGCCGCCAGCCCAGCGCCACAGCACAAGACCACAGCACGAGATGACCACCAGCCCAGCACCACTGCACAGGAGGGTCGAATCTACACCTGTGTTGGCAGACAAGATGGTTGACTCAACGCCTGAGTCTTCCGTCAAGGAGCCACCGGCACGTCATCATAGAGGCCGCAGGAGGAGGAGACAGGCGTCAGCCGTTCCTCAAAGCCCGGAGGACGTTCCCGAGCAGGCCGCTGCCGTCCAGGAGGACGTTCCCGAGCAGGCCGCTGCCGTCCAGGAGGACGTTCCCGAGCAGGCCGCTGCCGTCCAGGAGGACGTTCCCGAGCAGGCCGCTGCCGTCCAGGAGGACGTTCCCGAGCAGGCCGCGGTCGTCCAGATGGAGGTGTCCAAGGTTCCCGAGGCGGTGCCCGATGCCGAGGCCGTTCCCGAGGCGGTGCCCGATGCCGAGCCAGAGGCGGTTCCCGATGCAATGCCCGAGGCCGAGAAGGTGGCCGAGACAGAAGCGGTTCCCGATGCTATGCCCGATGCCGAGGCGGTGCCCGATGCCGGTGCCCGGTGCCGAGGCGGTCCCCGATGCCAGGGCGGTGCCCGAGGCGGTGCCCGATGCCGAGGCGGTGCCCGATGCCGAGGCGGTGCCCGATGTAATGCCCGAGACCGAGGCTGTTCCGGAGGTGCCCGATGTTGTTCCCCGATGCCGAGGCGGTGCCCGATGCCGAGGCGGTTGCCCGATGCCGAGGCGGGTTCCCGATGCCCGAGGCGGTGCCCGATGTTGTTTCCCGATACCGAGGCGGTGCCCGATGCCGAGGCGGTGCCCGAGGCGGTTCCCCGATGCCCGTTGCCGAGGCGGTGCCCGTTGCCGAGGCGGTGCCCGTTGCCGAGGCGGTGCCCGATGCCGAGGCGGTCCCCGATGCCGAGGCGGTGCCCGAGGTGGTTCCCCCGATGGTGCGATGCCGAGATGTCCCCGATGCCCGAGGCGGTCCCCGATGCCCGAGGCGGTGCCCGAGGCGGTCCCCGATGCCGAGGCGGTGCCCGAGGCGGTCCCCGATGCCGAGGCGGTGCCAGAGGTGGTGCCCGATGCCGAGGTGGTGCCCGATGCCGAGGCGGTGCCCGATGCCGAGGCGGTGCCCGATGCAATGGCCGAGGCCGAGGCGGTGCCCGATGCGGTGCCCGATGCCGAGGCGGTGCCCGATGCGGTGGCCGAGGCGGTGCCCGATGCCGAGGCGGTCCCCGATGCTATGTCCGATGCCGAGGCGGTGCCCGATGCCGAGGCGGTGCCCGAGGCGGTGCCCGTTGCCGAGGCGGTGCCCGAGGCGGTGCCCGATGCCGAGGCGGTGCCCGAGGCGGTTCCCGATGCGATGTCCGATGCCGATGCCGAGGCGGTGCCCGAGGCCGAGGCGGTCCCCCGATGCGAGGCGGTCCCCGATGCAATGTCCACTGCCGAGGCGGTGCCCCGATGCCGAGGCGGTGCCCGATGCGGTGCCCGATGCCGAGGCGGTTCCCGATGGCGGTGCCCGATGCCGAGGCGGTGCCCCGATGCCGAGGCGGTGCCCGATGCGGTGGCCGGTGCCCGGTGCCCGATGCCCGAGGCGAGGCGGTGCCCGAGGCGGTGCCCGATGCCGAGGCGGTGCCCGATGCGGTGGCCGAGGCGGTGCCCGATGCCGAGGCGGTGGCCGAGGCGGTGCCCGATGCGGTGGCCGAGGCGGTTCCCGATGCAATGTCCGATGCCGAGGCGGTGCCCGAGGCGGTGCCCGATGCCGAGGCGGTGCCCGAGGCCGAGCCCGGTGCCGAGGCGGTGCCCGAGGCGGTGCCCGTTGCCGAGGCGGTGCCCGTTGCCGAGGCGGTGCCCGAGAGGCGGTGCCCGATGCCGAGGCGGTGCCCGATGCGGTGCCAGAGACGGTGCCAGAGACGGTTCCCGATGTAATGCCTGAGACCGAGGCGGAGGTCGAGGCGGTGCCCGACGTTGTTCCCGATGCCGAGGCGGTGCCCGATGTTGTTTCCGATACCGAGGCTGTGCCCGATGCCGAGGCTGTGCCCGATGCCGAGGCGGTGACCGATGCTGTTCCGCAGGTCGAGGCGGTGCCCCGAGGCTGTGCCCGATGCCGAAGCGGTGCCCGATGCTGTTCCGGAGGCCGAGGCGGTGCCCGATGCGCAGGCCGAGGTCGTTCCCGAGGCGGTGTCCTTGTCCAAGGCCGTTCCCGAGGCCGTTCCCGAGGCGGTGCCCGATGCCGAGACCATTCCCGAGGCGGGTGCCCGATGCCGAGGTCGTTCCCGAGGCGGTGTCCTTGTCCGATGCCGATGCCGTTCCTGAGGGCATTCCCGAGGCGGTGCCCGATGCCGAGGTCGTTCCCGAGGCGGTGTCCTTGTCCGATGCCATTCCCGAGGCGGTGCCCGATGCCGAGGTCGTTCCCGAGGCGGGGTCCTTGTCCAACGCCGTTCCTGAGGCCATTCCTGAGGCCGTTCCTGAGACCGTTCCCGAGGCGGTGTCCTTGTCCGATGCCGTTCCTGAGGCCATTCCCGAGGCGGTGCCCGATGCCGAGGTCGTTCCCGAGGCGGGGTCCTTGTCCAATGCCGTTCCTGAGGCCATTCCTGAGGCCGTTCCTGAGACCGTTCCTGAGGCGGTGCCCGATGCCGAGGTCGTTCCCGAGGCGGTGTCCTTGTCCGATGTCGAGCCCGAGGCTGTTCCCGAGGCGGAGCCCGAGGTCGTGCCCGAGGCCGTGCCCGAGGCCGTTCCCGAGGCGGTGTCCTTGTCCAATGCCGTTCCTGAGGCCGTTCCTGAGACCGTTCCCGAGGCGGTGCCCGATGCCGAGGCCGTTCCCGAGGCGGGGTCCTTGTCCAATGCCGTTCCTGAGGCCATTCCTGAGGCCGTTCCTGAGACCGTTCCCGAGGCGGTGCCCGATGCCGAGGTCGTTCCCGAGGCGGTGTCCTTGTCCGATGTCGTTCCTGAGGCCATTCCCGAGGCGGTGCCCGATGCTGTTCCGGAGGCCGATGCGGGGCCCGAGATGGTTCCGGAGGCGATACCCGTGTCCAAGGCCGTTCCCGAGGCGGTGCCCTTGTCTGGAGGCCGTTCCCGATGCCGTTCCCAATGCCGTGACCTGGCCATCGCCACAGCCTGCTCCTTACTGGCTCCCCGATTGGCAGGTTCCGTTCGGGCCACTCAAATGGCGAATTCCTCCCTGGCCGTCTGCACAACGAGAATGGACTGATCCACCGTGGCCACCTGAACTGCCTGGCCCCTCGTGGTCCCCTGAACTTTCGGGTCCACCGTGGCCACCTGAACTGCCTGGTCCCTCTTGGTCCCCTGAACTTTCGGGTCCACCATGGCCCCCTGATCTGACCGAGCCACCTGGGCTACCAGGGGAGCCATCACTGCCGGTCCCAGTTCCCCTACACGGGCCTGGCCCGCCATCCCTCCCCCTGTTCTGCCTCCACCAGTCCACCTCCCTCCTGGTCTCTTTGTTTTTTGGTTATTTTGTTCTGAGGAGCATCTGGAAGCTGCTCCTTAGAGGGGGGGTAGTGTCACGGTGTCTGTTCTGTGTCTCCCTGGGTGGCCACTAGAGGTCTCACTTCCCCTTATCGTCACTCCACTTTAGAACTGCATTTCCCATAGTCTTGTCTGTTTCATCACTGCTCATTGCACTCAGCTGTCCGTGGTTATCAATCATTGCACTCAGCCAATTCCCCGTTAGCATTGTCATTTCCTTGTGTATAAATACCCCGGTTGTTCTGTCATTGTCACGGAGTCCTTGTTGAATGTCACCCTGGTTTGTCGTGGTTCTCGGATGTTGTGTATGTTTCTGGACTGCTTACCTGGATTGTGACCTTTGCCTGGCTGACCATGAGATTTGGATTATCCTAATAAAACATACTGCAATTGGATCTACCTGTTTGTGTGCGTGTCGTGACAGTTTTAATCAGCTGTTTGAATTTTCATTTTGACGGCACCCATTCACTCCATTGGAGAGTAAGTGATGTAATGCCAATCTGTTCCGATAAAGACTTAAACTCATCTACATCTTGGATGGCCTGAGAGTGAGTAAATTGTAAGCAGTTTTTTATTACTTTTAACCATCTGAAATGAATGTCTTCATCTTTTGATAGATACTATTCATAATATCCTGCTATTTTCATCTCCATATACAGTGTGCTCCTTGTCCCTGACCCCGTGCACTGACATGAGGGTCTAATCTCCTCCTCCTGTCAGATGGTGAGAATAAACCTGGCTTTGTTGATATCAATAATTCTGCCTCTTGAATTTGAGGTCACTCTGTGTGTCTGCTGGAGCCGTGAAGATCTGATGAGATCAGGCGTTGCGTGGTACTGGATCAAGGTCAGCCAAGTGGCACTTAAGCAGAATTTTAATGCAGCTAGAAAGAGTGTGGTACCTTTCATTAGAGGAGAGAATCTGAGTGGCAAGTTATTTAATTATTTCTTTTTAATTAACATAAATGTGTTGCCGGTTTTATGTCTGTGTTGTGATTGTGGGGGCTGCACATGTTCATTCATGGCCAAAAGTACTTAGACAACCTGTTATAATTAAAGGGTTTGGCTATTCTAGATATGTCTGTGCAAAAAAAATCAAGCTTATAGCCATGAATCTCATTATCAAACATGGGTCATACCTTTTTCTTGTTTCAGCTTCACAGTCTCCCGAGGTAGATAAAGACATTATTTACTTAGCCTGGTGTGAAAATACTTGACTGCCCTGCATAAAGCCCAGACCTGAACCACTATTGGGATGAATTGGAATGCTGACTGCCTGACCTCTTGTGTCTGAATGGGAGCAAATCCCTGCAGCCATGTTCCAACATCAAGTGTAAAACCTTCCCAGAAGAGTGGAAGCTGTTATAGCTGCAAAAGGAGGGCTAACTCCATATATTTTAAAATGCTCCACAGTCACATGTGGATGTAGTGTTCAGGTGTCTACATACTTTGTGTACATTTGTGTGTTTCTTCTTTGTGTGACTTGATGTTGAATGATGCTGTTGATTATCTAACTCTTTGTGGGGATTCCCATCATCTCAGATTTTCCATTGCCACCGTGTAATGGGTCACTTGAAAAATCAGGCACTGGAGAAAGTAATGTGAATCATTGGCCCCTGATGATATACCTGAGAGCAGTACAGGGAGTTTGAGATGCTCAAGTCTGTGTCAACGGTCTATTTGGCAAAAGTGCTTCAACACTTGAGATGACAATGTTTATAGATGAGGCCAACTGAATTATAGCAGCTGTTGAGCAGTTGAAGAATGATTGAAAACCTTGTCAGTTGTCTCAGTTAACTGAAACATGTCACGTTACACCTTTACTTATGGATTATGTACTCATTTAGGGTCACGTTTTAGGACAAATTAAAAAAGGTGCAAAGCACCATTAGCAATGAAAATAAATTCAGTGTGTAAAAACTAAAACCTTATATGAACTAAAATTATATATATACTGTTGAAATGTTTGTTAAATTTATATCTGTCACAATGTTAATTGTCTATTTTATTAACCATGATGGAAGAGAAAATATCATTTGCCAGAATGCTCATTTAGATTCAAATGTTTCATGTCAGAGAGAATTGTCGAGAAAAATGTATTTTAACCTATGGCTAATTAGTTACCAAGATAAATATTGTGTGTGTGTGTGTGTGTGTGTGTGTGTGTGTGTGTGAGGTGTGTGTTGTGTGTGTGTGTGTGTGTGTGTGTGTGTGTGTGTGTGTGTGTGTGTGTGTGTGTGTGTGTGTGTGTGTGTGTGTATTTAAGAATGATTTTTATATCAACAGTCAGACTAAGTTTGGGGAAGGTAAACTGAAATACAAAACAGTACAGTTAAAAATCAAAACAGTTGAAGTTGCACTTGGATTTACTTCTGGTTCATTCATCGCAGTGCAAGCAGAAGGTCAAGTTGAGTGCATTACTTTGTTAGATACAGTATCCCACGCAGTGAATTCTGCTCTATCCTGCACATTGTCAAATGCAGTAGTTCATCTGATATTACATTCATATCGAGCCTCTCTAGTATACAGTGCACTGTATACAGTACATACTACATAATGCTAAATAGTAAGAGCACTGAGAGTACTACATACTGCATGCATGTATTTTGACCCAACCATATAACAGTCTAGAGGAAAAAGGGAAAAAAAATAAACCAACAGTCCAGTAGTTAATACATCAACTGTATAATTATAACTCAATTCTGACTTGAAGCTATCAATTAAAAATGCTGTTAGCCACTCGTGTGCTGAATTCCTCTTGTATGGTGTTTTTATTATGTGTGCATGTTATTATTTTAGGTACTGCAAGTGATTCACTCTGTTATTGTGTTTCATTTGTTCTCTTCTCTCTTGCTCCTTTTTTGTGTCTACTGGCCCATGATGGCACAGTTCTGTTCTGCGTGACCACTGTGGCATTGTGACAAACAAATTTCCCCTCAGGGATCAATACATTTCTGTCTTATTCTGATCTTATTCAGCTCACATAAATTCATATCAAGGGACAAGTGGATGGGTTGACTGCGCAACATTCCACCCCTGCAATGCTTCAAGAAATGATAGAAGGAATACTTTAGTCCAAACTTTTTGATCAGTCTTCCTAAACTGCTGATCTAGATTTTAGACATCAAAGCATACCTCTGAGTTTTAAAGAAGTCTGAAATTTGCACCTCATTCTCCCTCTCTCCCATTTCTGGGAATAATGTTCTGTTGTGAATGTTTCTTGTATTCATTTCACTTGAGACACAATCTCTTTATATTCATGTTGATCTTATTAATTTCATACTTGGTGAATGCAGTTTGACTGTGCTGTTTCTAAGCAGTCTGTCCCTCTTCTCGTTTCTGGTCTTTTTTTTTTTTTTTTTTTTTTTTGGCTTGTTATGGATGGAAACACAGCAACTAAGAAGTATAAATCGCTGTTGGCTTTTTTTTAAATGCATACTGTTTTCTTGGTCGACACTGCATGTAAGGTGACCCCTCCTAATATGGTCTGTTGATATGTTTCTTGCATATATGTATTGCTGGAGGCTTTTCGAATGTTGAGTTTGCTTAATCTAGTGTGTGAAGCAGACAGGTTTAAATAAGGTTAAAGGCTTGCAGTGGTGGCATATGTTTTACCCTGTAAGTCTAGAATTGCGAGTGTTTGTATGTCCCTATGTATGTCTGTGTATATGTGTCAGATGCTTCTGCTGTGATTGGCTTTTACCCAAGTTTGCTGTGTGTGAGTCATTTCTGTTCACACAAAGCCAAAGGTCAACAAGCATGAGAGGCTGCATTACACAGCATGTCCTTGTTGTCCTGTTTCACCCTGGTTGTTGTGTTATGTAGACTTGTTCTTCTTTCTGGACTGCTTACCTGGATTGTGACCTTTGCCTGGCTGACCATGAGATTTGGATTATCCTAATAAAACATACTGCAATTGGATCTACCTGTTTGTGTGCGTGTCGTGACAGTTTTAATCAGCTGTTTGAATTTTCATTTTGACGGCACCCATTCACTCCATTGGAGAGTAAGTGATGTAATGCCAATCTGTTCCGATAAGACTTAAACTCATCTACATCTTGGATGGCCTGAGAGTGAGTAAATTGTAAGCAGTTTTTTATTAACTTTAAACCATCTGAAATGAATGTCTTCATCTTTTGATAGATACTATTCATAATATCCTGCTATTTTCATCTCCATATACAGTGTGCTCCCTTGTCCTGACCCCGTGCACTGACATGAGGGTCTAATCTCCTCCTCCTGTCAGATGGTGAGAATAAACCTGGCTTTGTTGATATCAATAATTCTGCCTCTTGAATTTGAGGTCACTCTGTGTGTCTGCTGGAGCCGTGAAGATCTGATGAGATCAGGCGTTGCGTGGTACTGGATCAGGTCAGCCAAGTGGCACTTAAGCAGAATTTTAATGCAGCTAGAAAGAGTGTGGTACCTTTCTTAGCTGAGAGAATCTGAGTGGCAAGTTATTTAATTATTTCTTTTTAATTAACATAAATGTGTTGCCGGTTTTATGTCTGTGTTGTGATTGTGGGGGCTGCACATGTTCATTCATGGCCAAAAGTACTTAGACAACCTGTTATAATTAAAGGGTTTGGCTATTCTAGATATGTCTGTGCAAAAAAAAATCAAGCTTATAGCCATGAATCTCATTATCAAACATGGGTCATACCTTTTTTCTTGTTTCAGCTTCACAGTCTCCCGAGGTAGAATAAAGACATTATTGTACTTAGCCTGGTTGTGAAAATACTTGACTGCCCTGCATAAAGCCCAGACCTGAACCACATTGGGATGAATTGGAATGCTGACTGCCTGACCTCTTGTGGTCTGAATGGGAGCAAATCCCTGCAGCCATGTTCCAACATCAAGTGTAAAAAACCTTCCCAGAAGAGTGGAAGCTGTTATAGCTGCAAAAGGAGGGCTAACTCCATATATTTTAAAATGCTCCACAGTCACATGTGGATGTAGTGTTCAGGTGTCTACATACTTTGTGTACATTTGTGTGTTTCTTCTTTGTGTGACTTGATGTTGAATGATACTGTTGATTATCTAACTCTTTTGCGGGGATTCCCATCATCTCAGATTTTCCATTGCCACAGTGTAATGGGTCACTTGAAAAATCAGGCACTGGAGAAAGTAATGTGAAATCATTGGCCCCTGATGATATACCTGAGAGCAGTACAGGGAGTTTGAGATGCTCAAGTCTGTGTCAACGGTCTATTTGGCAAAAGTGCTTCAACACTTGAGATGACAATGTTTATAGATGAGGCCAACTGAATATAGCAGCTGTTTGAGCAGTTGAAGAATGATTGAAAACCTTGTCAGTTGTCTCAGTTAACTGAAAACATGTCACGTTACACCTTTACTTATGGATTATGTACTCATTTAGAGGGTCACGTTTTTAGGACAAATGTAAAAAAGGTGCAAAGCCCACCATTAGCAATGAAAATAAATTCAGTGTGTAAAAACTAAAACCTTATATGAACTAAAATTATATATATACTGTTGAAATGTTTGTTAAATTTATATCTGTCACAATGTTAATTGTCTATTTATGAACCATGATGGAAGAAAAATATCATTTGCCAGAATGCTCATTTAGATTCAAATGTTCATGTCAAGAGAATTGTCGAGAAAAATGTATTTAACCTATGGCTAATTAGTTAACAAGATAAATATATGTGTGTGTGTGTGTGTGTGTGTGTGTGTGTGTGTGTGTGTGTGTGTGTGTGTGTGTGTGTGTGTGTGTGTGTGTGTGTTGTGTGTGTGTGGTGTGTGTGTTGGGTGTGTGTGTGTGTGTGTTTAAGAATGATTTTTTTATATCAACAGTCAGACTAAGTTTGGGGACAGGTAAACTGAAATACAAAACAGTACAGTTAAAAATCAAAACAGTTGAAGTTGCACTTGGATTTACTTCTGGTTCATTCATCGCAGTGCAAGCAGAAGGTCAAGTTGAGTGCATTACTTTGTTA
Organism: Cyprinus carpio; assembly: GCF_018340385.1. NCBI lineage: Eukaryota > Metazoa > Chordata > Actinopteri > Cypriniformes > Cyprinidae > Cyprinus > Cyprinus carpio. The sequence goes on along the minus strand of NC_056584.1, from coordinate 21,379,059 downwards.
GATACAGTATCCCACGCAGTGAATTCTGCTCTATCCTGCACATTGTCAAATGCAGTAGTTCATCTGATATTACATTCATGCATGAGCTCTAGTATACAGTGCACTGTATACAGTACATACTACATAATGCTAAATAGTAAGAGCACTGAGAGTACATACATACTGCATGCATGTATTTGACCAACCATATAACAGTCTAGAGGAAAAAGGGAAAAAAATAAACAACAGTCCAGTAGTTAATACATCAACTGTATAATTATAACTCAATTCTGACTTGAAGCTATCAATTAAAAATGCTGTTAGCCACTCGTGTGCTGAATTCATCTTGTATGGTGTTTATTATGTGTGCATGTTATTATTTTAGGTACTGCAAGTGATTCACTCTGTTATTGTGTTCATTTTGTTCTCTTCTCTCTTGCCCTTTTGTGTCTACTGGCCCATGATGCACAGTTCTGTTCTGCGTGACACTGTGGCATTGTGACAAACAAATTTCCCCTCAGGGATCAATACATTTCTGTCTTATCTGATCTTATTCAGCTCACATAAATTCATATCAAGGGACAAGTGGATGGGTTGACTGCGCAACATTCCACCCCTGCAATGCTTCAAGAAATGATAGAAGGAATACTTTAGTCCAAACTTTTTGATCAGTCTTCCTAAACTGCTGATCTAGATTTTAGACATCAAAGCATACCTCTGAGTTTTAAAGAAGTCTGAAATTTGCACCTCATTCTCCCTCTCTCCCATTTCTGGGAATAATGTTCTGTTGTGAATGTTTCTTGTATTCATTTCACTTGAAGAACAATCTTTTATTCATGTTGATCTTATTAATTCATACTTGGTGAATGCAGTTTGACTGTGCTGTTTCTAAGCAGTCTGTCCCTCTTCTCGTTTCTGTCTTTCTTTTTTTTTTTTTTTTTGGCTTGTTATGGATGGAAACACAGCAACTAAGAAGTATAAATCGCTGTTGGCTTTTTTTTAAATGCATACTGTTTCTGGTCGACACTGCATGTAAGGTTACCCCTCTAATATGGTCTGTTGATCTTGCATATGTATTGCTGGAGGCTTTTCGATGTTGAGTTTGCTTAATCTAGTGTGTGAAGCAGACAGGTTAAATAAGGTTAAAGGCTTGCAGTGGTGGCATATTGTTTACCCTGTAAGTCTATTGCGAGTGTTTGTATGCCTATGTATGTCTGTGTATATTGTCAGATGCTTCTGCTGTGATTGGCTTTTACCCAAGTTTGCTGTGTGTGAGTCATTTCTGTTCACACAAAGCCAAAGGTCAACAAGCATGAGAGGCTGCATTACACAGCATCGCGTCCCGTCCTTTATTACACATAAACTTTCCATTCCCTAGCACATATTATCATTTAAATGTATGCCATTTATTCATGGGGAACTACTGCTGGGTTTGTTTGAAAAAAAATAAAAGGGAAGCATTCTTAATGTGGCTGCTCTGTGGATCAATGCATTAGATCTGCAGATATTTTTGCTTCTTGCCTATTTATTTTTTAGTAGTTGCTGATGAGACATTATTTTGGTGCTGTATTTTCTTTCCTCGAGTTTTTGTTTTTTTTTTTTTTTTGTTTTTTGTTTTTTTTTTGTATGTGATATAGAGAAAACAGGGGGGACAATGTGCTCAAACAGATGATTTGCAAGAGCTCCTTCCTTCTCTATGTAGTTCATCTATCTATCTATCTATCTATCTATCTATCTATCTATCTATCTATCTGTCTGTCTGTCTGTCTGTCTGTCTGTCTATTCAAACATACAGTAAAAACAGTAATATTTTTAAATATTATTAAAATGTAAAATAACACTTTTTTATTTTATATTTTAAAATGTAATTTATTCCTGTGATGCAAAGCTGAATTTTCAGCAGACATTATTTCAAAGTGCCAAGTGATCCTTCAAGAATTATTCTAATATTTGTTTTATTCTTTTCTTTTTTTATTATAATCAATGTAAATACAGTTGAGCTGTTTATTATTTTTGTGGAAACCATTATACTTACACTTTCACAATTAAATATTTAATGTATCCTTGCTGAATAAAAGTATTCATTTCTTTTTTTAAATCATATATGTATATATGTGTGTGTGTGTGTGTGTGTGTGTGTGTGTGTGTGTGTGTGTGTGTGTGTGTGTGTGTGTGTAAATATATAAAGCATATTTACATAAATCTATTTTTTGATAGCATTAGCGTTAATATGAAAATACATGCAATTTTATGTGTCCTCAACTACATCATAGCGCATGTCATAATAATGGCCACAGTCACATCTCATGCACCAAATAACCATTTGCGGTCCATTTTGCAGGCCATTATTGGGGATTGGAACAATTGCCAATTTACAATTGTCGAGTCTTTAAAAGAGCCTTACTGTAATCGCCTTATTCCTAATACAGCTACTCCTCAAATTTTTCTTTCATGCATGCTTGTAAAATATACCAGCTTTCTGAAAGTAATATTTGTGTCTGGCAGGCTTTAAGCATTGTTATTTTTAATCAGGCAAGTAGTCAGACTACTCTCAAAATACCTCATCTGGATCGGCGTCTTAAAGCCGTAGGGCGTGCCTGTAATTTGGGTCTGGAAGATCAGCTGGAGACATGACTAAGAACACAGGCTGCCCAAAATAACTGAAGCCATTGGAGTGAGCTTGTTATGAAAAAATTGGCTTGATGCTTTAATGCAAGAAAGTCAGTGCAGCTGGTTGAGCGAGTCTGAAGGGCTGCGTCTGTCTTTATCGGCTCCCTCAGTGGGGGTGATCAAGGGAAGTGCCGTTATCTGCCACCGGCTTTTGACATGTTAGCGCGCCTCTCAGAAAACATGCATGTGGGAACAAAGCTCTTCAGTTCTGTATTCATCTTAGGTTGCTTATGATGGCACAGTCAGTTTAAGCTATTGACATGTTGCGGACAATGGGATAAAAATGATCAATGAGTGGCTGCAATTGTGGCTCTTAAAGGCTCCCATTCAGATGAAGAGCAGGTCGAAGTGAATGCATGAATGAATTCAAGAATTGTAGATCTATTTAACAGCCCTTAATTAGCATAAACATATATTTTTTCTGTACATCATCTGTGGGCAAACAGGGAATTGTGTTGATGGTTTTTCTGTGTGCGATTATCACCCATCATATCGCCACTTGTTATTATTGCTGTTCCTGTTGGACTTGCAATGTGGCATGAAGTAAAAGTCCTTTCTAATTTCTGCCTTTGTTTTCACATCCACCAATAAAGAAGCAGCAGTGTGTGTGTGCGTTTGTACTGCAGAACTGCAGCTTCATGATGTTTTACTGCCATCTGTTGCCAGTGCTTTATACATGTTTTGTAGTCAGACCAATAGTGGCCCCGCGATCCTCTGCGTCTCCCAGCATCCATTCTAGTGAACTGTGGCATGAACTGCAATTATATTCAGCTTTTAGATTTCATAGTTGTCGAGTGATGTGTGTGTGTGTGTGTGTGTGTGTGTGTGTGTGTGTGTGTGTGTGTGTGTGTGTGTGTGTGTGTGTGTGTGTGTGTGTGTGTGTGTGTGTGTGTGTGTGTGAGATGTCACGATGTTGCATCAGGTCTGAGCACATTTGCACAGAATCACCTCCACAAACCCTCTGAGCAATGACATATTTTACCAGTAAAATATAAATCTATGATATAAAGGAACCACATCTTTTTAAAATAAGGTTTTTTAGCAGTAAATATGGGTGGTGGGATGCCTAGCAACCCAGAACAGCATTGCAAACAAATGGCAATGACTAAAAGCACCTTAGCAACTGCGTGACAACACCATGGCAACCATGAATAACAGCCTAGCATTATGGTGGCAAGTTAACTCACATTTTCTTAAAACATTCGATCTTTGCGCTCAACTCCAAAAGTCCATTTAGATTTGATTGTCATTTATAAGAATAACTAAATAATGAACAAGAAGAAAAGGGTGTTTTGAGGGGTTATACAATTTTGATAAGGCATATTTCTAAGCCTGACATGGGGCTGGTGTCAGGAGACACACTTTGAATTATGCTGTAGACTTAGAAATACAGTGCTTCCTCTCAGTTTTGACTTCCCTGGTCACATTTCATATGAATTCAAATGAACCAGTTCAGGATTCACAGTTTATTCATGTCATTTCTGTCCAGTTCTAATAAATTTATTCATGGTTTTTAAAAAGAGAACATTAAATATAATGTGTTGTTTGTGCTAATGGATGGAACATATTAAAATAATTAATTTGCTACTTGTTATTGCTAATCACTTGGGGTTGCATTCATTGTATTGGACCAAAGATATTTATATAATATTTTTTATAAAATATTAACCCGCACAGCAGTTTCCTACAAAGATGCTAATAAGAAAGGTTTCTTAAACACCAAATCAGTATTTTAGAATGATGTCTGAAGGATCATTTGACACTGAAGACTGGAGTAATGATGCTGAAAATTCAGCTTTGTCATCAGAGAAATATATTACATTTTAAAAAATATTTAAATAAAAAAAGAGTTATTTAAAAATTGCAAAACTGTTTCACAATATTTATATTGTAACTGGGTTTCTGATCAAATAAATGCGGCCTTGTTGAGCGTAAAACTCTTCTTTCACAAATATTTTTAAAATCTTACCGGCCCCAAACTTTTGAATTGTATATATGCTTTGTGTATAAGCTTTGTGCTTTTTAAGAAATCAAAGTTTTCCATTAAAGTAAACCGATTATGAGATCTGACTGAGACTCCCACATGACTGCATTGTGCCCTTTCTCTCTCTGTAAATAACCAGTGTGCTGATTCTATTCCCTCCGGACTGTATCCATGTGTCCACAAGAGCTCATCAGAAAGAATGACACCAGCGCCCAGTTAGATCATCACAGTCATTCTCAGACACAGCACAGACACTGGAGCGCTGCACTAGATGTTCCTTTGGATCTTTTTAATATGCGCCTTGAGAAATATTAGCCGTCTTTGCCATTTGGTAGCATCTAGCCATTTAAGAATGTGTCATCTGCCACACTTTATAAAGTGACATTTAAATCCTTTTTAACATCATGTTTGTACTGTCCAGCGTAAATGTAATGTAAGTGTTTGTGGAATCATTTATTCTTTTCCTCTCTCTTTGTTGCCTGTGGTTCATTTGATTTAATGCTCTGAAGGGACAAACCCCTGTAGATCTCAGTGGGTGGCATTTAAATGTGTCTGGAGAAGAAAACAGTTACATAAGCTGGGAAGGAGTTTCGTTTTAAACACAATTGCCCACAATACTGCTTGAAAATAGCATGCCATTAATTTGTTATACTGGTGTTATTTTAGTAGTATTGAAATACTAATGTAGATTTAATTTATATTTTGAATCAGTTTTTTATTTTTATATTTTGTTTTCATTTTAATTTTAGTTATTTTTAAAGTGTTTTTAGTATTTGTAGTGTTTTTTTTTTTTTCTTTTACATTTTTAGTATATATTTTTTTAAAGATGTCAATGTAGTTTATTTTAGTTTTAGATATTTTTTGTATATCAGGGTAAACTAAATTAAAATTTGGCAACTAGCTTTTTTTCAGTTTATTTCAAGTTAACTGATTTGTGTGTGTGTGTGTGTGTGTGTGTGTGTGGTTTTAGTTTCAGTTTCAGTTTTAGTTTTAGTTAACTATACTAACTGTAAAAACACATTTTTTTTTTAATTTTTCAAAATATCTTTTGTGTTAAAATAGTCCATACATGCTCCTGCATTTACTGCCAATGCTGAAATCATCATATCATATAGGACACATTAAACCTGATGAGGAGTCTCTATAAATGCAAACAGCTGTCCAATGCACCTAAAGTGATTATTGCACCATGATTAAAATAATTAGCACCTCATAACATCACGCTACTTGGACTAATATCAGAATATTAAAGTCATTGCAGGAGCCTACGCGAACAATCGAATCAGCTCATGTCCTTATGTTCAGGATTCATCAGCAATACTGGTTCAATGGCGGACTGTCAGTCACATTGAATATCCTTCTTGTGGTCCCAATCGGGCATTAATTTGTCAATCTGTATGCATAGCGACTCATTACTTCCCCAGTGTTGTAATTAGTGCTACCTGAAGCTGTAGGGCTTTGATTGCCTTCAGGGAGGTGTCCTGCAAGGCTGTTTCTAATTAGCATGAGGGCAATCACCCTGATTGCTCGCATCTGGTCATTAAAGGAGAGGGGATTTTTCTCCCCTCCTTGCCCTGAACCCAACATGGGCTGAAATCAAAAGCTGGTGCTCAAATAAGCAAGTCTTGAGTTTTTCAAGTGCCTGAAAGAGCTGATTGTACAGTGAGGAAATCTATGACTTTTGCATATGGACGCCAATTACATGTTTGTATTTATTTTTCTGTGAAGATGATGTTTTTTTGCAGAATAACAGTTGGATCATGTCCGGATATAGGCGAAGCCACAGTTGAAAGCTTCGTGGGGGAGATTGTTGAAACAATCGGCAGCTTTTACTGTTGCATTAGGTTCGTGAAGTGGATTATTTTTCAGCCTGTGAGCAGGGAGGAGTTGTCTTTTGACAGTTTGAGATGATTGAGAAAATATATTGCTGGAGTAGCAGAATAGCAAAGGATGGAGACAGAACACAAGCTCGGAAGATGAATATTTTTACTGCTTGTATAGGAGTTTGAGGTGATTTTTCTTCCGTGGAGTGTCCTAGTAGTATCCCAGAACTCCCTTCACCAATTTGTGTTTTCATGCTTAAATGGATTTATTGTGAATGCCGCATGATCTAATGAGATTTTCCTTCCTCCCTCCTATGCCGTGCTTCTGTCTTACTCCCTCATTCTTGACCTGTATTTCCTCCTCTCTGTCTCTCTCTTTCTCTCTTAGATATGCATTGCCATCTCGTGACAATGACTGGCTCTGTATTATTGAAATAGCTGTTGCTAATGGAACTGCTAATCGGCAGCAGAAATACATGGATCAGCCTGTGTCAGAGGTAAACCTGCTTCTGCATATTCAATCATTTGAATGACTCTGACAATCTATAATTTATCTATGAATTGTCTGATTTACTTTATACATTCTATAACCATTTTAACACAATTTTTTATATACAAATAAGAACAATTAAAAGAAAATTATAGAAATTTTAAAAGTGTATATTATGCATTTGTATGCGCGCGCACACACACACACAGACACACATATATATATATATATATATATATATATATATATATTATTTCTCATGCAGTGCTGCTTAAAAGTTTGTGAATTCTTTAGAATTTTCTATATTTCTGCTTAAATATGACCCAAAACATAATCAGATTTTCTCACAAGTACTGTAAGTAGACAAAGAGAACACACTTCAAACAAATGGGACAAAAATATTTTTGGTCATTTATTTATTCAGGAAAATGATCAAATACTGTATTACATTAGCATTTAATTTCAAGATGAAATTAGAGTCCATCTGTACAGTGATATTTTCAGTCATTGGGATGACTATCAGGTGTCAGTGTGTGCCCCATTTTATTTAAAGAACAAGGATCTATCAAAGTCTGATCATGTTTGTGGAAGTGAATCATGGCACAAGCAAAAGAAATCTGAGGACCTCAGAAAAAGAGTTACTGTTGATCATCAGGCTGGAAAAAGTTAAAAAGCCAACTCCAAAGAGTATGGACTCCACCAATCCACAGTCAGACAGATTGCATACAAATGGAGGAAATTCAAGACTATTGTTACCCTCCCCAGGAGTCGTCGACCAACAAAGATCACTCCAAAAGTAAGATGTGTAATAGTCTGTGAGGTTGCAAAGGACCCCATGGTGACTTCTACGCAACTAAAGGCCTTTCTCACATTGACTAATGTTCATGAGTCCACCATCATCAGAACACTGAACAACCATGGTGTGCACTTCCAAAAAGAAGTTTGCTAAATATCATGTGGACAAGGCAGAGGAATATTGGAGAAAAGTTTTGTGGATAGATGATTTTGTGGGCGATATGTTTGGAGAAAAAGAACACACTGCATTCCTTCATAAGAAACTTCTCCTGTCTATGAAACATGGTGGTGGTAGTATCATGGTTTGGGTCTGTTTTGCTGCATCTGGGCCAGGATGACTTGCCATCATTGATGGAACAATGAATTCTGAATTATACCAGCAAATTCTAAAGGAAAACGTCAGGACATCTCTCCGTTAACTGAATCTCAAGAGAAAGTGGGTCATGCAGCAAGACAACACCCCCAAGCACACAAGGCGTTCTACTAAAGAATGGTTAAAGAAGAACATAGTTAATGTTTTGGAATGTTCAAGTCAAAGTCCCGACCTTAATCCAGTTTAAATGTAGTGGAAGGACCTGACCCAAACAGTTCAAGGGAGGAAACCCACCAACATCACAGCCTTGAACTGGTTCTGTACTGAGAAATGGGCTAAAATTCCTACGAGCCATTGTGCCGGACTGATCAGCAGTTACGAGAAACTGCTTTTTCTCAATAAATAAATAACAAAGTATATATTTTTGTCTCATTTGTTTAATTGGGTTCTCTTTGTCAACTTTCAGGACTTGTGTGACAATCTGATGATATTTTGGGTCATATTTATGCAGAAATATAGAACATTCTAAAGGGTTCATAAATGTTCAAGCTGCACTATAAATATATATATATATATATATATATATATATATATATATATATATATATATATATACACACACACACAAAGGAAGGATTAAAAGTTCTCACACCCACATTTACACACAGCATTTTGGCTATTGTAAAGGAGAAGGTTTTTTTTTTTTTTTTTTTTTTTTTGTCAGGTAGGTTATTATGCCATTACTTTTGTAAAGAAGGCACCTCAGTCTTTTTGAGAGCTGGTGTAATGATATTTGTTGCAAAAATAAGTTTGATCATTAAAGTTCAAAAAATACTTGATATTACTTTCAAATAATAAAAATCATTCAAATAATAGGTTTGTTTTTGTCCTAATTGATGAGAACCTCAGAGTGCTGTGCTGCAATAATCAGACAGTTTCAACAGACTATAAGAGACTTAATCAGAATATAATGGCCTCACAAATCCATTTATAGAGCTGCATAAAAATTAAAAAAAATAAAATATTACTCCTTATGGGAGATGCCGTTTATCGAAATATCTGTCAAATGGCAAAGACGACAAACTATTAAAGGCCAGTCTGAAAGTTTAAAACAGTATGAAGGTTAGTTGTAAGTCTTATGATTCTATAGGTCTTGTGTAGTTTGAATAGTTAGACAGTATGAAGTGATGTTTGAAAGATATATAGGCTTTGTGTACTTTGAAAACAGTTATACATGTATAAATGTGCTTGCTAAGGGGTTGTGAATTTTTACTGGGCAGTAAAGTGCTAAAGACTTTGCTAAAGTGTTTTGGGTAGTTACTGGGGATAGAAAAAATGGAAGAAAAGGCTGATGAAAAATAAGATACTTTTGCCTTAAGATTTTTTTCTTTTGAAAGTTTGCACAAAGTTTGTTGTCCAGCCAACATAATTAAGCAAGAATATATAATTACGAAGGCAAATAGTATCTCAGACGGACTCACTATGTTATTGTAAATTGGAAAGATGTTTAATCTTGTCTTGACCAAAACCAATAAACTGTATTTTTTTTCTCTCCAAAAGAATAATTAGCTTTTGACCTAAATGAACAATGATTGCTAAATGCATACAGCAGCACAAGTCCTTTAAACTACTGTAGCAGCTACACATAAATCCTTTCAAAGATAAAAACTTTGCTTTTATCTCTAATTATAATTTCCAGGGTTTAAGAGCCATTGACTTCACAACAGTCATTGCACACCGTAATGACATATCTTTGTGTAGGAAAGAATAGTGTATTCTAACCCACAATATAGCTTTTTGCCAAAATCTAACACTTTACTATCCCAAAACACACACTGCCAATTAAAAGTTTTGTTGTTGTTTTCTCTTTTCAAGAAGGATGCATTAAATTATTTTGAACAGTGACTGACAGTATCACAGTCTCTACAAAAATATTAAGCAGCTCTACCATTCGCAAAACACTGATAATAAGAAATGTTTCTTGAGCAGAAAATCAGCATATTATAATAATTTCTAAAGGATCATGTGACACTGAAGACTGGAGTAATGGCTGTTGAAAAATTCAGCTTTGCTATCACAATAATAAATTACTTTTATAAATATATTCAAATATACAAGTTATTTAAATTGTATAATTATATTTTACAGTATTACTGTTTTACTGTACATTTCATTAAATAAATATAGCCTTAGTGAGCATAAGACATGTAAAATATAAAAAAGACATCTTACCAACCCCAGATTTTGAACAGTATTGTATTTTAAAATGCAGGCTAATTTAACATGAATCTCTTTAACAAGATAAAAGCATCATTTTTGTTAGCATATGTCACCTTTCTTCCTCCCAACGTTTAGGTGATGTTCGGCCCCACGTTCCTTGGTGGCATTCCATCCCTCTCAGAGATGCACCACAACATGGGGAATGTCTCTGGCTTCATCGGCTGCATACATGAACTGCAGATGGGCTCCAAAGAGCTGTATGTGGTAGGGGAAGCAATCAGAGGCCAAAATATTCAGAACTGTGACGCTGCAGTCTGCCAGCACCAACCCTGCCGTAATGGAGGAACCTGTATCAGGTATAATTTTAAAGGTTCTTTCTGCAATTAGTGTTTTCAGTGTGTCTGTAAAACAAGCTGCAGATGAAAATGACTGTAATTGGCTGTGTCTCGATAAAGGACTTTTTCATTCTAGTTGATGCACTGGTTTGTAGACAACATGTGACCTCAGGAGTTCCTCACTGAATATGTAGCCATTATGCTCATCAATCAGCATTTCTCAAGTTTTCAATATTTGGCATACAATAAATTTTCTACTAAATTTAGTGCTTTTGCCAGGGCATGGAGTTTGTAAATATTGTCAATGATATGCAGATGCTATGAAGCTGCTCACTTGAGTTTTAAATAGCGGTAATCAAAGGCCTGATTGCAGGGACACGAGTGATGTGTGATATGCTTTTTGTTAAATCACAGGCAGCGTTTTTGTGTTGCCTACAACCAGTGGTTTATAATTGCACATTATTTGAGTTTTATGTTTACTGTTCTGTGTTAAAAGCATATTTTGGGTGGGAATCTTTAGGCTCATCATGATCCAATTTCAAATGACCCTTAATCCATCTCTAATCAAATAGGTGGCAGATCATTTGCAAGTTAACATTATGCATCAACATAAGTTAAATATTTTAATGCATACCCAGCTAACAGGGAATATACTCAGACATTTGGCTAATGTTCTGGCAAAGTTATGAACAAATGTTCTTCCAGTAACACTAATATATTCCGTTATCTTAAAATGTTAGCACAAAATCATTACATTATTCATGGAATGTTTTTTTCTGAAACATTTCAGTTGGACGTTCATCTAACTTTTTTTTTTTTTTTTTAAATGTTACTAGTACTTGTTTCAGAATGCTCAGAGAACACTGAAAATTAATGTTCCAATAATGTTTAAATGATAAAATGGAATGTTTCTTTAACATTAGCATAAACAAGCAAAAAAAAAAACATCCTTAAAACATAAAAAAAAAACGTTCTGGGAAAATTCTTAAATAATGTCTATATAACTTTACAGAAGTGTTCTTAAGCGTTATCATATTATAGTATCCTAGTATACTGGTACTGAAAATTATTGCAATACTAAAATTTATCGTGGTGCAATATAATAATTTAGCAAATTTTGGTTTCTTGACCTGTCTGTCTGTCTATGTGCTGCTCTTCACCAGAGTTCTGGAATTATGGCGTGAAGTGTAAAACATGACAAAAGGTTCATTTGTCAACACAAGACCACCAGAGTTTTTTAGTTGCATCCAATGAGATATTCATTACAAATCCATGTAAATGTCAGTCTTGGAAATGCCTTTTGCTTAGTCGGTCACATGCTTTTACTACAGCAGCGTGAGCACAGGCACTCAGCGCACGCTCAGGGACATCGACAGCTGTGGAGCGGTTCTCCTGAAGGACTACAGAGAACTGCCTCTGAACTTATTCTGAAACACTTCCAAGCACAGAGATAAGCTGCCATTTACCTTTTTTGTGAACAAAATCGATGGTCTAAATTCATTCATTATATACTGAATAAGCAAAAAAGAATATTGCAATAAAAAATCCATGGACAACTTGTTTGGACATAACAAATGACCCATTGATACTGTGCGATCTTGCTTTTGGTTCTTAATTTGAAATGTAATATGCAGTTTTTTTCCTGTAATTACTCCAAATTTCCAAACTTTTGTTATTTGACAAATCTGACCAATCATTGATTGAACTGAATGGAATGATTTTTCACATTTTCCAAACTTTTGTCCTGTTGATTTGTTGTTTATTGTTTATTTGATAAATGACTAATAATCTTTGTACACAATAATAATGTTATAATTGGTATAATTGAATGACAATATATTATTATTAAATGATAGAATTATTTGATATAGTTTTAAATGTTGTTTTATGTAGGTATTCTATTTTAAACAAAGTCTTGTACTTGGTGGCATCCTCATTTCTGGTTATAAACTCATCTCAGAGAAGCCCGTTTCGCCCAAGTGCTCTGTGAAAATTGATCTATCTAGCTATATATATATATATATATATATATATATATATATATATATATATATATATATATATATATATATATATCTATATCTATATATATCTATCTCAAGAACCAACTTGGTGAATTACCCCCTTCACTGACCTTTATGTGATGAGCCATTGAGAAGTCCAGTCTCGACATTTGGTTTGTGTTTGAATGGTCTTTTTCTGTGGCGATGACTGTCCTTTCTTTTATCTTCAGAGAAATTTCCTGTAAACTCATCTGCAGAGTATTCCCTTTGATCACATGGGATTCTTTTGATTCGCTTGTTAGATATCTTGTATGTAATCATTCATTTTTAGTCTGAAAGGCAGTTGCTATTATTTTACATCAAGTGCAGAGTACTTAGCCTGTGCATTGAGAATAAAATAACAGTCTGCATTTACTTTAAAAGCATAAAACTAGCTGCACTCATGTGAGGCAGATAATAGCCCTGGAAGATGTCCTAATGGTAATCCCAGTTAGCCGAGAAGAGCGGATGGAGCCACAAAAAAGCCAGCAGCTGACGTTAGCAGGCCAGTTTTTCTCAACAGATGGTTCTCAAACATATTCGCTCTTTTCTTGCCTTTTGCTTCTGCTTAGAGTAATTTCTCTCTCTATTTTCATCTCCCATAATGGTATTTTACCTTCGTTCTCCGCACCCATTTTCTCTCTGGCACATCAAAAAATTTCCAAAATTACATGTATGGCTGTGGATTTTGGACATGATGTGAGCATTCAGAGTACCTGGCTTCCTGTTTTAAGTCCCTTTACTAGTGTTGAGTCCTGACAGTGATTCATGGCTTTAATGGTTGTAATCCTTTGACTTTGAGACAGATTCTGCCCAGTTCCACTGGGTAACGGCTGGAGCATGCGGAGGGCAGGAGCGAACAGCTGTACATCAGCCGTTCATTTCATTCCCGTAAAGCGACATCATTCACCTGGCTGTCGAGCTGAGCACTAAACTCTTTTACTGAGTGTGTCACGCCCGCCCAAGTGTATAATCGAGTGCTTGGCCCACTAAACAGGCAATCCAGCACGTTTGGAGGACCGGCCTCTCCATTTTGGGTCTCTGGTGAGCTGTGGCCTCATGTCACGGTTTAAAGCTGAGATCTTTGAATTTTAAATGCTGCCTTTGGTCAGTATTGTTAAAATATCTGGGTCTATATTGCTTTTTTAATACTATCAGATGACTTTATTAAACAGAATGAGGATTTATCTATTTTATTGATACCTGTAAGATATTTGAGATGTTTACAATCAGTGCGGCAGCTATAGAAAAGTAAGCCGGAAGTCAGAGACTCGTTTTGTCTGCTTACCTTATTCTCTTGATGCACCATTACTTAAGCAGACATGGTGAACGCTTTCCTTGTTAAATTATTCATACATGTTTGCTTCCAGAAGCTCACTTGTGCAGCTGAAATGGTCAGTGGTGCTGGCAGCTCATTATATCTGCTGGGAGAGGTGTGCGTCAGGAAGGCATTTGACTCACTTTTAGTGGAGACGTCTGTAGCCAGGTTTTCAGAACAGCACATAGACTACAAGGAAAAGTTTGTGGGGTTTTTTTTTATATATATGTTTTTTTATTCCCAAGTCTCTTGCTTTGTAGCAATGACCTCTGATTCACCTCCATTCTGCCCAAACACAGACAAATGTTCTTGGTTTCAGTCTCTTGACTGTCTTACATGATACCCCACGGTCATCGAGTTCATTTAAATCAGGATCTTTATATAACTGTGCAACAGAATGTTTCTCTTAGCAACAGTATGTTTCTAAGAGCTTGACCAAATATTATACAAGTGTCAAATGTTTGTCCAGTGACCTCATGATGTTGCAATTCAATGTGGGGTGTTTAATTAACATCTAATTGCATTTTTAATCCAATTTTGTGGAGTCAAATAAAATGAGTGAAGAAAGATGCTCATTTTGGCAAATTTAGAAGATTATATACACTACTGTTCAAAAGTGTTTTTTTATTCAGCATAGACGCATTAAACTGATCAGAAGTGACATAATCATAAAGACTTCTATGATTCTACAAAAGATTTGTGTTTTAAATAAATGCTGTTCTTTTGAACTTTGTTTATCCAAGACTCTTGAAAAAATGTATCATTTTATTTTAAGGTGTCCTTGTTACATGTTACATGTACTTACTATTATTATAACAATTAATTATGCATAATTACCCTGCCAAACCCTAATCCTAACCCTAACTATATAGTAATTACAGTTAATTAATATTACTCAGTACTTAAATGTATAATTACACTGTAACAAGGACACCTTAAAATAAATTGTAACCTTTGATAATAAGAAATGTTTCTTAAGCACCAAATCAGCATATTAGAATAATTTCTTAAGTATCACATGACACTGAAGACTGGAGTAATGGTTAGTTCCAGAAGAAAGGCTGTTAATTAAAAAGTAAATTGTGTGTGTATATGAATGTATGTATGTATGTATGTGTGTGTGTGTGTGTGTGTGTGTGTATATATATATATACAGTGTGTGTGTGTGTGTGTGTGTATTTTTTTATTATTATTTTTATTATTATTATTATTATTATTATTATTATTATTATTATATAGATGGCCTCAAAGTTAATAGGCTAAAATCCCAAAAACTCCAACTTTTGTCTATTTTCCTTTTTTTTTTTTTTTTTTTTTTAAATAAAAGAGTCATGATCAAAATACAGAATATGTCACTGCAATGTCAAGAATTTCTTTGAAGAGTTTTAAACATATCTCCTGTGATCATAAACAGTTGGCTGCGTACAGGGCTCACCGTATACAGCAGACGCTTGAATGTTCCCCCTGACTGTTCCCTGCGTCAGTCTGAGCTCGCATGCCTGGTGAAGGGCAATCAGTCACAGAAACAGATGTGTTTGCATGTTCTACAGAATGCGGGGCAATAATCTCGCAGTCTGCCGTGGCATTACCCCCTGCTGTCCTGAAAGGCAGTGACAAACCGTCCACCGTCTTTCCCTGTGAACTGTGCAAAGAGTGCTTGTATACAAATGAGGTCACTTGATTAGTAACTTACAGAGTGAGAAGGTTGCATGTTGTCCTATCCAGTGTTGTTTGCAATTATTTTTGTAACATTTTTATGCGTACCAGTGGATTAAAATTCTCATTGCATAGGTAGTCGTCATTCAAATCTTGTCATGCCCGGGTTTTAGGAATATTCTGTATTGTGTGTGTGTGTGTGTGTGTGTGTGTGTGTGTGTGTGTGTGTGTGTGTGTATCAGTCACTTGCACTGGTTCAAAATCCCAGTGACAGAATGTAAATATTTCATGTCAGCTGTGCTGCAGCTCAAAACACATTATTAATTTATAGATTTGAAACTCCTCCAATGCTTCCTGTATCTGATATTATACCTTTGAAAACCGTCTGCATCTTCCGGCAGCTTATGAAGGTATTGTCTGAATATTGCTTATCATGCTGGCCCACCCTCTACCTCTGGCTTGAGGATAAAGCCCGGAATTATAAAAGTTCTGTTTGTGGAATTTCACCACGGGAGTCAGCTGTTAGCGCAAGCATTTCTAATCATTCGCTTACAGTTAGGCTAGATCAACATCAGCAGAATGTGAGTCTATATTTGCAGATGGCCTTCAGGCCTAGTTATGCTCTTATTTAAATGAATATGGGATTTTTAAAGGTGCACTCAATATGTTTTTTGTTTATTTATGCTGAGTCTTCTTCATCCCGGTGGTCTTGAGAATATTTTGGCTTTTTTCATTTTCGTATTTTTTTCCTGCCTCATATTAAAACTTTCCTAAAATGGACATCCTAACAAGTATGTTATGTCTGCATTATGCATATACTCTTTAGATGTATTTTGTCTAGATGCTTATTCTGGATAAATCACCTTGAACACTGTCTAAAAGTGCTATATAATGTGAACGTAGTTATTACTAACAGCATGACACGACTGGTCATGTGATCTCAAAACATGAACAATCCAATCCATGTTAAAAATGAAAGACCTTTTTTTTTTTTTTTTTTTAATTTAAATGCCACAGACATGTAAATATGGTTAACCTATTTGTTAATCACAAATATAGGCAGCAATATATTTTCATGTACACCTCTATTCAAAAGTTTTAGGTCAGATATTTTAAAGGGGTCATATGATGCGATTTCAAGTTTTTCTTTCTCTTTGGAGTGTTACAAGCTGTTTGTGAATAAAGTGACAAAGTGAAGTGACGTGACATACAGCCAAGTATGGTGACCCATACTCAGAATTCGCGCTCTGCATTTAACCCATCCAAAGTGCACAGCAGTGAACACACACACACCGTGAACACACACCCAGGGCAGTGGGCAGCAATTTATGTTGCAGCGCCTGGGGAGCAGTTGGGGGTTCAGTGCCTTGCTCAAGGGCGCCTCAGTCGTGGTATTGCCGGCCCGAGACTCGAACCCACAACCTTAGGGTTAGGAGTCAAACTCTCTAACCATAAGGCCACGACTTCCCCTAGAGTTTAGATAAGATCCCTAAACTTGCAAAGACTAAAGTCTCAAACCCAAAGAGATATTCTTTATAAAAGTTAAGACTCATCCACACCCTCCTAAAATGGCTCGTTTAAACACGCCCCCACATGTCTACACCACTGTGTGGGAAGATGTGCATAGCACCGCCCAAATGTTTATGCAAAGAAAGACGGCATGACTTTGATTCTCGCTGTAGTATTATTGCTGCTACCTCCGCCATGCAATACACGGCATCACAGTATGGTAAGGGGTGTAATATTTCCATCACACGCTTGAGGTATACGGCCAATCACCAAGCACTGGATAGCTGGCCAATCAGATTAAACCTTGCTTTTCAGACCGATGAGCTTTGTAAAAATCGGGCATAGAGGAGAAACAATAATGTACAGTATGTGGAAAATAATGTGTGTTTTTAACCTTAAACTGCACAAACACATTTCATTACACCAAATACACAAAATAATGTTCTTTTTTAAGCAACTTCATATGACTCTTTTAATATTTTTGATAGTCTCATATGCTCACCAAGGCTGCACTTCTTTGACCAAAATACAATAAAACAGTAATACTGACACATTATATAAGAAATAAAGAAATTAATCAGATTATATATTTTAAGGCTGGCGTTGTGCCCAATTCTGACCCCCTGCAAGATTATTACCCTCCTAGTATTGGTAGGTTTAGGAGTAGGTTTGGGGGAGGGGTAAGGATTAGGGGTGGGGTTAGGATTAGGCAATCAGGTAGCGATTTAAACAAGGGGGGTAATAATTTGGCAGGGTGTCAAAATTGGCCACAACACCAGTTTTTGTCCTTAAAACGCTCTTGTGTGTAGGATTAATTTCTACACATCTCATCCAATGCCTACATTGCTAATTCCAAAATGTCATTTTATACCTAGTAATGGAGGCTTGAGCCGTTGGTGGCAAACTAATGCAGTTAATAACCAAGTTATTAGAGCGAGTGAGAGAGAGATTAAGCGCATGAATTACGTCTCTAAATCTAAGCGTCTCTCAACAATGTTCAACAGCAGCGTCTTTACTAATAGTGAAACTAAGTTCATTTTCTTCAAGAACAGCACCGCTGTTACCTTGCTTGTGAGAAATGTCATGTAGCTTTTAAATTGCTAAACTGTTTTACTGATAAAATCGTCAGAGTAGCAGTAACATCATTAACATGTGTGTTTTTGTGTGTGCCTGTGTCTGTACTGTATGTGTGCATGACTGTAAAGAAGAGAGATCGGGAGAAATAGAGCTTTCTGTACATAATAAAATGTAATTTTGTGGCAAAAAAAATTGAAATAATCTGCTGTTTTTATCCTGTTGTTTAGTATATATATTTGCTTGGCCAGCGTCTTTGTGGGTTTTGGTTATTTTGCTGTTTTAGGCTGTAAGGACCTTTTCAAATAGGCCTAACTGTAATAATTTAGCAAAGTGATCTGGACATGTAAATTAATGTGGTCAAGACCTGCCTGGAACTATGTTCGCCATGCGTTTCCCTGAAAATAATTGGACACCTTAGAATGTTCATCAGCCAATAAGATTTAAGCAATACATGGCCCCATAGTATAAATATAGATGTGTGTGTGTGTGTGTGTGTATGCGTGTATGCGTGTGCGTGTGCGCGTGTGTGTGTGTGTGTGTGTGTGTGTGTGTGTGTGTGTGTAAAATTATCTGGGGAAAATTTTTTTATTTGTATTAAGTTGACACTTAACTTAAGTGATTCATCCCACTATTTCTGACCAGTTTCTTTTTTCTCATCTGAGCTTGTCAGTGGTTCATTAGGGATTTGAAAACTTCAAACACATTTGAAAAAGTCTTCATCTTATTCAAGTATTCATCATTTTAATCATATACCAAACCAAGTGCAATTTATTTCCATATGTATGGAATTTTTTTACTTAGCAAAAGAATAAAAAATGCACTTTTACTTAGTCTTGCACTGCAAGATCAGTTCAGAGTTCAGGTCTAGATCAGGGCTAGAGTTCAGGCCGGTGATGTATGACTTCCATCCCTTCTGCTCTGTATTCTCATTTGTATTCTCCTCTGCTTTTTTGATCCCCCCTCCCACCAATGCCCCTTCCCAATGTATGCTTTCTACGCAAACTCCACTGAAGGTAATGATGCAGTACGGGGACATTTCATTGGTGTACTAATGATCTCTCTGTTTTTTCCCTCTTATTTTGGTTCCTTGTGTGCAGCAATGCGGAGAGCTGGTTCTGCACGTGTCCTTCGCTTTACTCCGGTAAGCTGTGCCAGTTCACCGCCTGCGAGCGAAACCCGTGTGCACTCGGCGCCACCTGCGTTCCCCAGACGCGGCTCGAAGCAGTGTGTCTTTGCCCCTATGGAAGTCAGGGTCTCCTCTGCAATGAGGGTAGGTCCCATCAAGGTTCATGCGTAGACCGTGATCTACACCAGTATCCATGGAGACAGAATAAAGCCAGCATGGCCAGAGGGTGTTTTGTTTGATATTTGTTGCTTTCTGAGGTTTGTTTTCCTCCATCTCCTGCGAGCACCTCCGTTTTTGAGGTTAGACCCATAGGTGGTAGATTGAAATGTATTCCCAGTAGTTTTGTTTAACTGATGCAAGCCGTTGAAATATGGTTCCAATTAGAGAAGCTAAGTGCTCTGCGCTCACTACAAACTCACTAAACAGTTACTGAACTCTGAACATTTCAGGATAACTGCCAGTCTGCGTTGTATTGCTAACTCGATTCCACTATGTGCACTGACCTTTCGAGGTGTCTACAGGTAATAGAGTATGCATCCAGATATAATGAGCACACCAAGTGCTTTAAATTAGGTTACTCTGAAACTTAATTTATCAAAGCTTAGTCACAGAATGTACTCGCTGCAATTGGGTTTGTTTTATTGTCTCAAATAACATAGCTGTGAAGACATACTACAGCGCTGTGTAACTAATGTACATCTCTTCCCGGCTCTACCTCACAGTGTTAAGTCAGCTAAAGTCTGATATCTGCTTACATGGATAGTTCTTCATCTTCTCAACTGCGCTTAGAGGGAAAAGAACTGCTGCTATTTTGCTGTAATCTAAATGGGTGGCGTGGTTTGAAGACCGCTTGGCAGGGCTAGCAGACGTGGCTCTGTCAGACAGTAAAGAGCCCGATGCCAAATAGAGTGTTCTAATCTCCCAGTGTCACACCGAGTGGGACTGACATTTGAATTTAAAGGCTGATAACAGCAGATAACATCAATCAGTATTGATTAGTAACCAAGGCCTTGCTGTCTCTGGACAGTCACTCAACTTTAGATGTGCTGGACTTCTTCAAAAGAGCCTGGACTAATTAGAATTATAGAATTATAGAATTATAGGAAGGGTGTTTTGAGTCTGTTTTATGTATTGATTTAGTGTTGCATTTAGATACATCTTAAGTAATGTATTTTTATAGATTACTCTGAAAATAAGCTTCAAAGAGCACAATCTTTTTTTTTTTTAAGTTGCCAGGTAACATGGCAAATGTGATGTGGTACAATCCAAAGTAAAATCTTAAATGAACTTTCAAAAAAAAAAAGTTATGCATCAGTGTTATATTAGTATTATCTGAATACTATGATAGTATTTATTAACATTTTCAATTAGTGTTTATTTTTATATTTTCATTTTTCATTTTAATAATGTTTATTTTTACTTGTTTTTTTTATTTCCATTTAGCTATTATTTATTTTAACTTCAGTTTTACAAGAATTACAAAATATACAAAAACTTAAATTCTTAAAACTTTAAAAATTATTTCAGTTAGTTGCCATGGCATTGAAATTTGTTTTTACAGTTTTTTAGATTTTCATCTAATGTTTAAAATTTATTCTATTTCAATTACCAATATTTTTAGTTTTAACAACACTGCCATGCACATTTTTTTTGTTTTTATTTCACCATAAGTTGAAGTACTAAAATGGCTCAAATTAAAACTTATTTCAGTTAGTTCCCAAGGCAAATTTTTTTATTTTCTTTTCATTTATGTTTCTTATATGTATATTTCTTCAGCTTTACTTAAATGGCCAATAATACTTTTATTTAAAAATAACAGCAGTCATGTTTTTTTTTTATTATTATTATTTTACTTTGACCTGACCAACTCAAAATCTATTATTTGCATAATTGCAGCTTTATTATCAAAGAATTAGCATTTTTTAGAAGTCAGAATTCACGGGCAGACAGATAGATTGATCTTTCGATTGATCGAGGGAGCTTGTGTTGCTGAAAGCAGCTTGAGGCTGCAGTGGAGTTTAGAGGACAGACTGTGTTCTCTGACGCACCGTTAACATCACACTCACCTAAAATAGACCCATAACATAATAGCACATCTGTCCTAAACCGCCTTACTGCCTTAACTCATACACCATGTGACTTCCTGTATTTTCATTTCTCCCTCACCAGACTCTGCATCAAAAGATTAAAGAATCATCTTGTGGGAGGTGTATAGGATCAAATAGATTCTGTGAGGAGTTGCTCACATGTGCATATCTTTTATTTTTATGTCTTTATTTATTTCTTTTTTGTGTGTGTCAGTGGTAAGAGAAGGAAATCAAAAAAGCTAAATGTCTCCGGGTCCAGCCAACACAGC
This sequence comes from Cyprinus carpio, assembly GCF_018340385.1. NCBI lineage: Eukaryota > Metazoa > Chordata > Actinopteri > Cypriniformes > Cyprinidae > Cyprinus > Cyprinus carpio. Next base: position 21,357,366 of record NC_056584.1, on the reverse strand, counting down.
TGAAGGAAAGCTATTGAATTTCACTACAGCAAAATCCTTACACACAAATGGTTTTTGACTAGAACGAATGGAAATAAATGGGTAATATGTCACCTGTAAAAACTGCCAGTGAGTTGGAGGTTTTGTTTTCTTGTTCCTTTATTCACCTCCAGCAACAGCAGCTGAATAATACAGCAGAGAGAAGCATCCTGTGCTCTGAAGTGCCTGCGCATGGAAAGTTAAATGTTAGTTGATTGGTTATCTGTGGGCATATCTTTATCCTGTCATATGGGACATTGAGAGATACATTTTTTTTTTTTTTTTTTTTTAGAATAATTTTTTTTAATAAGTTTTATTCATGTATCAGAAGTGAGAAATAAATCAAGGAAAGCAAGAGTTTTTCATGTCTAATTATTGCAATTATGATCAGTTCTGAATGCTGGAATCAGAAATCCCATTTGACTTTGGAAATGAGCTCAGATCACACCCTTACACAGGACTGCAGTTGGCAATTTGCATTCTCAAAAAGTACCCAATATGTCCGATTAATAAATGGCCAGTTTATTAATGAATTCCACTTGGAGCAAGAAATGTAACTCAGCATAGGCAACATATCACAGAGCCATTACATGACACTGTGAGTTAAGAATACAGCTGGCCCCATCAAGCCATCCCTGCTAAAAACGCATTCCAGTCGTTCATTAGGCACTGTGCAAATAAACTGTGACAAGGTAATATATGTGCAATTTCAAAAGGCATCAATAATTCAAGGGGAAAGCAGAGGGAAGAACTTCAATGCTGTTCCCAGAGAAATCCTCCGGAGAGGTTTTGCAGACTGCACAGTTCATAAAGACAAAATGAGGGGTGGAGAAAACTCTTTAGGTAGCACATTTTTTCACTGGAGAAAACGTGTGTAAATGCTTAATGTACCCAAGCTGAAATGTTTCTGAGCGATGCTTGATGGAATAGGTGATTAATTGTTGAGATTTTCCACCTCTGAAGTGCATTGTCCAAAGTAAAAGCCATTTCACAAATTATGATTTCTGCAGATATCACTGTTGCGACCAGTGTCCATTCCCAGAATAAAGTGGAACAAAATTACCATAATAATCGTTAGCAGCAGCATTTTTTCCCCACAAGAAATAATAATGTATAGTTTGACAAGCGTTTTAAATAGTGCAATATCGCCATCTTGTGTCTCTTTCTCAGACCACTGCTGGTAACTTGTAACTTGTAATAAGTTTTTTTTCTTCAGACTTGTTACAACACATTTCTCAAGTATAATTATAGTAAATGTAGCAAGAATTGAACCTGCAACCCTTACGATAGGTCACCATTAACCATTATGTTGTCATAACCCTGACTTTTAATGTTATTATTTTAGGCATATATTTAAATTTTTCATGTATATAAAAAATTATATATTTTTTAATTATTATTTTATTAATTTAAAATAATTTAACTTTTATTTATTTATTTATTTATTTATTTATTTATTTGAAAATGTATAATTTAATTTTTTTTTTTTTTTGGAAAATTTATTTATTTTGCTATTTTGCTATTTCTTTGCAGCTGTCAACATCACTCGTCCCAGGTTTAGTGGACTTGATGAATTTGGATACTCATCCTATGTGGCTTATCCTTCTATTCCCAGTATGGGTCATTTTTATGAATTCCACCTGAAGCTCACCTTTGCCAATAATGTCTCCGCTTTGAGAAACAACCTCATTCTCTTTTCTGGGCAAAAGGGACAAGGTGAGTGAAAATGGGAATATTGTCTTATCCCTTTATATTTGTTACTCCATCTTTCATTATTCACTTTGATTTCAGCGCATCCCTCAGTGGTTATCATACTATGCCGTATATACTGGTGTATGAAAAAAAGAGCTGGATTCATAGCAGTTTGGCTGTAAACGTTTTCCCAGCAATAGATGAGGTCATGTTAGAGGAAGTGAGGCTCAGAAATAGTATCACTCAACTAGGAGATATTAATGGAGCAGCTGCTGTGAAATGTGCTGTAAGTGTAAGACCAGGACCCAACAGCAGAGACAATTTATCTGTGCACACAACGGGCAATGATTTTTATTCTCTGTCATAAGGGAAAGATCTGTTATATATGTGGTCTCTAAAGAATCTCAGATAAGGAAGGAGAACTCTTTACCATAGTATTCAAACTAGGCTGTACATATAGTAAATGCAAACTTATTTGCCAATAAAAACATTTAAATATCTTCAAATGATCTTGTATTGATAATAATAATTTAATAATAAATAGGGTGTAATAACATATAATAAATATTTACTTAAAAATTATAATTTTATAATTATATAAATGTCCTTTTTTTAAAGTCACAAACATTTTTAAATTAAAAATTACTTGAGAAGGAGGATATTATAGATATATTAAGAGTAGTTTTCAGAGGATACTTTATATCAAATTTTAATTTGACTTTAAATTTTATTAAAAAAAAAAAACTTTTGGAAATATCTATATTTTCAGTATCTTTGAGAAATTGAGTGCTTGTAAAACAAATATATTTTCTAAATGTAGAAATGTATGTTTGTTTGTTTTTTACAAAAACCAACAAATCAACTTCCTGTTGAAAATGGCATTAAGAAGCGGAGCTGTCGTTTTGGGAGACACAGCACCTCGGTCAAGTTTCCTCATGTCTTGATTTTCTCCCCCACTATCTGCAATTTATTTTAGGGTCAGTTTCGGTGGCTGCTAACTGACACGTCACTGCTACGAACATGTTTAATCAAAAGACAGGCAGCTGAATAAAAGCGTAAGGGGGTATGAATCTTCCTCAGTTCAGCGAGTGTCTCTCGGGATTATAGTTAAGGATGATTCATCGAGGGAAAGAGAGAAGAGGACAGCGCTGTGAATAATGAAGCAATTGTCAAGGGAGCCATGCAGCACAGTGGAGGACAAAATCAAAAAGAAGGAATCAGAGAGGATGAGAAGGCAACTATTCACCTGATAATTGGCCAGATAAATTGGAGCATAGATCCATCAGCTCAAAAGAAAAATAAATTACATTTTATAGATGACCTGAACCACCAGTAAAAATGTTTCAATTTGACATACTTTTCTAATTTATTACATTTTTGCATAGTAATTAAGTGATCAGTGATCACATCAAAATTAGTGATTCATTTTACCTCATGCATTTTTCAAAATCCTAAATCCATTTATTCCCAGGTTTAAACAGGAAATAAAAATTCTAGATTTCCAATATGTTCTCAGAGTTTTGGTCCCCACTTCATGTGCTAATTGGATTCTGTGTGTTATTGTTTCTATAGGCATCAGTGGTGATGACTTCTTGGCATTGGGGGTGCGGAACGGCAGGATTGTTCATAAATATAATCTCGGCTCGGGTTTGGCAACAATTATCAGCGAGCGCCTGAATCCAAGGATCAACATTCACAGAGTGCACTTTGGAAGACATTTGAAAAACGGATGGCTGAAGGTGTATTTTTTTTTATTAATATAAAACATTATTAAATGATACTTATTTATTTATAGGCTTGGCTTCACTGGGGGCAAAGGTTGTTCTGACCTACTGTATTCAGTGCTAATACAATTTAATTTTTAGATTTACTAGAGTTCATAAATTTGGGCGGGGTTTTTTAAGAAATTAATACTTTTATTCACCAAAGATGCATTAAATTGATCTCAAGTGATGGTAAATACTTATTTATAGTGATTATAACTATTATTTATAGTTTTAAAAAAGATTTCAAATAAATGCTGCAGCTAGTCATGAAGAATCCTGAAAAAAATGATTATGAAAAATAAAGATAGTTTAATATTTTGTTGTATAATGATTTTAGAAATATTTGGGGCTTGTGTACCAGTAAAAATATTTCAACTTCTTCAAACAACATAAATAATTAATAATAATTTAATAATTATACATATTATACTAAATGTAAAAATAATTGTAATTATTTTAGAAATATTTAAAAGAAATGCAAATAAAATCTTGCTTACCAGTAAAAATAATTTTAAAGTTATAAATTACATGATGTATATTATAGAGATATTAAATGTTGTTTTTTAGAGAATACTGTATATAATTTTTTTTAGCAAAAAACAATTTTATTGAAAAATCTCATGGGAATATATATATATATATATATATATATATATATATATATATATATATATATATATATATATTAAATATCTTAAGAAGTATCTTTTATGCATTTTAAACTGTAAAACTGTAATCTTAGCTATAAATTTTGCTTCTCAAATAAATGCATATATTTCTTTACTTGAAAACGACTTGAAAACGACATGAAAATACTCATTAAAAAAAGGTTTTCTGGCATTTATGTATTCAAGATGTAAGTACCATTATAAAATAATAATTGCTCTTTGTTTGAAATGCAAGACAAAGCCAGTAGCGTGCCTCTAAGAATGCTGACCAAAAAAAAATAAATGAATACAAGAAATGACGGGGGATGGAAGTTCAAAGCGTTTTCTTGTTCTGAGTCACTGATTTTGACACTAAGGTCGTTTTGACCAGCTGACGTCACGTTTGTTTGTTCTTTTCTGAACAGGTTGATGGGCAGAAGAGGAGGATGGGTACATCCCCTGGACCACTGGTGGGCTTAAACACCTTTAGTCAACTTTATGTAGGTGGATATGAAGAATACACACCTGAGCTATTGCCTGCGGGCTCTCGATTCCAGAACAGCTTTCAAGGTAGTATTTTTTTTTCTTTTTTTTCTGTTTTTTCATTATGGTCTTGTTTGATGTCTTGATTCAGATTGTCAGTTCATGATGAAATCCATCGGATCATCTGTGTAGTGATGTGTAGAGAGAGTAAAATGCGTGAATTGATGTTCTGCTTATTTTATGAACATCTGCAGCTCTGAGGGGACCCTTAACCTTGTGTGCAATATGTGTGCAATCATCCATCGCAAAGCTTTATTGAAACAGACTTTTTAATGCTAACAAAATATAGTGTTTGCAGGTTGGTGTTATTTTGAGGGAACTCCTCGTAAAATGTTACAACTATTGATCCATCAAAAGTTTAGACACACCTGCTTTATGAAATAATACAGTGAAATAACACAAACAGAAGTATGGGAACTATGTATTGACCAAACAAATAATTTAAATTCTATTATTTGAAAAAAAAAAAAAAAAGACTTTTAAAACTTTATCATTGTAAAGAAATTTGCATAGTCACAAATCTACAAAATTAATGAAAGGAGTTCACCCTAAAAGAAAATTTACTAAACATTCACTCACCATCAGACCATCCAAGATGTAAATGAGTTTGTTTCTTCATCAGATCAGATTTGGAGAAATTTAGCATTACATCACTGGCTCACTGCAGTGAATGAGTTTCATCAGAATGAGAGTGCAAACAGCTGATAAAAACATTACAGTAATCCACATTACACCAGTCCATCAATTAACCAGTGAGTGCAAACTGTCTCTTTTTTTTCATCAAAAGCTATTCCTTGAAGGATACACCTTTAAAAAACTTGATAGGATTTCAGATTCTGTGTGTGCAAACTTTTAACAGGGGGTGTGTTTTTTTTTTTTTTTTTTTTTTGTTAGTTTTTTTTTTTAATCTTTAGTCTCTGTCGTCTTATTACATAGCATTTCATAACCGCTGTGAATCAAGCTGAAAAGAGTCGAATGGAGTTGATCTTCTGTCTCAGGCTTTGGATGCTTTACAGTCAGTAGGCCTCATTCATGAAACATGAGCAGAACAAATTTCTCTGAAAATCCTTCATAAATCTGTTCACACATAAATTGTTGCATTTTCTGCAGAGTTGAATTGAGACATTCTGTTCCAGAACATCAGAGTGTCTGTGATTTAAGAAATGTAATTTAATTGGGCATTGACTGCAGCCTCATTGAAATTCTGTGCAATGTTCTTAAGCACAACATCATGAAAACATATTCAAACTGAAGCTGAGTGGGCTTCCAACCCAACCACTGCATGTCTTGTTATTTAGTCGCTTTTGTTGAAGAAATGCTCTAAGTTATTCTCTACTACCACATAACATAATTTCAACTCATCCCTCAGTTTAGAGTAATTCACTTACAGTGGAAGTCTACTGGGCTAATAAAATATAGTTTCAAAACGGCTATCTTGGGGCATCTTCAACCTCAAATTACATTTTTGAAACTGCTTGATTATGATTTTAAATTGTTATTGACTGGCTATTAAATTAGCATCTGAATTTAATACCCACCTATGAATATATGAACTGATCTCATGGAGCTCAAGGCTCTTGATATTTGCAACACTCATCTGTATCTGCCATTTACTGGATATTTTTGTTTTCTATTATTTGAAAAAGAGGAACAGAATAGATTGCTTTATTTTTCAGCATCAAAGCTCAAGCTCAAACTCATGGATTTGTACCTATTTTTTTCTCTCTCTCCTTCTCCCTGATGGCTTTTCCAAAAATAATCACACTTTGTCAGGACTGTTATTTTTTTCTTGTTGTTTCTGTAGAAAGCCATGTGCCAGAATTAGATGATTAGATGATTTTTCAGTGATGGCACAAATGTTTCCTCTTTTTCTGAATGTTCCATTTACTAGTCTTTTAGAAAAAGGCATCTGGGGCATGCTGGGATGTTCATTGGATGCCTCCAGCTGCCTCAGTGATTAGAAGAGCTTAGTTTGGGGTCAGTAAGTTTGTGTGTGTGTGTGTGTGTGTGTGTGTGTGTGTGTGTGTGTGTGTGTGTGTGTGTGTGTGTGTGTGTGTGTGTGTGTGTGTGTGTGTTTGAAAGAGGTCTGTCCTTTTCAAATTTATTTGATCAAATATCTGCATTCATTTGGTCAAAAATACAGTAAAAAAACAATATTGTGAAACATTACCATTTAAAATAACTTGTATTGTAATTTAAATTGTAATTTATTCCTTCGTTTATTTGATCAGAAATGCAGTGAAAACAGTAATGTTTTCTTATCCATTTCTTATTATCACTGTTGAAAAAAGTTGTGCTTCATAATATCGTGACAATTTTCCATAATTCTTTCAAAAGTTCAAAGTATAGCATTTACTTGAAAGACATAATTTGTAACTATGTAAAGGTCTTTACTATCACTTTTGATCAATTTAATGCATCTTTGCTGAATAAAAATATTAATTTCTTTAAAAAAATAAAATAAAATCTTATTGACCCCAAACTTTTGATGCTGTATATATTGGCTTTCAATACTGTATATTTTGCTCTATTCCTGCACACAATGCTATCATATGGCTTCTGAACACTTAGAATATAGTGCACAAATCATAAAGACTACTTTAAAAGTAATTTTAGTTTTGTTTTTTGCTGCTTTGTTTTTGTCCTTTTAGGAGCTTTACAGTCCCCGGTTAACATGAACATGAGGGTGAGTAAATAGTGACATGATTTTCTCTCTCTCTTTGACTTTAAAGGCTGCATTTTCGATTTGCTGTTTCGGACGAGACGAGATGGGAATTCATCCTCCAGGAGGGTCAGAGGGCAGGCCAGTGTCAGGACGTAATGTGGGGCAGTGTGGTGTTAATCTGTGCAACTTGGTCATCTGCAAGAACGGAGGCACCTGTGTGGACTCTGGATCCTCTGTGTAGTAAGACTTCCACTTCAGAACAAGCCCCTGTTTGTGCATGTGAATGACTGACAAATACTATTAATCATTTGTTTTTGGCCTTCCCCTCCAGCTGTCAGTGTGTGTTAGGATGGAAAGGTGCTCTTTGCTCAGAGAAAGTGTCATTCTGTGATGCTGAGCACATCCCACCACCCTCCTGCGCTCGCGGTGCCACCTGTGTGCCCCTTCCTGATGGATACACATGCCAGTGTCCCCTAGGCTCTGCTGGACTCTTCTGCCAGCAAGGTTAGACCACAATCAGTCTCACCTCCAGGGAACCGCTGGGCTTCTGCAAAAGGATTCAGACAAACGGTGTAAAAAATAATATTTTAAAATAAATTTGCCAATTGTACATTTTATTGTCTCATTCCGCTTTTTAAAGACAGGAGATTATGGACTGTTTTATTATTGACAGCCATTTTTTTTTCTTTTCAGGTATACAGTAACTGTAGGTAGAAAAAGTACACTTCAGTTATTATTATATTATATTATATTATATTATATTATATTATATTATATTATATTATATTATATTAATTATATTATATTATATTATATTATAAAATAAAATAATATATTTCATATAATATTTATATAGTATCTACACATTTACAGTATTTGTTTTTTAGAAAAAGCATAAACATAGAAAAAATATTTTTAAAGTAGTCTTTTTTTTCTCACTAAGGCTGCAATAATTTTATCAAAAATACAGTAAAACGGTAATATTGTGAAATATAATGACACATTAAAATAACTCTTTTCTACTTAAATGTTTAAGAATTCTTTTTTTCCTGAAATGGCAAAACTAAATTTTAATAATGATTTTTCCATTTGTTTGAAATGTATTTGTTACTTTTGATCAATTTAATGTGTCTTTGCTAAATATAAGCATTAATTACATTAAAAATAAAATTATATTGACTAAACTTTTGAACTTTATTGTGTGTGTGTGTGTGTGTGTGTGTGTGTGTGTGTGTGTGTGTATATATATATATATATATATATATATATATATATATATATATATATATATATATATATATATATATATATATAAATAGAACATAAATATAAAAACATATATATGTTACAGTATAAAGAGATTTTGTTGCCTTTTATATTAGTCAAGTTAGTGTTACCTTGAATAAGAAACTTTATCAAAATTAAAGCTAAATATTTTTGCCTTTTATATTTCTGGAAAAAAAATATATATATACTCTGCTGCTTTATGTTCACTTTATGAAAGTCAAGAAGTTGCTTAAATAAGATTATTAATATTCAAATAGTAAATATTGGACACTGTGCATTCATGGTTTCTCTCTCTTTTCCAGCTGTATCTATCAGTGATCCCTTCTTCAGTGGGAATCAGTCATCTTGGATGTCATTTCCTCCCATCAACATAAGGCACAGAACTCATCTGCAACTGCAGTTTCAAACTCTTTCACCGGAGGGCATCCTGTTCTACGCCGCAGGCTACTTGAGCACTCGGTCCAGTAAGACAGCATCTTGAAGTTACAATATGCTAAATTAAACTATTTAAATGTGTCCTTAATACATTTTCATACATATTCATATTGAAGATATTTTCAGTAACAAAATGTGAATAAAAACAATTATAATTTAGAGTTTGCATTAATTAACATTCATTCTCTACCCATCAGGTGATTTCCTCAGTATATCCCTGTCAGCTGGATTTGTGCAGCTCCGCTATAATCTGGGAAACGAAACTATTGTATTACAGTCTCCACAATGTGTAGATGTGACCGGCATGAGGTGGCACACAGTGAAGGCTGGTAGAGAAGGCAACCATGGGTTTCTGATTTTAGACGATGAAGCCGTGACCAGGAACTCTTCGGAGGGCACGACCACTCTAGATGTTGGAACGAATATTTTCATTGGTGGCGTGTCCTCCCTGAACACGGTGTCCCAAGATGCGATGGAGAAGGAGGCAGTGGGATTCACCGGCGGCATTCGAGAGGTCATAGTCAACGGGCAGGACCTTGATATTACAGAGACAGGCGCACTGGATGGAGCCAATGTTGGCGACTGGGACGGGACAGCATGTGGTTATAAGGTTTGCTTGAACAGTGGCTACTGCCATCCAGCAGGACTTTCTTCATTCAGGTGTATTTGCCCCTCACTGTGGACCGGTTCACGGTGCCAGCAATCAGTTCACTGTGTCAACAATCTTTGTCAACACAATTCTGTCTGTGTCCATAACACAACGTCTGCTTCATATTCATGTATGTGTTCTTTGGGATGGGGTGGGACTTACTGTGACCAAGACGTTATGTTGAGGACTTTAAGGTTTACTGGAAACTCTTATTTGAAATACAAGGATCCGAAGTACAACTCTAGGAATTTGATGTACACTGAGGTGTCACTGAATTTTTCTACGTCATCAGGGGACGGTTTGATCCTTTGGATGGGGAAAGCACACAGTGAAGACGATGACCATCTAGCAGTTGGGCTGCAGGGCGGTTATCTGAAGGTTTCAGTCAATCTTGGTGAGAAAACTGCTCTTCCTCTTGTGTATCAAAAGACTTTCTGTTGTAATCACTGGAATTACCTGTCTATCACTCACAACCGAACTCTCATCCAGGTCTATGTGAATGAGGAAAGAGTCATTTTTGAAGACATTGACCCCTTTGAACGGTATGTAGCAGTAAATTATGGAGGAGTGATTTATTTTGGGGGTTTTGAAATGAAAAGAGATGTGGCGTCAGTTACGTCTGGTGTATTTACTAAAGGGTTTGATGGGAGCATTAAAGAGGTTTTCTTGTATCGGGACATCAGACAGCTGGAGTTTTTACAAACCAGTGAAGGTTTTAATGTTCATCAAGGTGAAGAGTAGAAAAATGGCAGTGTGTATTGTTGCTAACTTGATATTTGATTTCAGTTAATCAAGTGTAGAATAGAATATGCCAGTGAGTTTAAAAATCACCATTTCCAAAGGTGTATATCTTTTAAATAAAATAATGGGGTGACTTTTCTGCATTTATGTATTAACTCTTTAATGGCAAATTGTTTCAACTTCTACCATAAAAGGCATTCAAAACGTTTACCCCAATAGCAGTCTTTTGTTTTTTGTTATTGTGAAATAACAGTACCTACGGTGTATGACAATAAAAAAATGAGCTTCTTTAAGAAACAAAGACTTTCATTTCAGTCGCTTTACTAACAATAAAAACATTTTATTATGAACTGTACATAAACACAATGTGCTGAATATGCACATTTCTGTTGTGTGACGAGCCAAAATGTACAAAGAAATATTTTTGACCTGAAAACATAGAAAATACTTAAGAAGCCAAATTTAGAAAAATTAAAACTGAAAAATAAAAAGTGAAGCAAAAGAAGCTGTTCTCATCAACCATGAGACGTTTTGTCTCATGGCAGTTTGCGTACAACAGTAGTTTCATTTTCTTGATTACAACCAGCTGCTTGTGAAGACAATGTTTGTGGGTAACTGAACAGCCAGGTAGGGAAAATGTACATTTTTAAAACAAAACAAATATTGTTTAGATTGCAAAAAAACAACAAATGAAAATCCCATACTAGCTGCTTTTCCATATAAAAATCATTTTGCAACTTTATAAATAGTTTTCTTCTACTGTTTTACAAATTTAAGGAAAGTGGAGCAATTTCATGCCAAGTTCACGAGCGTCTGTCTCTCGAGTCTCTCCTGTGTTTCTCATAATCAGAATCCCGTCTGTGTTTATCCCTGTCCCGGTAATGACTGCTGCTGTGGTGCCGCTCTCTCGGTTTTTCATACTTGTCCTCTTTCGAGTGGCGCTCTTTATGACTGTGACTTCTGTCCCTGTGCTTTTCGCGGTCCCTGTCATAGTGCCTGCTTTTGTGATGGTGTTTGTCATAGTGGTCTCTTTCCCTATTGTCCTTCCTGTGCGTTTCATCGGACTGTCTGGAAGGCTTGTCATCCAAGTCACCATATGACTTCTCTGAGCCCTTCTCATCTTTGCTGAGGGGCGAAGAGGTCGGCAAGCTTGACTCATTCGTCAGAGGTGGTGCAGGGTGCGTTTGGGGAGGGATGGTTTGAGGCCAAGGTGGAGCGAGCATGTGAGGATCGGTTGGAGGGAACATCTGTGGGGGAGGTGGACCAGGAGGAAATGAGAAAGGCAGAGGAACCTGTGGTTGAAGGGGTAAGTAAGGGGCAGGATTGGCTGAAGGAGGATAATATTGGGGAACAGGTGGACCAGCGTGATACGAATGAAAAATGGGGGCTGGATTATATACTTTAGGGTTAAAAGAAGAGGTCCTGGACTGCTTAAGACCTTCGTTTTTCCCAATGGAGGAGATTGTGCTGATGGCTTGGATGTCCTCCATGGCTTTGCACTCTTGAAAGGGTTGCGCTGATGGCTGCTGAGTAACTTTCTTTTCTGAATTACTTTCTGGTTGTTGCTGTTTTAACTCAGGAGGTTCAGCTGATGAAGACAGCTTTAAAGTCTTGGTGGGACTTGATACTGTTTCGTTTTTGGGGATAGAGCAAGAGCCGTCACTAACAGAATCTTTTGATGCATCTGATGAAGTGGTTTCTCTTGTTTCTTGACTAGCTGGTGCAGCTGTGCCGCCGGACACAGACTCCTCTTTGGGTTTAGTGGCTGTGAGAGAAGAGAGGAAACTCTCTGTTGAAACATCTGCAGGTTTGTCACTCAGAGAAAGTATGACTCCACTCTCTTTCTTTTCTGAGCTGGTCTCCAGACTCAAGCTGGATGGAGCCTGCTCTGTTTTAACAGCTTTGGGGTCTTTTTTCTTGATAATGAAGCGGTCAAGTCGAGGAGCGCTGGCTGTAGGTTTAGGATGGATTGCTACATGGTTTCCACTGTCAACAGTAGGAGTCTTGGACACAGTTGTTGTAGAATCACTCTTCACAGTGTCGCTCGAAGACGCATTTCCGGGCAACTTCAGCACCCCGGGAAGAAAGCGCAAACAAACATTCTCATCGGTCTCCGTATCCAATATCGGTTCTTCGACGACTGACTTAATTAAGTCTCCAGTGTCTTTTTTCTGCGTGCTCCCCAAAACGCTGATAAAACTTCGTTCCACGTCTTGAGCCACAGGAGCTTTCTGTGGGTAATCGACATGGGGTTTGCTTTCTGCCAAGAAACTTGGAGCTTCGCTGACATCGCTTGGCAGGATTACCCCAAAGTCCCTTTTCGGTCTCTGGCGAATTACCAATCCAAGAAGAATATTGGGACGATTGGTCTCCAGTCCTACAATGTGGAGGATTACACAATAAATATCAAGATTTTGTTGCAAAAAATCATGCGGATCCTACAAATGAACCTGCAATGAAAATCTTACCTGGACCATCAAACGGAACAATCTGGTGGGGAATTTTTTCTGTGGAGCCGAGAGGAATGAGATACATGTCTTTAACTTGTTTGCGGTTGTTGGCAACAACTCCATATCTTCTTCGGCTGCTAAAATAGGCATACAACAAAGTATACGAGATCTCATCTTCTTCGTTGTCGGGGGTGAAACGAATAACACATATTTCCTGGGGGGAGGGAAAAGTAAGTCACAAAAAGCAAATACAAATGATCATATACAGACAATGACAAATCCAAGGATAAATCATTCCCACCTTTGTCCCAGAAGCACGGATTTTCTCCACATAATCCCAGACTATTTGAGGGGAGATGCGTCCACCTACTTGGATGTTGTCCGGCAAATCCTGCAGACAATTCGATATGTTTCTAATACATCAGTTCCAATGTCTACCTGACACATTTAGGACGTACGTCAAAATGTTTGACTGCCACATTACCTGAGTTAGGTGGTCCAGTGTTCCAGAGACAGGATACGCTTTTGTTAGAAACCTCGCCACAGCTGGCATATCAACAAAGCCGCCCCACAGGTTTTCCAAACTGCTGAGGAAAGTAGCTGTATCTTCTTTGCTACTCAGACTATCTGACCTATTAAAGCAACAATTTCATAATGTCATTTAAAGTCTTGTTTTCAAAACATGGGATTACTTAAATCATTTGCTTAATCAGGAATCTTACCTGGATTCGGGCAAAAAATTGAGGAGACCTTCCTCCATGGCCCTTAAAGATAGATCGTCCATCAGTGCTGATGTAGGTGTAGTTGTGGAGGCCTGAGATTCATCTGTCGTACTAGACTGCCTCCTCACAACTGTTGTAGCCACTTTTGCCACCTTTGTAGCGGCTTCCTCTGTAGGTGGAGCCATGCGACCCAGAGAAACATCAGAATCATGGTAAGTTAATTGTTTCATAAAAACATTCTCTAACTCTGAAAACTTTACTAATAAATACTTTTTGAAACTTTGACATAAGTTTCTTTTTAACAGTGTTTAATGGCTTTAACAATTAAGATGCCTGTACACAAGCTGTATCTTACATCAAAAGAGGGAGTTTCTTAATGGGTTTGAAGGGGTTGTTGTCTCAAGTATGAATTTTTTGTCATTTATGACTCACCCTCATGTCGTTCCAAACCCGTAAGACCTCCGTTCATCTTCGGAACACAGTTTAAGATATTTAAGATTTAGTCTGAGAGCTTTCTGTCCCTCCATTGAGAATGTATGTACGGTATACTGTCCACGTCCAGAAAGGTAATAAAAACATCTTCAAAGTAGTCCATGTGACATCAGAAGATGATTTATGAAGATGTTTTTATTACCTTTCTGGACGTGGACAGTATACCGTACATACATTCTCAATGGAGGGACAGAAAGCTCTCGGACTAAATCTAAAATATCTTAAACTGTGTTCCGAAGATGAACGGAGGTCTTACGGGTTTGGAACGACATGAGGGTGAGTCATTAATGACATAATTTTCTATCCCTTTAATTCACCAGACTTTGTTTTTTGTGCAAAAAACTTTGCTTAACATAAGTAGACCCAATATACTTTTTAGTTTAGTACGATTTAACCCCTTCTCAAAAAAAAACAAAACAAAAAAAAAACAACTTTTTAAAAGATTAACTTTATTTTAATGTTTTACCGGTGCAGATTTTGCAGTTGAGGTCAAATAGATGAGACTTGTGCAAGTTGGTGGTATCTACAGACTTCTTAGGACTTTCAGCTTTAGTCTCGGGTTTTTCTTCAGGCACTTCTGCAGCTTTCGGCACAGGCTCTGGCTGAAGACACACAATGAAAATTTAGAAAGCAATTTTCTTTTTTCTTATAAAATATATATAAAAAAACTGCACAGAATGGAGCATTAAGTCTCCCAAATCTCACCTCAACCTCTATGGCCTCTGGTGCCTTGGCAGGCTCCTGATTCTCAATTTCAATTTCCCCTTTATGGGTGATTTTAGTGATAGGACGTCTCTCTGCCTCTCTCTGTTCTTTCTCAATCATTTCAATCGTCTGCCAGCAGAAACATCAATAGGGTCAACAATCAATATCAAAATCTGAATGACTTTGAAATGACTTTTCTTATGGACTAGTGTCCCACTGAATATTATTTATATAACTCAGGAAGTTAAACACTTTGCAAATGCCATTATGATGCTGTTTAACAAAAAATAAACTGTAGCTCTGTTCCATTTCCAAAATAGCACAATGTTTTACTAACATGTCGATTCTCTCTTCGTCTCCAAGCAGCCAATTCCTTAGAGGCCAGCTCTTCTGCAGTCATACGCACCAAATCTGCAGGGGACACTTCCCCCTTGAGCACTCGCTTGAATAACACCTGCAAAAGAACATTACTTTCATTAACACAGCATTAGATTTTTACAAGTGAAATGAAAATGAAAATAGGTAAACAGTGAAAATATGCTACCCAGAGACATGAAATATTATGTCAAATATAAGATCTGTAAAAGTATTTTACAAAATTGTTGCAAAATTGGGTAACACTTTTTTTTAAGGTGTCCTTGTTACATGTACTTACTATTATAATAACAATTAATTATGCATAATAACATGCAAGTAACCCTAATCCTAACCATATAGTAAGTACATGTAGTTAATTAATATAACTTAGTATTTAAATGCATAATTACGCTGTAACAAGGACACCTTAAAATAAAGTGCCTATTACTGAAAAACAATCATTATATTTCCAAAAATAATGTTAAATTACTTACATTATTTTTTGCATCTTTCAGATTGAAAGTCAAACTTCTGTATTTATTTTTGTATTTGCTGTCAACACCCTGAAATAGAGCAAAAAGCTCTTTCTCCGTTCTTCTGGCCAACTCAGCAGGCTTGTCCAATGAAATCTTTAAATCGGCCTCCTTCAGTCTGTAAAATAAGAAGATACATCGAAGAAAATATGAACAACTTATCACACACTTAATACAAACAAGAGGTAGACAGCTTTATTTCAGCAACAAGGAAAAGCTACTGACTAACTTAACTGATAATCTAGCAAAAATCACTTTCACACACCGTTTCAAAAGAATCTCCTCCAGCGAGTCCCGAACACTTCGCCTTATTTGTCCAGTGGACGGTTTCTTTGAGGTCGCAGGTGATATTTTAACTTTCTTCGCCTTATGCTTTACACTTGGTCCTGCAAAAATTTTAACTCAAGATTATTAATGTAAATCATTTTGTATTAATTTAAAATATTAACAAATTAATGATTAATATTTGATCATTTTATTAATAAATTGACTATTAAAAAAATATATTTAAAAAAAATTATTTAAGAAATAAGTGTATAAAATAACTGCTGGAAATATTCATACCCTTTGATGCTGAATCTTCTGACGGCCGTCGTTCTCCAACATCCTGTTAAAAAATTAATTTAAAAATAAATGAGTACTACAATATAGCAGTGAAAACTGCAATCTGAGCCAAACAAATTCAAGTGGCCATATCAATGGTAGCTATATGTGAGTTTGTAACACACCTGTCCATGTGAACACACCTGTGAGGAACCATCCTGAGTGAAAGCTAACTTAGCCCTTCACACCCACGTGTTAATATCATAGAAAAGCAGATTTATACAAACCCTTTAAAAGAAAGCAGGTGGCTACCACACAAATCAAAAGCTAAATCAGAAAGGACAGAACAAAATATGACTGTAAATCTGCCATAAGCAGCCATCAAAATACTTACAACTTTTGTTTTGCACTAGGTTGATACAGGACAAATCAGATCCTGTTAATCTAGTTTCCTTTTAACCTGATTTGAGGCAATAACATGCTAATGCTGTTTTAGCAGCCTGTGGTCTTTACGACACTTTCAGGCACAAACTTGCAACGCTTTATAACTAAAAATAAAGATAATTAAAACAATTCTTCCTACAATTCCTGTATTTGTATCCAATTTTTATGCTGACAGTTGCATGAATTTTGACTTGTTTGCTTACTTTTTGGAAGGGTCTTATTCCACCTGCGGTGACTGACTGCTGGGGTCCCTGTTTTTGTTTAGCAGATAGTTTATCTTCTGACTGCTC
The DNA here is from genome assembly GCF_018340385.1 of Cyprinus carpio. Lineage (NCBI taxonomy): Eukaryota > Metazoa > Chordata > Actinopteri > Cypriniformes > Cyprinidae > Cyprinus > Cyprinus carpio. The sequence goes on along the minus strand of NC_056584.1, from coordinate 21,340,387 downwards.
TTTGGCTTGAGCACCGAATTTCCCATCCTCTTCTGCACAGCACTTCAAACACACATAATCCTGGTCCTCCTTTTCCATCTGCTGCACTTTAGACAGATCCAGACCCACACAATCCCCATGAAACCAGTCATCACAGTGGCCGCAGCCCACCATGAACCTAATCAAACAAACAGACAACAGCGGTGTTGATGAAACTTACAGGTCTGTCTTCAGCCTATACAGATCTAACATGCGGCTTTTTTTCTTACTACCAATTGATTAGGATTTCTTTAGGTTTTATGAAGGTAAATGTAAGACTTTAAGACAGAGTGAAGAAAATATAAGGAATAAATTGAAGGTAGGTACATCAATTTGGTCTCTAAACTTTATATATCTAGGAAGCACACAATGAGTTGTATTAGCAACACTTTAAAGTGTGACAATATAACTGCCAACCAATATCCATTACTTTTATACTCATTTAAAAAAATATAGCAAAAGGCTTTAAAAGCTTTGCTCCCAACCGCTAGAATATGGAAATAACTTTTACAGTACTCCTAAACACACTGCAAATTTTTTTTAATTTATCAATAATTTTCTCTTTTTCACTGAAAATCTCTAAATATTCTTAAATCAAGATATGTTACTTAAGAAAATTACGTAAGTCGTGTTTTATGAGAAATTGGTGAAGTGAGTTTGATTAAAACAAAAACAAATATCTTCCATTGGATTTAAAAACAACAACAACCTAATTCAAAGGGAAAAACAAGTTTTCATACCCCACTGACAGAGGTTTGTACTTGTTTTAGGCATAAACCCAGCTTTGTTCAATTTCTCAGAAACAACTTTATATGTTCAGTTTGCATCTCAAGTAAATGCATCTTGATTTAAAGATGTTATAGGGATATTTAAACATACTGAGGAACTTTGCAGTGCATGCAACATTAATGCCAAGACTTTCTGCTCTGATTTAACACCTTTTTAGGCCTTAAATTGTGGAAGGGCGAATTATATATTTTGTAAAAATACAATAAAACATTTAGATTATTGATTTTAGGCAGGCATTTGACATTCTTATTAAATTATTAGAGTTTTTAAAGATTAAGTGAGTATTAGATGATGGCAAAGATGTTCTAAATAAAAAAAAAAAAAAAAAAAAAAAAAAAAAAGAGCATGCACAATTAAAAATCATTAAAATTTTATAGACAAATGTCTTGATATATGACCATGTGAATGGATTTAGAGATAAAAGTCCATACCGGTTGTTGTGAGGTTTCTTGCATAATCCACAGTGCTTGCTGGGAACCCACACAGTCTCGCTTTCAGGAGGAGGGTCACCCTCAGCTTCCTTCTTCACCACAGGGGCATTATCAGGGATAAACAGCTGCGGCTCCTCTATCGAGATACTCCTAGAGTTTCTGCTCTTGTGTCTTTGCTGGATCTTCTCCAGCTTCTTGATCTTGACCTTCTCCTGCTCCTCTTCTCCTTGGCTGTTTGTCACAGGTGTGTTTGTTTTGTTTACTGGGGTGGGAGAATTTTGTGGCTTTTTTGGAGGCTGAGGAGACTGGACTGACTTGACACCTGGACCAGAATCAGAGGACAGTTTTCTGCTGACAGTCGGGGACACCGGTACAGGTGGGTTTACGGTTTGGTTTGCAGGATTTCCATCTTGTACCTTCTGAATTTTTGAGGGTGATTTAGGAGGGACTGGCCCACCTGGCCGTTTCAAGCCAACATTAATGGGCTTTCCTTTATGAGTTTTGGGGCGGCTTGTATGTAGCTTTTTATCTCTGGGATGTCTGGATACTTTCTGCAAGAGCCCTGGCCTGGTGAGATGAGATGGTTTGTTTTTGGCAGCAGACAGAGCCTGTTTGTGTTTCAGAAGCTTTTTGACTGCAGGTTGAACCGCCTTGCCGTTCTTGTTCCCTGTTTTTTGTGCACGTAGCTTTCGGGTCTTGATTTGGTCATTCTTTTTGGCGTCTGCTGGTGTGGTGTTTTCCACACTGGGCTTGAGCGACATGGTGCTGTTAGTGTCTTGTACTTCATTAGGGTTCACATATGGCCCAAAATCCATAGGCATGTCTTCAGTAGTTGACTGGCCAACGCTCACTTCCCTGACAACATCTTGTGCAGAGTTAACAACTTGTTGTGTGCCATCATCTTGATTTTGTCCCAAATCAAGTGCAAGGCCATCGGCAGTGACGCGGTCATCCTGGAAGCCCAGAGACTGAAGAGCGCTTGTGCTAAACGATCCAAACGCATGCGACGGGCCGGGAAGCAGTTCAATTTTATAGCCCCCCACAGTAACAGTTAATCGGCGTAACACAACTACTGGATTCATAGAGGAGTCAACCTCATGGATTCCAAAACGACGGCTGAGCAGGGCTTCCCTTTTTGCATCGAGGCTTTTATCTCCAACCGGGTTTCTGCTACATGTTGACTCTTGCTTGTTACTCTCGGCTGCTTTTCGTGCAGGACCTGGGCGCCTGTCTTTGACTCTACCACGGCTCGCTGAAAGAGAAAAATGGTTTCAATAAACTCACAGTAGCAAAACAGAAATAAATATATTGGTTCCAGATGACTTTAAACTAGTGCTGTCAATCGATTAAAAAAAATAATTAATTGCACATTTTTCTGAAATTAATTGCGATTAATCCCACCTAACATTAAAGTTTTTAAATATACTTTTATATTGCAATAATTTCACATTCAATCTTCAAATTAATGTACAAACAACATTTTTATTATTTGTTTAATGGCATCTTTTTTTTTTATGACTGAAGGCCAGAATCTTTTATGACTGAAGGCCAGAACCAACAGTGATTTCTCTATAAAACTGAATAAATTTTTTTTTTTTTAAATTCTAATAATAAAAATCTAATAATAATCTAATAATATATTTCTTTACTATCACTTTTTATCAATTTAACACATCCTTGCTGAATAAAAGTATTGATTTTATTTTAAAAAAAGAAAGAAAAAAAATTTACTGACCAGTAGTGTATATTGTTATTACAAAATATTTATATTTTAAAAACATAGCTTCTTTTTTTTTTATTATTATTTTTTTTTTACTTTTTATTCATCAAAGTATCCTAAAAAAGTATCACCATGTTCTGAAAAAATATTAAGCAGCAGAACTGTTTCCAACTTTGATAATGAATCATCATATTAGAATGATTTCTAAAGGATCATGTGATAATGATCCTAAAAATTCAGCTTTGCATCACAGAAATAAATGATAATTTAAAGTATAATAAATTTAAAAACAATTATTTTAAATTGTAATAATTTTAAAACAATTATTTTTTTTTATGTATTTTTGTTATTATAATTGCAGGCTTGATGAGCAGAAGAAACTTCTTTCAAAAACATTAAAAATAGTAATGTTTCCAAACTTTTGACCTGTACTGTATATATGAATCTTTAAAGCTATAAAAGTAATTTTTTCCTTTTTTTTTCTTTGTCCTTTGATTAACAGACATCACAGCAGCTGGTTATGCGTGTCCAAAACATCTCCCGTTCTCAGTCGTTCTGCGACTGAATAAATGCACTTCTTGTCAAGAGAAAACATGACAGAAGCAGCAGAAGCAGCCAACAATAGCCCCCCCCCCCCCCTTCATTAATTGCATTAAATATTTTTAACACGTTAAACTGAAAAGAATTAATCACCTGCGTTAATGCGCTAATTATGAACTCCACTACTTTAAACCAAATACTCCTCAAGCTTTATTAATATCTCAATACAGAAGACATTTAAACCTTATCAAAGGAGACCAAAATGAGGGTGATTCCATAAATAAACTACACAGAATCCCACTATTCACCTACACAATGATTAAATTCAGGCAAACGTTAGCATACAACCTCTTTGGACAAAATTTTGACAATTTAATACCTTGGAAAATGGTATCTAAAACTTTTTAATGGCCTTTATTTTCTCTAAGTTAATTTATCAACTTTTAATACTTTTTAAACCCCGCGGTCACCTTGTTATAAGTCACTTATAGAGAACTATAAGTGCCATTTAAAAAAAAAAAAATAATAAATAAAAAGGAAAAAATATTTGGGTTTACTTCTGAACCTTTACTGCAAGCTGATTCAGAAGATTCAAAGCCATCCAGTTGTGTCTATTTTGTTATGTGTACCTGTTTGTCTCCTCTGTAAATGACCTGCAAGTCTTCCGCCCTGTGAGAAGCTGGACTGACTGTGTTCTCCATCAGATGGACTCTGACTAACACCTGCAGTTGTCATGTCATGATCTGCATCTGCAAAACACACAGTGGAAGTAGTTAAACTACAAACCTTCTTCTAATTCAAAACACAGACTTCAAAAGCAATTACTGTACCTGTTGAGCTCCCAAGCTTAAAACTGACATCTTCGTTTTCTAAGAGATGAAACTGGGCAATAGCAGACCCAAACATGGGATCTTTGTCACTGAGCATGTTCTTCAGTGAATCTTCGGGTTGGCCGTGACCCGCTTCAAACTCATCACTAGCTTCACATTCCAGGTTCTGTCCGAGCAGTAAGGAATCATCCAACTGGTCACTGGGAACCAGATGATTGAATGGACCACCAGCTATATCCATGAATTCCTGCACTGTATGTTTTGCTCTGGAAGAGTAAAACAGATCATTTATGAATGTATCTTTAACACTGCATTATCTTCTAATATGGACCATTTTGACAAATGAGTTGTCTCCCCATAAATGCTCATTGCTTTGCAGAGGGGAAAAAAACAATCCTACAGTTTCCCATACTTTATAAAATGTAGCATGTTTGGCATTAAAGCAAAACCATACACAAATTTATTGCAAACCATACACAGACATAGAGAATGCAGGGGCTAGTTGTCAAAAGCGCTGTATCTAACTACAACCTTTCAAGTCCAAAGTCCAACTGCTCAAATGTTTGTTTACTCTAGCAGTAGGTTTTGAATGACTTTTGAATGATATATATAAAAGTTAAAACCATACCTTTAAGTTTGTTTATATATATATATATATATATATATATATATATATATATATATATATATATATATATATATATATATATATTAGGGCTGTCAAATGATTAATCATGTCAAACGATTAATTAAATGCTTTTTTTTAGTTTTTGTTTGTGTATACTGTGTATATTTATTATGTATATATAAATACACACACATGCATGTATATATTTAAGAAGAATTTGTTATGTTTATATATTAAATATTTATATATAATATAAAATATAAGAATATAAATATATAAATGTATATACATGTAAATATTTTCTAAATATATAATTTATGTGTGTGTATTTATATATACATAATAAATATACCCTGTACACATACATATATTATGTAAACAAAACTTTTATTTTGGATGTGATTAATCGTGATTAATCATTTGACAGCCCTAATATATATATAAACATATATATACACACACACACAATTGACTCAAATTGAATTAAGCTTCAGAGAGTGCATTATGGCTTGAATTATTTATTTGTTATTTGAAATGACATAAAACTTAGAGCAATTTCAAGAAATCTACATCAAGTTATGTGTCTAAATATACTAAATATTCACTTTAGTAAAAAGTGTGACAACTAGCCCGGTCTCCCCTACTTACAATAATACAGCTACTGGACAGCTTGTCAAAATTATTTAGAACAGCAAGTAAAACAAAGTGTCAAACTGCAAAAAAGTGCATTATAGACTACACACTCGTTGCAACATTTTAATTGTTTAATGTCCCAAATCACAAATTTTGCATTCAGAGTAGACTGGTCAGAGCCACTGGTGTTTTTATTTTGGCTACAGATCGGCTCACGTGCAGAGACAGCTAGCGTATGCGGCCCTCAGCAGCTCACACATTCATAGACTCTCTCTGAACAGAGAAGGCATCTGGAAGAAACAGTCTTAGCGTTAGCTAAAGATGCATTCGTCTATTAATCAGAACACTGCATTTGAAAAGCCTTACAAAACAAACACACCACCACACGCTTCGGCGAGTACCAGGGGGCCTTTACCAACCAGACTGCGTGTATCCCACGCGCTCATCAGACCGAATTAAACTCACTTTTATCAACAACAAGCGTTCGACACTATTTCCCAAAGGTGCATATATAGTTAGCGGCACATTCGACGCGGCTTTTTGCACAAACTCGCCTGGAGTCGCGTCTTGTGCACCGCAGGAAGGCCTCGCGCTAAACGAACTGAGCTCCTGCACGCCCACTCTGCGCTAGATGCGAGATAAAACACTCACCGCGTTTGTCACTGTGATCGAGGAGCCAGCGCATAGTGGGAGAAGGACTTGTGTTATCGCTTACGTTGTTGGGACGCCATACGGGTTGCCGCTGTCGCTATACCACAACCTTTTCCGCTTGAGAACTGCGGTGGGACACAAGTAGTACTTCCTGTTGACCCTCAGCCAGCAAACAACTCGTGATGTGCTTGATCTGTCGCCAGGGGGCAGTGTAATCCGGCGCTAGTTAAAACAGGATAATTATTATTAATTATTTAGACCCATAGTGCTTGGCACTGGGGCACCATGTCATGGTGATTTCCATTCTATATACTTATGTATTTACGTATTATTTATTTACACAAACACACATGTAGCTTTTTTCCCAAATCTGCCGCTAAAGCAACATAAAATGCCGTTGTCACGTGGTGCGTGTTACTTTTCTCAGCGCTTCTCTGGATAGGCCAGTCACGGTCGGCTGTGATTACTAAATAAACCATCATTGTAAGTAACTTTCTGCTTCATATTTTTGATTTTATTGTTGATACAAAATTATGGAATTGATAAATGCAATCGATAATACGTTTGTGAGCATCTTTCTCCAAATCTGGGTTTCTGATTACCTTTACATTATAGATGCCTCATTCGACAGCTCCAAGTACGTAGACCACCTGATCTATAATAGATATCGGGGGCGAATTCCAAACGGAAGTGAGCATCGCTATGCCCCAATCCCTTCGAAGGGCAGAGCCCTTTAAGTGTGTTCTTTGAAGGGTGCGGTGCATACGTGTTTGGAACTCTCTTGACGAAGGGAATGACTGACCAAATGTTACCTTGACAACGCTGCGCGTGTTGTTGCAAATAAATATTTATTCTTAACATTATTATTTTATTCAAATATTGTCTAATTGTCAAACTAAACTTGCTTACATTACCGTCTTAAATCATATTTCTATCATTAAAATAATGTCTTACATTAAAATAATCCAAATATTATGATTACAATAAGAGCTCTCCCCCAACCGCTGATGCCTCACACTCCAGTCCAGTTGGTGGCGGTAATACACCATAAATTGGCTTGTCAACAGCCATTAAACAGTACAAGAAGAAAATACTGTTGACCGTGGGCTGTTGTCGCCTTACTGTCTATGGTTGTCGCTCCGTGGTAAACGCTGTAATCTCTTTGAAAACATGTCGAAGGGTGAGTACCGCATTTCCATAAACAGCACAAAGCAAATATATCTCCTCTTTGTTTCCTTGTTTGATTTTAAGTACTTTCCATTTTAATTTGCAGATCAATTAATTGTGATTACAGCTGGGGCTGGTAAGTGTACTAAGTCAAAGCAAAGACCAGCAAATAATCTAGGCCCTTTTAAATGTGTTTGAGCAAGATTAAAGATTAGTTCACTCCAAAAATTAAAATTTACTCGCCCTCAGGCAATCCAAGATGTAGATGAGTTTGTTTTTTTCATCGGAACAGATTTGGAGAAATGTAGCATGACATCATCATTTAAGGGGAAAAGTTTAAGACTGGCATAAAGTTGGCTTGACGTTGGACGTTCGATATTCGCAAATCTAGGGACCGTCTCTAAAGTTACATGCGAAACTACTATACACTTCTCTAACGTCAATAGCATGCAAGGAGAATGACTAACAGTCATGAAAACAACTGTTAACTGTTCATCCAGGTGTCAAGTATACTGCACACCTTTTATATTTTTTGATAATTATTCAAATAAACTGTAAATCAAATGTAAAATATTGATACTTTTCATTACCGAATGGGCTCAAATTTAAAATATGCCATAATTTGAAGCTCAATAGCATTTGAACAGAATGACTCATATTCATAAAACGTACTGTAAAGTGTTCATCTAGGTGTCAGCTATAATGCACACCTTTTATATTTTTCATAATTATTCAAATAAACTGTAAATCAAATGTAAAATATTGATACATTTCATTACCGAATGCACTTAAATACAAATTTAAAGCTCAATAGCATTTGAACAGAATGACTCAAATTCATTAAACATACTGTAAAGTGTTCATCTAGGTGTCAGCTATAATGCACACCATTCATATTTTTCATAATTATTCAAATAAACTGAAAATCAAATGTAAAATATTGTTTACTTACACCTAGATGAACACTTTACAGTATGTTTATGAATGTGAGTCATTCTGTTCAAATTCTGTTGAGCTTCAAATTATGGCATATTTTACATTTGAGCCTATTCGGTAATGAAAATTAGCAATATTTTACATTTGATTTACAGTTTATTTTAATAATTATCAAAAAATAAAAGGTGTGCATTATAGTTGACACCTGGATGAACAGTTAACAGTTGTTTTCATGAGTGTTAGTCATTCTCCTTGCATGCTATTGACGTTAGAGAAGTGTATAGTAGTTTCGCATGTAACTTTAGAGACGGTCCCTAGATTTGCGAATATCGAACGTCCAACGTCAAGCCAACTTTATGCCAGTAAAATAGAGCGCATCAGAATGAGTTCAGTCAGCTGATATAAACTATACAAACTTTAGGTAAGTAAACCACAAGCTGCATGTTTGTAATAAACAATTTTATCTCCTTCAAAATTAGCAGTCCTCTATCCATAAAAATTGCTTTATCCAGTGAAAAATGAAAAAATTGTCTAGTCTGAATCAGGAGAGAAATATGTACAGATCAAGCACCATTTACAAGCGTAAACCGATCTAAACAGATCTGCTGGTGTGAGAGGACAACAGGGGTTGTAGAGGACGTACAATAATGTACAGTATTTGAAAAATAATATTTTTTTAGAACATTTAAGCATTTCAACATATTCTGTTACACCAAATACATAAAATAATGATCTTTAAAAAAGCATCATATGACCCCTTTAATCAAACAACAAAAGACAAATTCAAAATCATACACTGCTCTTGAGTGAAGGATTTTTGTAGCTTTAAGAAACAGAAAAGTTTAATTCTTACAGTGAAGACTGTTGTTTTATTTTTACATTTGATTATTCATTTCTGTAGTAGGCTGTAAACTGCTTGAGACTTGCATAAAAAAAACATTAAAGCACAGTTTGTTTCATTTGTATCTTTTTGTTCTATCGTATTTGTCTTTTGCTTTTTTTTATTACTGACAGTTTAATTATTTTAAATAATTTTGAGGATTTTTGTTTGTTTGTTTGAAATTCCGCTGGTCTCTACAATGTAGATGTCATAGCAACCTTCTTTACAGAAAATATATATTTGATATGTATCACTTTCTTTAGTAAAATAAATCAGTCATATAAAGTTTTGGTCATATGGCCCCCTCATAATCATGTTAAATAATCATGATTACAATATTGACGAAAATAACCATGATTATGATTTTTACCATAATCGAGCAGCCCTAGTTAAAAGTTAAACTTTCTTACATTTGTTTCCTTCAAACATGCAGCTTTTCACTTCACACGACATTAACTGGTGGACTGAAGTGGTGTCGATTATTTGGATTAATGTTATTTATTTATTTATTTTGTTGTTTTTTATTTTTTAATAAATCATCTGTTTGGACTCTCATTTTGACGGCACCCATTCACTGCAGAGTATCCATTGGTGATAGGGATGCACCGAAATGAAAATTCTTGGCCGAAACCGAAAACCGAAAAAGAGGAAACCAAGGCCGAAAACCGAAACACTGAAAGAAATTAGGCCAATTATTAATACCATTGCAATTATGGCTATGACTGTGTACTAACTTTACTAAAATCAAGGCATTGTAATTGCATAAATTAATATTAAAGTTTAAAAGAATAAATCAATTACAAATTATGCAAATATTTATTTAGCACATTGCAACAATGCACAATATAATCAATCTAAAATGTTTAAATTGACCCCACTCATGTGTACATTGAAAAATAATGTACAGGCCTACTGGCCTGCAGAAAGGTTTTAAAATTAAATGTTCTCTCATAAAAACAAAGTGCATTTGAAATTTTTCCCTGTAGGACTACTACAAGAAAGTGCATTACTTCTCCAGTAGGCAAGAGGGTTATCACTTCTGGGGATGGGGACTTCAGACAGATAACCATCTAGCTGTTGAGCGGTTGAGCTTGTCATCTGACATTTGAGAAAGATTTGAGAGCGTGTATTTAAATAGGGCCAGGGCATAAATAAACATTTATATCAAATTAAAAAAATATATCTAGCAGAAATATGGCTACAATCTGATAGTCATATATAATAGTCTAAGAACAAAATAGCCTACGTAATATTATTATGTGAGGCACTTTCTTGTAGGATTTCACTAAACATATCAGACAACGAGAGTGCAGAGAGACGAGTCTTTTTTTTCTGCGCTCTGATCTCCTCCGTGCAATACTCCGTGCGCTGCTCCGTCTCCACGCGGGTTCTCCGCATCCATCGCGGCCTGGATCATTTCTCCTGAGCGCTGCTTTATTTCCGCATCCAAGTAATGGTCTTTATAACGCGGATAAAGTACAGTCGCGATGAAGTGCAGAGGAACCGAATAGATCTCAGTGAAACGTGTGCTGACAGACTCTAAGGGTGTACTTTTCTTTGTTTTCACTCCGTGGTCCGTCTTAACCTCTTTGCTTTGGAGACGCTTTAGTGCTGCGATTAAAGGAATAACGTCCGCTACAGATGCACCAGAGGAGCTGATCTCTTTAGCTAGCGGCTCAAAGGGGGCAAGAAGAGAGAGAGAGAATGTTCTCTATTAAGACCCACTGGTTAGAAGTGAATGTCGCGGGGAGCTCGTGGTCTGCGCTATGCAGGTGCACGTGCAGGTCGTGGTTTCTGTTTGCGTCATCACAATATTTCGGCCGTATTTTTTCAGTGATAAAAGTCTTTCGGCCGAAAACCGAAAATGCACTTTTGGGCCATTTTCGGCCGAAAATTTTCGGTGGCCGAATATTCGGTGCATTGCTAATTGGTGAGCAAGGCATGTAAAGCTAAATTTTTCCAAATCTGTTCTGGTGAAGAAATAAACTCATCCATATCTTGGATGGCCTGATGGCGAGTAAATTTTCAGGAAATTTTCATATTTGGGTGAACTACTCATTTAATAGAGAACTGCTTATTTATGTAGTAGTTGAAATGACAAATGACAATTTTTCACGGAAATGCTTTGAACTATTTATTTATTTTCCTGTTGATTAGTTGGTGCAGTAGTTTTGGCCCCCGTTGCGCTCAGCATGGCTGGGTTTACCGCCGCCGGTATCACAGCAGGATCTATGGCCGCTAGCATGATGTCATCAGCAGCCATCACCAACGGTGGCGGTGTGGCTGCAGGAGGTTTGGTCGCTCTCCTCCAATCTGCAGGTATTTTCTAATTGTATATTAAGAGTATAAATGCCTTAAAAAGAGCAAAACAATGTAACAAACCTGTACTGAAATGAATTAATTTAATAAGCTACAGGTTTAACTGAATTGTTATGGAACAGTAGTACCTGAGTAATGTAAATGGAATGGTTTTTATTCTAAAATGCACGTATGAACTTGTATGACATCACTGGGCTGGGTACACCAGTTCTCTGTGTCATTCTGATTCAGTTATTGCTTTTATAAGGCTTATTGTGTTCTGACAAGTACCTCTCACTGATCTCTATCCACCTCATTCCTACGCCCCATGACCCTTTTTCGCGAATTATAGGTGTAACTTCTGTTAAGCTGTGAACAATCGGTAAAAGGCTTGCTTTACGAATGCAATAAGCTGTTTTATTTACTAATATATATATATATATATATAAAAAAAAAAAAAAACTGGGTACAATGAGATGACATTATTCTACTCACCCAGTGACAGTGTAAAAGCATAAACAGGGTACTTTCAACAGACCATGAATAACCCCAAAATCCCAATTCTTTCCACAGCAATAACGGACAGGTGAAATATCACTGTAGTAATATCTGTATTATGTAATATATGTTGCCTTAATCAAAATAGTTGATTAACTTCAGCATTGTGTGATACTGTTTCAAAGTGATTTTCGTCATTTTGACAGATAATACATTTTTTTTACCTGTGAAAACAAACAAACCTGGAAAGAGACGTGAGGATTTGAGGAGAAAAAACAAGAGATTCATCGTGCCTTCCAATGAATTGGGATATATCATAAATTAAATCTGGAGAACAGAATGCAAGGGGAAAAAAAGAAAATAATCATGAGGAAAAGAATGCAGCGACTGAAAATAGCTCTTTCCATAGATATTCTTGTTATAACATGTCACATTAAAAGACCAAGCGTTATGTTATTCTAATGATGTCTGAAAATAAAACATGAAGGAAAATCGACAGCTCATTCAGTCAAACAGAAGTTCCCCAAACAGGAAGTGCCAGCCATAATTCAAAACGCAGTAGGCTCATCAGGAATACAGTGGATACTGGGGCATTAAAAAGGGATGTTATTGTGGCAGACTCTTCCCATCACCTGCATAGTTCTTTTCAGTTACGTCCATCTGGCAGATGGGATAAAGTGCCTTTGGTGAAAAAGGCCAATTATAAGAAGACCTTTATCCCTACTGCCACTGGAATTTTAAATAGGATCTTACTATTATTTGTGTTGCTGGTTGAGCCTTTGTCTAAAGACGATTTTTTTTTTTTTTTTTTACCCCATTGGGGTTAGAAAATAAAGCTTTTGAATTTTTTCAGGTGCTGCTGGTATGTCTGCAACAGCAACAGCTGGTGTGGCATCTGTGGGCGGTGCTGCAGGAGCTCTAGCAAGTGGAGCACTTGGTTTTTTGAAGAGGTTGAGGAAATGAGAACATTAAAATGTGCTCTGTGTTTAAATTAATGTTCTAAAAGCACTTTTTTGTTTACATCCTGTGCAGAATTATTCATATTCACTGTTTTTCACTGATTGCAAAAATGTAACTACCTTAAAACGAATCCCTGTAGTAAATTCATGTTGCTAATAGTGTGACCAAATTTGATTTCTGTCGCAGGGATTCTGAATTAATAAAGTAATAAAATAATTGTGAAGACAGAATGAAAAACCAAACAGTTTTGTCTTTGTCTTGCTTTAATTTTCTTTAGAAAATGAGCTGGTTTACATACAGCTTGCTGTCTGTGAGCAAAGAGATGAACAAACAGACTCACAATAGCTTATAAAGACCGAAATCCCTTGGGTCCTCAGCCTTCGACCAACCAGGAGGCTCCCTGGAGAGTCGACTCCATCACGCCATGTCATATCTGACATATTGCTAACGTTCATAAACATGTAAAGACTGACGCGTATGCTCACACCTGGCAAATTCATGCTAGCTGCGTGACCCCTTAAGAGTTACACAAGAAAACACATTTACTCTCTAGACTACACAATACCTTGATCAATGAATACTTATTGATTATTGATTATATTCAAAAGATATAAAGTGTTAAAAAGCTATATGTAAGAGAAATGTGTTTGAGTGAGATCAATGCAAATTTTAAAAATTCAATATTTCTATAACAAATCTATAACATTTAGCATTCTTTCGCACATTACATTGACAATTACTTTATAGACACTTTATAATCCACACTGACTTGAAAACGTGATTAATCATGGAGAAAATAAGTTTCAATACAGAGTACTGAAGTTGACCAAAAGGGTAGAGTACAACCAAATAGAATATTTATATATAAAAAATCTGTAGTTCCATTAAGAACTTTTAAAATCCATGGAATTCTTCCGATGCACGAAAGGTTCTTTACAGTGGAAAAAGTTTCTTGAGATAATTCAATTGTTCTTTGCACAATGAAAATAATGGCCTTTTAAGAATTCATTATCACATTCTTTGGGGAACCAAAAACTGTAATTCTACAGCTTTCCTTCTAAAACCCTCTTCAGGAACCTTATTTTAAAGTGTGCGCTCTTAAAAATAAAGGTTCCAAAATGGGGTTTTCCCGTAGAGGACCCATTTTTGAAGAACATTTTAATATTCTGAAGAACCATTTTCCTCTATAAAGAACCTTTTGTGAAATTGAAAGTTACAGGGATATTACAGTTCCCTGCTGGAGCAGGGTTATAACAAAACTCTGCAGGGCTCTGGCCCACAGGAATTGAGTTTGACACCCCTGATCTACAAGGTATGGACTGTGAACCAGACAATGACATCACAGGAAGCTAACTGGAAGCAATGTTTATTCTTTAGAGTACAATAAAAATAAAAAAAAGACACTGTTTGCATTTTACATTTGTTTTGCATGGACTCTTGCTACTTGCTCACTCCTATTACCAATAACAGCGGCTTAGTGGAAAGCTGTTAGAGTCTGGTATTATTTATCTGATCAGCTGACTGCCTGTATCAGCAAGGAGACCAGTTCACACTACCACAATAAACTTCTCTTACAGGGTTTGGTTGGGTCAGCGTGTCATGTGACAGTCACCATTAAGATGACAAGGAATGCTAACATATTTCTCAGATGACATTTATTAATATAATTAAAAATGTAAATGAATAACTATTATCAAGTTAAACATGTTCAAGAAGACAAAGACAATCACTTCTATTTCCACACGACAGCAGTTTGTTTGGGTGCTAGAGCACAAATACAGATCTGCTTTTCCCGGAGGAAGGAGTCAGCTGCATGTGATTTCCCGCTCCGGTAAGAAGTTTCGGTTTTGTTACGTCATTACTTCTTGTGCAGCTTATATTACAGAGACACAAATCCGTGTGCATTAAACACCGTTCTCGCTCTGTACGATCTTTTAGACGATCTTTTAGACCATGAGACGCGGTAAGTAGCTCTAACTTTTGCTTCTGGTAAATATGAGATATGTGCAGGTGCATGGGGCAATTTTTTATTTTTTTTTGCAATATTTAAAATAAACACAATGCTCGATAAGAAAATGAAATCATAATATTTTAGACATTTCAAATAGTATTATTTGTAAGTTAGCGGTTGTATTTTGAAGAACAAATGTTTAGTACACTGCAAAACGGCGTAAAATAAGCGAATGGCGTGTTCAAAATCGTGGAGAGTATTTGAAAAGAAGAAAATATATTTATAGTAAATGACGATACGAATTTACAATTAAAAAAAAAAAATCAAATAAGAGGTCTTACAAGATTTTCCAAAAGGATTGTGTATTACACAATAAATGGCAGACCATTTTACAGTCTAACTGGTAACGTTAAATCAGAAAAAAGCAATTATTTACCATTTATTGGGAAGTATCCTAATGTATCTCTCTAATCTTATTCAAATGCAATATTTGTCAGACAATTGCCAGTGAACATTAAAAAAAAAAAAAACACTTCTAAGAAAATTTAGGGTTTGTACTAGGGTTGCAAAGGGGCGGAATATTTCCATGGGAGAAGTGTTATATAATATTAGGGCAGTTGCATACATTTTAAAAGCTTTAGAATGTTTATTGATTTAATAAGCTTCTTGTTTTGTGATCTCGTAATAGAAAGGGTTTCAAAGTATTTTTTAGGACCAGTGTTACAAAAGGTAATATATGATGGTTTCTTTTGAGTTATTTTTGTCTCATGAATTCCATGGGATCTTATTCTGGTGAATTCTGGAAATATTCCAAGTTTGAAATTTAACAGGAATTTATGGGAATTAATTGGAAATTTTGGGAAACTGTATCATATACAAACATACACATTTTGTTTGGTCATAAGCTGACATGTATGCAAACTAATACATTTTATTCTAATATATTAAAAAAAAAAAATCTTTTTTTTTTTTTTGGAACCTGTGATTCTTTTTTTCAGAATTCATTGATGGATAAAAACTTGAAAAGAACAAAATTTATTCAAAATATTAATCTTTTCTAAAAATATAAGTATTTACTATCACTTCTTATTGTTTAACATATCCTTGCTGAATAAAAGTATTAATTTATTTAAAAAAAAAAGAAAAAGAAAGAACAAAAATGACTCAACCCAAACCTTGGAACGGTACTCTATTGTTATTTCTATTTTATATAAATGTTTATTATTATTATTATTATTATAATTATTATTATTATTCAACAAAAAAAATCCTGAAAAAAAAAATATCACAGGTTATAAAAATATGAAGTAGCACAACTGTTTTCAAAACTGATAATAAATCAGCATATTAGAATGATTTCTGAAGGACCGTGTGACACTGAAGACTGGAGTTATGGCTGATGAAAATTTAGCTTTGATCAGGGAAATACATTCTATTTTAAAGTATATTACAGAAAACCATTATTTATTTTTATATTAAATTGTAATAATACTTTAAAATGTTACTGTTTTGTTCTGTATTTTTGATCAAATAAATGCAGGCTTGATTAGCATGAGAGATTTCTTTTCAAAACATTAAATATTGTAATGTGTCCAATGTCCATGCTTTTGACCAGTACTGTACTTCTGTATGATAACACAGAAAACTGGCTAGCAGCATTTTGCAAATTCCCAGTTTATACCCATTAATTCCCATGGAATTTTTCCAGTCTTGAAAATTCCCAGAAGTTTGCAACCATAATTTGTAAATAATTTCTGCAGTGATTTTATCAGTTTTATCCATTTTCAGGACTGTTCACCATAATCGGGGTCACAGCAGGGGCAGGTAACGGTGTTCTGATGATTTTTTCTTTAAATGAAAGCACATCAGTTGTACACAAGATAGATATTTGTATTTATGTCCATTAGTCGGTGCGATTGCATTGGCCCCGGTGGCGCTCACCTTGGCTGGATTCACCTCTGCTGGTATAGCAGCAAGTTCTATGGCTGCCAGCATGATGTCATCAGCAGCCATTGCCAATGGGGGCGGTGTGGCTGCAGGAAGTTTGGTCGCTCTCCTCCAATCTGCAGGTATTCTTTATTAAAATTCATGTGCCTATGTCCATTTTCTATTTTAAAGGAATAGTTCTCCAAAAAACATAAAGAACCCCCATGTCATTCCCAAAATGTTCAAGAACGTTTAACAAATTTTTGGTAATCAAGTCAAGTCATCTTTATTTATATAGCGCTTTAAACAAAAAAGATTGCGTCAAAGCAACTGAACAACATTAATTAGGAAAACAGTGTCAATAATGCAAAATGACAGTTAAAAGCAGTTCATCATTGAATTCAGCGATGTCATCATGCAGCTCAGTTCAGTTTAAATAGTATCTGTGCAATAATTTGCAATCAAGTCAACGATATCGCTGTAAATGAAGTGTCCCTAACTAAGCAAGCCAGAGGCGACAGCGGCAAGGAACCAAAACTCCATCAGTGAGAGAATGGAGAAAAAAACCTTGGGAGAAACCAGGCTCAGTTGGGGGGCCAGTTCTCCTCTGACCAGACGAAACCAGCAGTTCAATTCCAGGCTGCAGCAAAGTCAGATTGTGCAGAAGAATCATCTGTTTCCTGTGGTCTTGTCCCGGTGGTCGTCTGAAACAAGGTCTTTACAGGGGATCTGTCTCTGGGGCTCTAGTCCTGGTCTCCGCTGTCTTTCAGGGTTGTAGAGGTCCTTTCTAGGTGCTAATCCACCATCTGGGCTGGATACATACTGGATCCGGGTGACTGCAGTGACCCTCTGACTTGGATACAGACTGGATCTGGTGGCTACGGTGACCTCGGAGTAAGAGAGAAACAGACTAATATGAGCGTAGATGCCATTCTTCTAACGATGTAGCAAGTACATCGGGTCTTATGGGAAGTGTTCCCGGTTCCGGTTTACCTAATTAATGCAGCCTAAAAATCCTTTAACGGATTTGGATATTAGAAGTGTATTAGTATGTTATGTGTAAGCAAGGTTAAGGAGATGGGTCTTTAATCTAGATTTAAACTGCAAGAGTGTGTCTGCCTCCCGAACAATGTTAGGTAGGTTATTCCAGAGTTTGGGCGCTAAATAGGAGAAGGATCTGCCGCCCGCAGTTGACTTTGATATTCTAGGTATTATCAAATTGCCAGATTTTTGAGAATGGAGCGGACGTGGAGGACTATAATGTAACAAGAGCTCATTCAAATACTGAGGTGCTAAACCATTCAGGGCTTTATAAGTAATAAGCAAGATTTTAAAATCTATACGATGTTTGATAGGGAGCCAGTGCAGTGTTGACAGGACCGGGCTAATATGATCATACTTCCTGGTTCTAGTAAGAACTCTAGCTGCTGCATTTTGGACTAACTGGAGTTTGTTTACTAAGCGTGCAGAACAACCACCCAATAGAGCATTACAATAGTCTAACCTTGAGGTCATAAACGCATGGATTAACATTTCTGCATTTGACATTGAGAGCATAGGCCGTAATTTAGATATATTTTTGAGATGGAAAAATGCAGTTTTACAAATGCTAGAAACGTGGCTTTCTAAGGAAAGGTTGCTATCAAATAGCACACCTAGGTTCCTAACTGATGATGAAGAATTGACAGACCAGCCATCAAGGCTTAGACAGCGTTCTAGGTCATTACATGCAGAGCTTTTTGGCCCTATAATTAACACCTCTGTTTTTTTCAGAATTTAGCAGTAAGAAATTACTCGTCATCCAGTTTTTTATATCGACTATGCATTCCGTTAGTTTTTCAAATTGGTATGTTTCGCCAGGCCGCGAAGAAATATAGAGCTGAGTATCATCAGCATAACAGTGAAAGCTAACACCGTGTTTCCTGATGATATCTCCCAAGGGTAACATGTAAAGCGTGAAGAGTAACGGCCCTAGTACTGAGCCTTGCGGTACTCCATACTGCACTTGTGAACGATATGATACCTCTTCATTCACTGCTACGAATTGATGGCGATCATATAAGTACGATTTTAAACCATGCTAATGCACTTCCATTTATGCCAACAAAGTGTTCTAGTCTATGCAAAAGAATAGTGTGGTCAATAGTGTCGAACGCAGCACTAAGATCCAATAGCACTAATAGAGAGATACAACCACGATCAGATGATAAGAGCAGGTCATTTGTAACTCTAAGGAGAGCAGTCTCAGTACTATGATACGGTCTAAATCCTGACTGGAAATCCTCACAGATGCCATTTTTCTCTAAGAAGGAATATAATTGTGAGGATACTACCTTTTCTAGTATCTTTGAAAGAAAAGGGAGATTCGAGATCGGTCTATAATTAACTAGTTCTTTGGGGTCAAGTTGTGGTTTTTTGATGAGAGGCTTAATAACAGCCAGTTTGAAGGATTTTGGGACATACCCTAATAACAATGAGGAATTAATAATAGTCAGAAGAGGATCTATGACTTCTGGAAGCACCTCTTTTAGGAGCTTAGATGGAATAGGGTCTAATATACATGTTGTTGGTTTAGATGATTTAACAAGTTTATACAATTCTTCCTCTCCTATAGTAGAGAATGAGTGGAACTGTTCCTCAGGGGATCTATAGTGAACTGTCTGATGTGATACTGTAGCTGATGGCTGCATGGTTACAATTTTATCTCTAATAGTATCGACTTTAGAAGTAAAGTAGTTCATAAAGTCATTACTGCTGTGATGTTGAGAAATGTCAACACTTGTTGATGCTTTATTTTTTGTTAATTTAGCCACTGTATTGAATAAATAGCTGGGGTTATGTTTGTTTTCTTCTAAAAGAGACGAAAAGTAATCAGATTTAGCAGTTTTCAATGCTTTTCTGTAAGATAGGTTACTTTCCCTCCAAGCAATACGAAATACTTCTAGTTTTGTTTTCCTCCAGCTGCGCTCCATTTTCCGGGCTGCTCTCTTTAGGGTGCGAGTGTGCTCATTACACCACGGTGTCAGACTCTTTTCCTTAACCTTCCTTAAGCGTAAAGGAGCAACTGTATTTAAAATGCTAGAAAAGAGAGAGTCCATAGTTTCTGTTACATCATCAAGTTGTTCTGAGGTTTTGGATATGCTAAGGAATTGGGATACATCAGGAAGATTACTTACAAAGCAGTCTTTTGTGGTAGAAGTGATGGTTCTACCATACTTGTAACTAGAAGTGGAATTTACAGTTTTAGCTATATGAAGTTTGCACAAAACTAAATAATGATCTGAGATATCATCGCTTGGCTGCATAATTTCAACACCATCAACATCAATTCCATGTGACAATATTAAATCTAGAGTATGATTTCGACAATGAGTAGGTCCTGAGACGTGTTGTCTAACCCCAATAGAGTTCAGAATGTCTATAAATGCTGATCCCAATGCATCTTTTTCATTATCAACATGGATATTAAAATCACCAACAATTAAAACTTTATCGGCAGCCAGCACTAGCTCGGATGTAAAATCAGCAAACTCTTTAATAAAGTCTGTATGGTGCCCTGGTGGCCTGTATACAGTAGCCAGTACAAACATCACAGGGGATTTATCATTAACATTTGTTTCTCTGGATAATGTTATATTAAGCACCAATACTTCAAACGAGTTATACTTGAAGCCTGCCCTCTGAGAAATCCTGAAAACATTGTTATAAATTGAAGCAACACCTCCCCCTTTACCTTTTGGACGTGGCTCATGTTTATAACAGTAATCTTGGGGTGTAGACTCATTTAAAATAATATAATCATCAGGTTTTAGCCAGGTTTCTGTCAAACAGAGCGCATCTAGATTATGATCAGTGATCATATAATTTACAAAAATTGCTTTCGTGGAAAGGGACCTGATATTCAATAAGCCAAGCTTTATCATTTGTTTTTCCGTATTGCATCTGTTTTTTATTTGTTGAACCTCAGTTAAATTGTTGCTCTTAAATTGGTTTGGACGTTTTTTGTATTTTCTAGCCCGGGGAACAGAAACAGTCTCTATAGTGTGATATCTAGGTGAAAGAGTCTCTATGTGCTGAGAATTAACTGACTTCTGTGACTGGAGGTGGCTAGCAGACGGTCGGTTTAGCCAGTCTGTCTGCTTCCTGACCTGGGCCCCAGTTAGTCAAGTACAAACTCTAAGACTATGTGCCATATTTCTAGAAAGAAGAGCGGCACCACCCCAGGAGGGATGAAGATCATCTCTTTTCAACAGGTCAGGTCTGCCCCAAAAGCTTGTCCAATTGTCTATGAAACCTATGTTATTCTGCGGGCACCACTTAGACATCCAGCCATTGAGTGATGACAATCTGCTATGTATCTCATCACCACGGTAAGCAGGGAGGGGACCAGAGCATATTACAGTGTCTGACATCATGCTTGCAAGTTCACACACCTCTTTAATGTTATTTTTAGTGATCTCCTACTGGCGAAGTCGAACATCATTAGCACCGGCGTGAATAACAATCTTACTGTATTTACGTTTAGCATTAGCCAGCACTTTTAAATTTGCTAAGATGTCAGGCGCTCTGGCTCCCGGTAAACATTGTACTATGGTGGCTGGTGTCTCTATTTTCACGTTCCGTACAATAGAATTGCCAATAACTAGAGCACTTTCATCAGGTTTCTCAGTGGGTGCATCACTGAGTGGGGGAGAACCGGTTTAATATTTTGATCGGAACAGAAGAGTGGTGTTTAGACCCACGACTATGCTGCCTCACTGTCACCCAGTTGCCCTGCTGCAAAGGCCCTGTTACCGAAAACCGAACAATGTACAGGACTCCCTGAGCTAGACGCATCCAAAGCCATATCTAGAGCCCTCACATTCTTACTGTCCTCAATTAAAGTTTGGATGCGTGTCTCTAATTCTGAAATCTTCTCTGTCAGTCTAACTATTTCCCTGCATTTATCACATGTGAATCCCTCATCACCGACAGAGATAGATAAACTATACATGTGGCAAGTAGTGCAAATAACAATAGCAGGAGAAGCCATTACTCACCGTGCTTTGATGAAAGATTCTTACCACAGTTGTTTGATGAACTTGTGAAAACCGGAGAGAGAGAGTAACGAGAGAAAGGAGAGGAGGAAAGAAAACAGCGATAGGCACAAATGGAAACGCTAATGACAAGCTAACGAGTGCTAACGCGATGCAGGTGCACTGCACTCACGGATTTAAAATAAAAGTGAACGATCAAATTAATCAGATTAGATTGATAGATAATATCAGGAAATATGGTGGGAATTAAGTTATATTTTATCACTTTAAACAACAGAGAGTGATAGTAATATAAAGATTCTACAGAAAAACAAAGCTACACGGAGCTACGATCACAAAACACTAATGCAAAGATTGTTCTTCCTGGTCAGGTGCTGCTGGACTGTCTGCAGGTGCGACAGCAGCCGTGGCATCTGTAGGTGGAGCAGCAGGTGCTGTAATAGGTGGAGCTGCAGATTTGCTCTCTCATTCCAACAGTCCACCTTCACTTGAGAATGAAGATGATGGAGATGAAGAAGAGGAGGAGAAGGAGACAGAGATGATGAATTTGCAGGAGGCCAAAGAGCTTACGCCAAAATAAGGGCCTCTGTTAATAACTGATAACAATGCATTTGTGTGAGCACTTTGTATGTAGATGTTAATTTTATGCTTGTACAAGTAGAATGTGCATGTAATGTGACTGAAGATCGCTTTTTATTAAACAATTAAAACATTTTCAGTATGAATGCAAGAAACTGTAATTAAAATGATTTGTGTCCTTGAATATCATAAATAAATCTTTCCAGGAGAATTTGGATTTGTCTTATATTTGAAGTTGGTATTACTGATTCTGTTACTTACCTTTTTAATACTTCGAGGTCGATTTGAAACAAACTCTATTTTGTAAAACACTACAAAATAAAGGTGATTGACTAAATTCACTGTCTAGTCATTTAAAGTAATTTGCACCATCGTCATAATGATGGTATTTGCAACCTATTAAAAAAAATGAGGGATGCACTTTGTTCTTTTCCCTGGCTTTATGTACTTTACACATTAATTTCTGTGTGGATACAGTATGTGGCTATTTTGAACATTTACAACCTGCCATGTTATCGCCTGCAATACTGCAATCTGACCAGCAGATATCACTATGCCCATTTCTAGTAAGCCATTCTTCAGGCTTCTCTCAACTGTGTTTTCTAGTTGTCCAGTGGCTGTATTGTCTTTGTAATTAAACTACATAGAATGGTCGCTATAGGCTACTCAGCAAACAAACAACCGACGAATCAGAACACTAGGTGTGTTCCGCTCTATTTTTTGTGATTTTAGTTTCGGTTTCCTTTCTTAAAAAGTAGCCGCCCACTCCTTATTAAAGCAAGCTCTTAAATGCTAGAAGAGAATCCTAAGTTTGAGTAGCATCGACTTAAGATGGACCCAGGTAATATTCTAATAAAACTGGAATTTAAAATGTTGGTTTCTCAACATTTCACAAACAGTTTACTTGTGTGTTTGTTTGTTTTTCTTTTTCTTTTTCTTTTCCATAGTTACGTTTATTGGAGCTTGTGCTGGAGCAGGTAAAAATTAAATACATTTTTATTATTTTATTGTCTGTCCGGTGTTGTTTTGTCTAAATTAAGAATATAGAAAAAAAAAAGTGTCCTGTATACAGTAATATGTGCCAGTGATCACCTGAACTAACCTGCTTATATAAATATACTGTTATTCCACCAATAGCTGTAACAGTTGTTGCAGCTCCAGCTGTTCTTGGATTGGCTGGTTTCACCGCAGGTGGAATTGCTGCAGGTTCTTATGCCGCTTCTATGATGTCAGCTGCCGCTCTGGCTAACGGAGGAGGGATCGCAGCTGGATCCATGGTGGCAGTTCTACAAGCCGCCGGTGAGTCACATATCAGGAAAAAAATAAAAAATTAAAAAAACACTTTAACCAGTTTTACAACAGTGATTTTTGCAGGTGGCAAATGCACAAAGCCTTTCAACTGACAAGTGAATTTATGTCACCAGGTGCTGCTGGAATCCCTTTGGCAGGTCAAGCCTTTGTGGGGGCTGTGGGAGCCGCTGCGGGTGCAGCTGCAAGCATGGCTAGCAACTGTACTTAGTTCAATTGTATCAGTAATAAGTTCTATCTATCTATCTATCTATCTATCTATATATATATATATATATATATATATATATAACAATATGATCATTATCCCACTGCCTGTCTCATTGATCAGCATCATTTAAAATGCTTTGCTGTATCAGTATGCTATGTTATAGGTTTCTGCTATAAACTACTGATTATATATATATTATATATTGAAGTCGCTGCTGGAAACTTCTTTGATGGGGTTATTGGAAGAGCCATGTTTTTAAAGTTCTTGCAGGAACTTATATCCATGTTTCTCATATAACTGAAAGTCTAAGAGGTTCTCCAAATGGTTTTGTAAGCTCCTTGTATGTGTTTGCAAATGTATTTGTGTTGAATTTAGAATGTGTAGAGACCTTATTTTGTAAGCCTAATAAACAAATGAAATAATTTATGTATATGGATTTTGTCTTTTGTTTTTATCGCTGACTCAAAGACAAGATTGCAAGGTTCTTTTACGATATGTCACCTCACAATTACAAATCAAGAAATCATGTTAAATGGGGCTCGAAACTTTAATATTTTTAATTGTTTACACCATTATTGACAGAAATAGTGTGTTTTCAAGTGTCTGCAATGGTATTAAAATATTGTATACAGTCATGGCCAAAAATATCAGCACCCTTGGTAAATATGATCAAAGAAGGCTATGAGAATTCATCTGCATTGTTAATCCTTTTGATCTTTTATTAAAAAAAATCACAAAAACTACCCTTTCATTGGATAACAAGAATTTAAAATGGGGGGAAAATATCATTATGAAATAATTGTTTTTCTCAAATACACGTTGGACACAATTATTGGCACCCTTAGAAATTCTTAAGTAAAATATCTCTGAAGTATATTCCCATTCATATTCACAATTTTGAGCACTCCAGGGTGATTATGAACATAAAATTATCCAGCCATGGCTTCCTGTTTCACAGAAATATAAAGAGGAGGGATAACAACGCCCAAATTCCCTCAATAATCCATCAAAATGAGAAAAACCAAAGAATATATTTCTGATGTGCAGCAAAAGATAATTGAGCTTCACAAATTAGTGAAGTGGCTTTAAGAAAAGAGCTAGAGCAGTGAAAATTCCCATTTCCACCATCAGGGCAATAATTAAGAATTTCCAATCAACAGAAAATGTTACAAAACTGCCTGGAAGAGGACGTGTGTCTATATCGACCTAATGCACGGTGAGAGTTTGAGTAGCTAAAGACTCTCCAGACTCTCTTTTGTGGGAAGTCGTGGCCATAATGGTTAGAGAGTCGGACTCCCACTCGAAGGGTTGTGAGTTCGAGTCTCGGGCCGGCAGGTGGTTAGAGAAGGGGGGGGAGTGAATGTACAGCGCTCCTCCACCCTCAATACCACGACTTAGGTGCCCTTGAGCAAGGCACTGAAACCCAACTGCTCCCCGGGCGCCGCAGCATAAAAATGGCTAACTGCTCCGGGTGTGTGTTCACAGTGTGTGTGTGTTCACTGCTCTGTGTGTGTGCACTTCGGATGGGTTAAATGCACGAGCACAAATTCTGAGTATGGGTCACCATACTTGGCTGAATGTCACGTCACTTTCTCTCCAAGGATCACAGCTGGAAAATTGCAGAAAAAAGTTGAGTCTCGGGGTCAGAAAACCTTAAAAAAAATGTCAAACAGTTCCTACATCATCACATGTAGTTTGGGAGGGTTTCAAGAAAAATTCTCCTAGCTCATCCAAAAACACCGGGACTGGCTTCTATGGTGAGATGAAACTAAAAACTGAGCTTTTTAGCAGCAAACACTCAAGATGGGTTTGGTGAACACAGGGATGAAATGTACCCCATGTGTACAATGAAATATACTGATTTTTTGATGTTGTGGGCCTATATTTCTTCTGGAGGTCCTGGACATCTTGTTTAGATACATGGCATCATGGATTCTATCAAATACCAACAGATAAAAAATCAGTAAGTGATTGACTCTGTTAGAAATCTTATAATGGGCCATGTTCCAACTGTACAATAACCCAAACACAAACCTCAAAAACAACACAAAAATGGGTCACTGAGCATAAAAGCAAGCTTCTGCTATAGTCATTCCAGCATTCTGACCTGCACTATATAGAAAATTAGTGAAGTGAACTCAAGAGAAGAAGCACCATCATGGAGCTGGGAATCTAAAGGGTCTGGAGTGATTCTGGATGAAGTAATGGTCTCTGATCTCTTGTCAGGTGTCCTCTAACCTCATCAGGCATTATAGAAGAAAATTTAGAGCTGTTAAACTGGCAAATGGAGGTTTAAAAAAGGATTGAATAAAAGGGTGCCGTTAATTGTGGCCAGTGTGTATTAGAGAAAAACATTTATTTCATAATGATATTCCCCCCATTTTAAATTCGTATTATCCAGTGAAACGTTAGATTTTTGTGATTTTTTTTTTAAATAAAAGATCAAAAGAATTACCAATGCAGATTCATTTTCACAGCTGTATTTGATCATATTTACCAAGGGTGCTGATATTTTTGGCCATGACTGTATATGACTTTATTCACATTACATGCAAAATGCATCTGTATTTCTGTGTCAATACCTAGCAATTTTAAATATATTATCTGCCATTTTCTAACCTGCAATGTAGCCGTCTCAGCATTCCATTTTTAAATAGAAATTTTCTCTCAGCACTTTCTTTGTTTTTCATATTTTATAACCATTGTAATGAAATAGCCTAATTCACCTAAATATAAAATGACAAATTACTTTACTCAACCCTCATATAATTTTTTTCTTCTTTGTTTCTTTAATAATCTCATGACATCACTGCCTCCCAAAATAGATTTAGAAATCATTCAGGGTCTTTAGAAGCAATCCAAAAACTAACCTGTGGTTGGTTTTCAAAAGTTAAGAGCAGTTTTAAAATATTTGAGCACAATGGAAAACTGGCATGGGCAATTAAGGCGTGGGGAAAAATGGCAGTTATCAATCTTCTGTCACATAAGATCTAATGCTTAGACGCAAATACTAGCAGAACAATAACATTAGGTATTTAGTAATAAGTTAATACTGTCACAAAGCCATATACCTTCCACCCAGTCAAGGATGTGATCTACAAAACAACAGCACATAAATGGCACGTGTTCAGGCACACTGCAAAATACGTCAGTGTTTAACAGAAAAAAAAATGTTTTTCCCAGATAGCACACATACTGTACATTTGCAAGATGTTTGTTAACAAAATCTTTGTTAACATGCGTACAAACATCTGATAAATGTCTTTAAGATGTAAGTTTTATATACATTCTGAATAATCATAAACATCTTAAAAACTTTTTTTTGACATACATCTCAGAGATGTCTCTGTGTGTGATTACATCTGGAAGATGTATTTTTTTAGAGTGTTTCCTCATCTGCAATACATCCCTAGGACATTTTCTGTTTAGAAAATGTCTTTAAGATATTTATGAATTATAATGTATGTAAAACTGACATCTTAAAGATGTTTATCAGTTCGTACACTCTGGGTTTTTTCCCAGATAGCACACATACATCTGCAAGATGTCACATGCCCATCAAAGAGAAATCAGGGTAACCATCCAGCAGGTAGTTCTGCATACTTATGTTTATCTCCATACTTGTTTTGAAATCTATAGTCTCAATCTTTTGTTACCAAGACAGCTTCCTTGAACATGTCGGATAAACGTTTAATTTATACTTTTCAGTTGGCCAAGATTTCTAAAAATCCTTTCTTTTTATTGGTCTTAATTAATATTCTAATTTTCTGAGATACTGAATTTTGGATTTTCCTTAGTTGTCAGTTATAATTATCAAAATTAAAAGAAATAAACATTTTGAAATATATCAGTCTGTGTGTAATGAATGAATATAATATACAAGTTTCACTTTTTGAATGTAATTAGTGAAATAAATCAACTTTTTGATGATATTCTAATTATATGACCAGCACCTGTATGTTTTGCTTGTTTGTTTTTTCAGACATCTGAGCAGCAGGATGCTGGAGAGGGACTTTCAAATCAAGAAGTAAGAGATTAAGTTAAAATGAATATTTATATCTGTCTCTTTAATACTACATAGTGCTTTATTCCATAATGCAGCAGTGTAGCAATCTTGTGATGTTGCAGTACTTTTGTTTTACGAGAGGGGTGTGTCATTCACTGGAAATTCTTTTATTTCCACCCAAAGAGCTCCAGCAGAGCCCAGCTGTTAGTGATGTTTAAATACAAATCATATGGACAAGTTATAGAGGTAAAAATAGACAGCATAAGAGACTGATCAGATTGTTTGTTAAAATTGTTCATAATAACATGAGCACATAAAATAAACACTTTACAAGGCCTTTGCATGTAGATAGGTTATTAAGCATAAGCTGCATAAGACTGTGCAAGTAAAGCACTGTTTTTCATAATTTCCCTGTTAGGCTTCCAAGTCCCGACGTCACAGACAGACAGTGTTGATCCCAGCAGCTGGACCAGACATTTCAATAAAGGTGTCATCAAAAAAGAAACGATACCTATCACTTAAAACGCACACTCAATTGTGCTTCAAAACTCAGGGTAAGTCCTGCCCACACAGACAAACTCATGTTGTTACAATTTGGTTTATTTTCTATACGATAGGATCTGAGAGTGAGGGCACGAATTTGACCCGGCTGTGGGTGCAGTGAAAGAAGAGAAGGAACCAGGTAACGGATGGGATTATATCATGTTGATTAATGTGATAAATGTGGTGTAATGTGATTGATTATTAAAGTGCCCCTACTAAATAAAGTTATTGTCACCCAAAAGAAAGAATCGACTATGAACAACGTAAATGAGTCGTTAGTAATTCAAATCCCACTTTTGTGACAGCTACAGGTCACGGAGTAACATTATTTGCATATTTTTTATATTGTATTTGTTACTCTGCTCATGTACAGCACTTTGGTCAGTCTGCGAGGCTGTTATAAACTAAACTAAACTATGCACACCATGCTCTGAACGCGGAAAAACCAATCACAACAGACTTGGCCATCTGGCCAATCAGAGCAGAGTAGGCTCACAGAAAGGAGGGAGACTGAATCTTAGAACTCCTTTGAACGAATCGTTTGAGAATCATTTTAAAATTAAATAAAATGCATATTTTGAGAAAACTTAAGCGTTGTTTGACCTTGCATGCATGTAAACCTATTCATATTAGAAAGCTTAAAAATGGCATAATAGGGGCACTTTAAACTTCAAAAGGCTATGATTTATTAAATGTGCACTTTTCTAAGTAAAAGCACAGAACTGTTCCATGTTCTACAGGCTCACGGTCACAGAACAGTTTGCAATCAATGAATACCACACATTTATGCCAAACATTATGGATTTGCGTTTTCATTAATGCTGTCTGCTGTTTTTGTTCAGATCAACATGAAAATGACCAATATATATTCTAATTATATATATTTGAAATGAATATAAATATAGTAAATTATGATTTTGACTCATTCATTTTACAAAAAAATATTTAAAGTGTGGTTTATTGATTTTTATTTCTTTTTTTTTTTTTTGTTTTTGTGTATTTGAATTTTTTTGTTGTGTTGAATAATTTTTAGTCATTTTGCCCTATCATATTCATATGACATTCATTTTATATGTGCAGGTATTTAAAAGCCTTAAATTGACCCTGTAGATACCCTGGGGTCATAAGATCATGCTTACTAATAATAAAGAAAAGTCAGTTTGATACAAGAACTTCACTTTTTGACTTTTCGTTTTAATTCCCTAGAGAAAAAGAAGAAGAAATTCAACTGGAGCCATGACAAGAGCAGCGATCCCACTTAAGCAGCACCATCTGGATGGAGTGTGATTGGAGGGCTGCCCAGTGTTAAAAGCTAGTGTGAGCTGCGCCTGGAGCTTCAGTTACATTTGATTTATGTAATTTTAAACTTAGCTGCTTTTGGGTTAATAGAGCAGGGAATGTAAGTAGCTTTTATTCATCATATGAGACATGGTTTCAAAACAGCTCTTTCTTATTTGTTTTTGTATTTTAATAATTGGCATCAGAATATATGCACTAGATATAAAATTTTGACAATAACTATAATTGTTTATATAAAAAAGCTATTTGTTTCCTGATCTTTGATAGTTTTTACATTAACATGTTACAAAGCAGCTATTTAAAATGAATAGTTTTAAGTATATTTTGACGTTTTAAATGATGTTAAAGATTTTATAATTCATAATGTTTGGCGCTCCGTTTTTCTTTTGTCTTTATATCATTCCATTTTCTTTCTGTTGTATGCATCTGGTCCAGTTCTTTCTAACCTGAAGGTTTTATTGATGTACTCATTCGGCTGTTTGATTTTAATCAATATCTTTTATTACTTCCAATCCTAGCATTTCTCTACCTTGCTCATTCGTGCCTGAGCCAAAGTGAGGAGTCTGAGGAGCCAGATAATTTAGATCTGCAGAGCACAGTCAAGATTGATGTTTGCACCTAATAGGCCGTAGCTTTTAAGCTGAATTCAATCAGTCCAAATCATAGTGACTGATTGCACATAAAGATTAGATTTATCTTTTTCTATGCATCCTGGGAACATGAGACACATAAGCAGTGTAGGGTCAGAGTTTCTGTTTGCTGAATTTGTGCATATATGTGTGAGAGTTTATGTTTGTTGGGTTTGTGCATATGTTTTGTGTTTTTAAATTTTTCTGTTTTTGTTTTTTTGTTGAAAATTATGGTTACAATATCACTGTTATTCAAAAATACAGTTGAATACTGTGAATGCAAACCGTTTTTGGAAAAAAAACTTTTAATCGCAAACTGCTGTTTAATTCAACGGTACACAACAGTATTTTTTAAGTCTAGTCACGTGTCCGAAGCTGTTTCGAATGCTCACAACTCCTCAGAAGAGAAACCTGCAGGTCTAATCTGAGCAAGATCATCAAATCTAGCCTCATCTTTTCACCTGGTGTACGTAAATATTGCAGAACGAAGGATAAAGAGTTTTAGAACACAACAATTTTGAGGTTTGTAGCCTCATCTTTTTCGAACTATGTCGAGATAAGGGTTTTCCATCCGCGGGGTTTTCCCTCCTTGCTTGAGGTAAATGCAATTTTATCATTTTCAATGTTACACTGTACTAACCTTTATTATATTATTTGCTAATAACAAATTGATTTTTCTGAGTATTATGTACTGAATTAGCAACATGTTAGCTACGTTTGCATTCAACGTAAGTTTAGTTTATTTTAGCTCAAAGAGGGCTTGTGTTAAACTAGCATGGTTATTTTGCCGTTGATATTTGCTGACTGCATTATAAAATGTTAATCTGCAATATTTGCAATAAAACCTGCAGCAATTCCTTTACGCATGTCAGGCACATGCGGATGCATAGTTTTTTGCCTAATGCAACGTTTAAGTGCGGTTTCCCTCAGTGCACAAGAGTTTTTTCAAAATTTTCAGCCTTTAAGTGTCACACATATGGTCATAAATTTGGAAAGAATAAGACTTAACTGCATAAAACTGATGATTTAATGTGTCACGTTGACTTTTGTAGCTCAAAGTGTGAGGATATCCGGGGTCTAATCTTAAAGAACAGACTCCGAACTTCAAAAGTGCCTGGACAACTGCATCAGAGGCCAAGTGATTCTTATGGATGCACACAATTTAACCCTGAACTGCCACCAGAAGAAACATATGAAACACTGGAGCAGAAGAGGCAACAGTTGGAGACCATTTATAGACAAGAAGGTATTCGCAGTGGTGAGAAGGGGGAAGTGATTAACCTTATGAAAACAACATTCTGTCTTCAGCGTAGACACATAAATCAGGCTCCATCACCGTCCATCGAAGATATGAGAATCCAGTGGCCTTACCTTTTTACACAAAGAGGTATCTTCATTCACTTCGAGTTACTAACTGACATTAACGTGTTACGTGTCTTGGACCTATCCATTAAGGAATGTGGACAGGGAATCAGGAAGTACCTGCAGACCAAATCAAAGAACAAAGATGTGCAGTCTATCGTCACCCAGGATGAAGATGGAGAGTTGACTCTAATACAGCTGCTGATGGCCTACTTCGATGAAGGGATAGAGGGACTAATACTCTGTGCTGATGTATGTTTGTTTACATTTACATAATACTTGCTATTACTGGGTTTGTTATTCTGTCATTTATAATTTTTATACAATTGTCTGTGTTCTGCAGATATCTGCCACGGCAGCAGATGTTGAGAGCACCCTGACCATCCCCGCCTCTCCACGACTGATACTGCTGTGTAAGTGTCAGATAAGCAAGGTTCTCACATCAGTCTACCTCATCAACATTGTTTTAGCCATCCCAGGTCATGACAACTTCTGATCTGCAGACAATGTATTTAATTTACAATGAATAAAGTACTGATGACCATATTAGACACTGTTTTAGCTGCAATTTGTTGTCTTTATCAGTTGCCGGTGATGAAGCCAGAATTGGAGGATGGATGATCACCATCGAAAATCATGTAATCTGTGAAGGTGTCGACCAAAGCTTCATCACAGGGCTAGCTGCAGTTTTCTCTACTTACTACATCTTTAATCTACAGTACCAAGAAGAAGCTTCAAGGACCCTGGAGTTTGTACAAAGGTAAATATTGTTTTGGTATTGTGCCTTATTTCCCAGATCTGTTAAGAGCTTGTCATTTAAATGGCTAGTTCACTTTGAAATTAAATGTTGATGTGTTTTACCCCAAGGGCATCCAAGATGTAGGTGTCTTTGTTTCTGCAGTAGTTTCAATTTTGATGTTTTTAGGTCCAACCGTTCTTGTCTGTCAGTCATATAATACATGCCTATGGTCACCTCATAAAAGAAAATACACAGATTCAAATTAAACCGTAAGTACACATTTATGAATTAAGACACGAAACGAGCGGTTTGTGTGAGAAAACCAACAGTACTTATATCATTTTTTACCTCTTGAAAAACATAATGTCCATGTTGCAGCGAACGAGCTTCTTGGTGTGTGAGCGTGTACTGGCTTGTTGATGCGCCGGCGCGACTCCTGGCTGTATGTGCCTCTCGCGCGAGCATACGCAATTCTTTTCTTTTTAAACATCCCTAAACATATATTTTTTTAAAAAAACATTTCTTGTTTAAAACATCCCGGATAAGCCGAACGCGCTCACACACCAAGAAGCTCATGCCCTCAACATGGATATGATGTTTTTCAAGAGGTAAAAAACTATATAAATACTGTTGGTTTTCTCACACAAACCGCTCATTTCATGTCTTAGGTCATCAATGTGTACTTACGATGTGGAATTGTTTAATTTGGACTGTTTAATTTGAACCTGTGTATTTTCTTTTATGAGGTGACCATAGGCATGCATTATATGACTGACAGACAAGAACGGCTGGACCTAAAAACATCCAAATTGAAACTACTGTGGAAACAAAGACACCTACATCTTGGATGCCCTTGGGGTAAGCTAAAACATATCAAAATTTAATTTCAAAGTGAATTAGCCCTTTAATATAAATTGTGCAATGATTTAACAGAAAGCAGAGAACTGTCAATAACATAAACCATGCACCACCATAATTTAATGTTTGTTCTCATACATATTATGTTTGGAAAAAATATATTATCCATATTTAATACAAGTCTCTTTTATTTATGTAGTGCTTTATCAATACACATTGTTACACTCATATGGCAGAAATGTCCAAAATACAAATCATGCAGTTAGTTCATGCACATGTTGTGTGCACTTAATGTAAAATAATAAAGATATTAAATTAGTAGTTACATTACAGTTGAGAAAAAATATGTCAGTTTCATTTGATTCCGAGGTGGCTTTTTACATCCGTCACAGGTGTCAGTCAGGACTCTGAAATGAGATCATTCTTTCATAATGAATATACACAGAGGTTATTATCATGAGTAAACCTCTTCGAATAGTCTTATATAAAATTCATCATGACTTACCAAGCCTAATATATGTTATTTCTACGTTGCTTTTTAGGCGCTTCATTGGTTTGAATCCAGAGAGAGGGACAAAGGCCAGCCAGGTGAAGGTGATCTCCAAAAAGAAGGGGAAACTTGTCCATAAAAAGACTGCAACTGTGAATGTCCACGTAGCCAACCTGATAAAAAATCTTTTGGACTTTGAGTGGGGTTTTGTGCAGTAATACAAAGCCAGTACAGCTGATGTTCAACATCCTGTTTCAGAGCTGAAGTCGCTGCTGTGCTCTGCAGTTGAGTGGAATGTCCAAGTACATTGTTCTGCATTTGTGCTCAGTTGCTGCAGTTGAGTGTTAATGCAAAGTCAGTACATTGTTCTGCATTTGAGTGTTCAGTTGAAGTCAGTGCAGTATTCTGCGATTGAGTGTTAATGCAAAGTCAGTGCATTGTTCTGCTGTTGTTTTGTTTTGTTGAATATTAAGTGAATTCACTTTTTGCAACAACATATTTAAATTCACAGGATTTCAGTATGCTGCTCTTCAGTGTGCATGTACATTGCAGAAAAAAGTATTGCTGTTTTACAGTACATGTTCAGAGAATTGTATTTTGTCCATTATTTTAATGTCCACATATTTAAGTGGAAACAATGTTAATGTATTTTATATATTGGCTTTAATAAAAGTCCAAAGTTTTAAGGCCATCTTTTGTGTTTAAGAAATTTTCTTTTTAGAATACAAATTTTAAATCATAAATAACAAACATTTTTAATATAAAAAACCTAATACATAAAAAACTGTATAATACCAACCCCAATAAATTACAGTATTACACTGTACGTATATTTTTTTTTACAGTTCAGTACTGTAATATATTTTACAGTAATAAACTGTCATTCCATATTACAGTACATGCACTGTAAAATTACATTACTCAGCGGAAAATTTAGCTGCCAGCCTTGTTTAACTGTAAATAACAGTATTTTTTTTTAATTCCACTTATTCTGTTCCTGTAGATTGATTGAAAATTATGCTTACAATATAATAATGCTTATAAAAATTTGATAAGCCTTATTTTTAGCTACTAACTGCTTTGCATGATCTGAGAGTAGATTTTCAGTAAATCTCAAACTATTAAGTGTTGCTCTTGATGATTCATATGACTGACTCATATTTGCATGCATTGTGTAAACACTCTTAAAGAACAGTTTTCATATTCTTTATTTACAAATTTTTCTAAAATGTTTTTGTTTATAGCTAGTATTTTATGTATCATAAATACCCACAATTAAATTATATTTTCAGTCTTTGCATAATTTTGCATAATAAAATAGCTTAATTGGAAAGTATTTTTTATTTTTATTTATTTATTTATTTATTTATTTACGTGCATGGTCTTCGCTGTCACTGTTGTCTCCTTGGTAAACAAGTACACTAATATTTGATTAAACTCAGTGGCACAATTATTGGTCATTTTTACACTATACGAAATTATTTTACTATTTGTTTGAATAATCATAGTCTTACGATGTAGTCAAATTTAATATAAGATTTTTTGCAAAAACTTTAAGATTTGAAAGTCCATCAGGGAAACGGTTACAGCACATGGTAAAAACATACATTGTAGTCTACATAATTGAGCCTGGATGAAGGTTCTAATTTAGAGGACATTTCGGCAGAGCGTAGCAGGGCGCGCAGCGCGTTCTCGTCCAGATGCCCGCGTGCCCGTATGCATTCTCGCCCGCGAAAGCAGCGTGTCCCGGTGGGCTTCTCCGCCGTCTCCAGCAGGTTTGTCGGGGACAGACGGGCTCATACGTGCAGTAGGACCGGTCGCCAAGCCTCTTTGATTCCCTGGAGCTTTACTTATGAAGATATGGATAGATATTGATCGATAGGGCGGGTGACTGACGCCGGTGGTTCAGTGCAACGCGAACATGGCATCAGATAGTAAGTATCGCGTTGCTTTGAACGATTTTATAAAGCTTTGAATTTTTTCATTTTATTATTTTTTCATAATTTTATAATGCTTTGTATTAAGTTTGTTTATTAAAGCTCTTTGGCTGATTTTGCGGCAGGGCTCAGCGATGAATTGTGCCAGCATCATTCATATCATCTAGGGTTCATCTCCTCTAGTCTACTATGACATTATAACAAATGACATGTCATTTAAACGATTATAAACACGACTGGAGAATTTCATTCGATGTTTTATATAATCAACAACAATTATACAAAAATCTGTCCCGGTATGTCATTACCATCACAACATCATTTTAGAAAACAATTTAGTTTTTCGAATAGAAAAAAATGGATAAAAATTTATTGAAATTATTTTTATTTTATTCTTACAAGTTCAAAGGTAATAGCTAATTATCACATAATCAGAAATCCACATCAATACACTTATACTAAAATCCATTTTAAG
This sequence comes from Cyprinus carpio, assembly GCF_018340385.1. Lineage (NCBI taxonomy): Eukaryota > Metazoa > Chordata > Actinopteri > Cypriniformes > Cyprinidae > Cyprinus > Cyprinus carpio. The sequence goes on along the minus strand of NC_056584.1, from coordinate 21,304,059 downwards.
TTGTTCAAGGCCCTGATCTTTAATACAGAAGATGTCATACATATTTTAGCACAGATAAAGCATAGTTTGAAGAAGCTTCATTTTTTCAGGATTGTCCAATACCTTCAGCTAACTGACAAACCACTGTCAGTCTCAGATGGCAGATTTTGCAGCTGTTTCTATGAAATAAACCTTCAGAAATCAGGTTTGTTCGAAAGTCATTTATTTTTCTATTTAAATTTTGTTTTGTTTGCTATGGAATTGAAATAACCAAAGTACTTAAAATAGTTCAGTTAATAAATCATTAAAGAGATGTTTCTATTAATGAAATGTTCATTTTTGTTTTGTAGTGATGTATTGTGCAGGTTTTTTTTGGAGTTTTTTATAGGGGTAACATATATTTTCTCCAGAGTTTTTTGTAAATAACATTCTGATTTTATAATAGCTTCTGGTTAAACAAGTGCACAGAATAAAACATCCGAGAGAATGTTTTTAGGTTTTGTAATTGTATTAAATCTATAAGTTTCAGTTTCTATTGGTCAACACAAGAGTTTTATCATTTCTCTCTCTCTCTCTCTCCTCTCTCGTACTCTAATCTCTCTTCTCTCTCTCTCCTCTCTCTATATATATATATATATATATATATATATATATATAGCTCTCTCTCTCTCTCTCTATATGTTTACTTTTTAATTTGGCTTGAAAACCATCAGATTATAATGCATTTGAAATTCTGATATGTTTAAGAGGATTACTTTTTTAATTTTGATAATAGTTTTTAAAAATCTGTTGTAAGCAGTTAGAATATAAAAATCCTTTGTGTCAACTTACCCCATGTAACAAAACATGCTTTACTGTGTGAAATGATCTGCATATTTTGTCCTAGGCAATAATGGTGGAAATGTTAATAGAGTCCGTAGAAACATCTCAATCTGAGAAATATTTACTGTCAAAACAAGAAACATGAGATTTGGTCTCCCATATTCCATAATGGTGGAGTTCACTTATAATAAATTGGTTCTCTTATTGATTTCTCCTCTGTAGTTGGAGAACTAATAAATATTTTATTTTAATCATTTATTTACCCTACTATTAATACATAGGCCTAATTTTTTATAACCAGGGTGAGATAGTAAAACTTTGCCTAGAAAAAATTAATGTGCAAATTAATTTTTGTAATTTTATTATGCATTACTTCACTTTTATCTCTAATTGCATTAGTTCTATTTAGATCTCTAGATAGCTCAGATGAAAAAATTACCTACAACCTAAGTAGTCTAATCGTTAAAGACTCTGGACCCAGGAGAGACCAGAATCCTGCTGCATTCCATTCTGCTCTTAACCTGTGTCTCGGTTCCCCACCTCTGCCTTTATTAGAGTGTGACAGTGAGAGACGGAGGGATTTTATGATCTCAGGTGTGTGTGTTTTGAAGGAGGAGACAGAAAAGCATTAATCTACATGTAAAACATGAACAATTGGAGAGAGACCCTTCCCATCTTTAAAGGGATAGTTCACCCAAAAATTAAAATACTGTCATTAATTACTCACCCTCATATCGTTCCAAACCCGTAAGACCTTCATTCATCTTCAGAACACAAATTAAGATATTTTTGATGAAATCCGAGAGCTTTCTGACCCTCCATAGACCGCAACAAAACTGAAACATTTAAGGCTCAGAAAGGTAGTAAGGACATTGTTAAATAGTCCATGTGACATCAGTGGTTCAACTGTAATGTTATGATGCTACAAGAATACTTTTTGGGCAAAAAGAAAACAAAAATAATGACTTTATTCAATGATTTCTACTCTTCCAGGTCAGTCTTCGCCCGCCATTCATCAGAGAACCACAACGCATGCTATTTTAAAAATGTCCTTACTACCTTTCTGGGCCTTGAATGTGTCAGTTGCGTTGCTGTCTATGCAGGGTTAGAAAGCTCTCGGATTTCATCATAAATATCTTCATTTGTGTTCCGAAGATGAATGAAGGTCTTACGCAGGCCCAGTTCTACGGGGGTGCTAGAAGGTGCTAAGCACCCTTAGATAAAGCTGGTTTAATGGCATTTTATTGCAGATTTGGCAAACTGTCCAGTGGGTTATGGTTTGTGCTCTGGAGGTCAATTTCTATTTCAGTGTGTTTTTGCAGCGTTGAGCAATGTAGCTAATCACAGACATATCTGTTGATTTCTTGAATCAGAGGCATTTAAGTTAGAATCCACTCACTGCCCAAATCGCTGGAGGTTTTGTTCAGGTTGTGTTCAGCGCGAATCATCTCATTATAACAAAGAGTTAACAATGTAAATAAGAGATTAGTTTTACAGTGTAGAGAACTTTATTGATAACATATCTTTGTGAGATCGCGATGAACTAAGATGAGTAACAGCAACATGAGGGTAAGTAATTAAAGGGATCATATGACGTTGCCAAAAAGAACATTATTTTATGTATTTGGTGTAATGCAATGTGTTTATGCGGTTTAAGGTTCAAAAAACATTATTTTCCACATACTGTACATTGTTGTTTCTCCTCTATGCCCCGCCTTTCATCAATTTTTACAAAGCTCATCAGTCTGAAAAGCTAGGTGTGCTCTGATTGGCCAGCTACTCAGTGCATTGTGATTGGCCGAATGCCTCAAGTGTGTGACGGCAATGTTATGCCACTTAACATACTGTGCCGTCTCCCAGGCCAGCAGCACGAGACTCAGTCCAGCTGCTCAGCTCGTGCACATCCCAACATCGGTTCTCTTTTAGCAGTTCAGTCAATGTACTGTTAGGAATAACTGAATAACTCGGGATAATGGTTTATTTCGCGTCAGAGGGAGTGTAAGGCCCGTTTATAAACCAAATAATTTGTGGATTAGTGCGTACTGGAGACGCCAACCGTTTCAAATGATTCAGATAGATTTGGTGAACTGGTTCGAGCGGTTCACTAAGAAGATCTGGTTAAATAGAAAGATTCGTCTGCGATCCGGACATCACTAGATGTGACAAAACCAATAAAACCCATTACAAATTAGGCATTTGTTACATCCATTGGGTACATAATTACTGATTATAATGACTTATACTGTCTTTTTACATGTTGCGTTGCTTTGCGTATCGCGCTGCATAAACGTAAAACCATGTCTGCATTTGTGATCTGAGAAACAACAAACAACAAGCGCTGCTCTACACTGCTCAAAAGTCGCATTTGAATCATCATTGGCAAATTATTTAAATATAAAAAATGTACTTACAATTACAATGTACCTACAGTGCTGAAATACAACTTAACCACTTTTTTCTAGTCATGTCCTCTTTTGGAAGGCCAAATAATGTTTAACTTCAACAAAACACACAGCGACTCCACAACATGGCAACAGCGAGAATAAAAGTTACGCCTTCTTTCTTTGCATGAACATTTGGGCGGCATTATGCAAATCTTCCCACATAGTGATGTAGAGATGTGGGGATGTGTTAGAAAGAGCCGTTTTAGGGGGTGTGGTTGACCCTTAACTTTTATAAAGAATATCTCTTTGGATTTGAGACTTTAGTCTTTGAAACTTTACAGATCTTCTTTATGCACCAAGAGCTTGCAACACTCTAAAGAGAAAGAAAAAATTTAAATCACATCATATGACCCCTTTAATGACAGAATTTTCATTTTTGGGTGAACATGATGCTCCAGTATAAATTATACAACACCAATCCAGGATTCAAAGAATTTGTGTTTGTACATGATATGCTTGTGAGCGTAAGGGTACTACTAGCGATTTGGGTCCAAGGCAAGCCCATTATAAATAAAATGCATTATTATTATTATTATTATTATTATTATTATTATTATTATGTATTGAATTGGTTTACAGATATGATTTTCCAGAAGGTCCTAAGTAGGCTAGATTTTTTTTCAGCTCAGAAATCAGCGGTTACTTTTCATTCAGAAGTTTGGGGTTGGTAAGATTTTCTAATGTTTTTGAAAGAAGAGACTTATCCTTAACAAGGCTACATTTGTTTGATTAAAATACAGTGCAACAATAATTTTGTGAAATATTATTGTGATCTAAAACTATTTTCTACTTTAATTAATTTTAAAATGAAATGATTCTGTGAAGGCAAAGCAGATTTTTCAGCAGTCATTACTCCAGTTTTCAGTGTCACATGATCCATCAGAAATCATTCTAATATGCTGATTTGAAATGATATAAACATTTCTTATAATTTTCACAGTTCAAATGGTTCTACTGCTTTATATTTTTATGGAAAGTTTTTACAGGATTTTCTGATGAATAGAATTTTCAGAATAAAAGCATATATGTAAAAATATGTAAAAAGCAAATATTTTGTAACATTGTACCTTTATGTTTAGAGTATAGTGGATTTTGAGAGAGAATCCTTCAGTTTTCAGCTGTCAGGAAGGGTGTTCGAGTCTGACAGGAAGCTTACTGAAAAATGGAGAGAGACAACATCCTGTACCAATTAAATAATGGCAAGCCCTTAATGTTGGCTTTCAAAATTTTGAGCATTTTAAAAAAACGTAACTTTCAAAGGCTTTGTTAAGCTCAACATTAAAAGTTTGTCTTGATGAACATTCATTTTTCCTTCTTCCATATCTAATCAGCTATTAGATGTGGAATGTGTGTGCTTATATCTACTACATTATCTTAATGTAATTTAAAGTCTTTTAGTTACATAAATTAATAAAACACAAACTTAAAATCTAACTATTTAACTTGAGGATTTTCAAGTAATTGTTCCTCATTCGAAGCAGTTTTATGATGTAGTTCATACAAATGGCCAATAGATGGAGATGCTTTACAATTTTCAGGCATGGCAAGAACTTTATGATGTTAGTCTTTATTGAGTTCCTTTCTTTCCATCTCCCCATATTTTGTTTTTCATTTATTAACAAAAGCAATGTTCGAATCACTTCTCACTCATTCTCAGAAAAAGGTACAAAGCTGTCACTGGGGTGGTACCTTGAGATGCAAAAGCTCCTAAATGGAAAGGAAAGGAAATGAGGTGACGTGGCCAAGTATGGTGATAGTAATTAATAATGCTATAGTGATGTTAAATAATATTTAGAGCTTGCCTGAACTCTGTGCACTCAAGAACGGAAAATCCATGGCAACATGAAACGTGTGTGTTTATGTGAACAAAGCCATGCACAGATCACTTCTCACAGAATGCTTGAGTTGTTTCCAAGGAAACCATCCTGCTCATGCAGTACAGAGGTCCATGTGGGTGTGTGTGAATGTGTGTTTCTTAGCTTACAAGGTCAGTGTGTTCTTGCTTGCACATGTAGAAGAGTGCAGAAAGCATGGCCAAGTGTTTGGATATGAAATTCACACGTAATCTCACTTGAATCTTGAAAGTTCACCCAAAAATGCAAATTCTGTCATCATTTCACTCACCCTCATGAAAGATGTTCAGCAGAAGTGGAGTGTGGAGGTTTACTCTTTTCTCATTCTTGTTTTTATAACCATATGTGTCTCTGCTCATGTTTTTCACACTCGTTTGTGTGAGTGGTAGTTGTGTTCATCGCAGCGACAACTGTGACTGTAATTGGCTTGTGTGTGTGTGTGTGTGTGTGTGTGTGGGTGTTGGTGTGGGTGCAGATTAGATGGTTCAGCATAATAGTGTTCAGCTTCAGCTTTTCATTCAACACACACATGTAAACACTCTCAATCACACACTCAGGAGTGCCTGTCCTCTCAGACTCTGTGAAATATTCGCCCTTATGCAACTTAATGGTCCATTTTACACTTGAAGTGTTCACTTCAAAGCACATTTGATGAATATGTGCTGAATATGAGGCCATGGTTTCTCTCTGTCTGCTGCAGGGCTGTTCTCCACCAGGCAGAGATCAGTCTACAGTATAGTCAACAAATTCCCTTTTTAATGAAAAAATTGCAAATGTGAGCAATATGACTAATTGAACTTGTATATATATACAGACTGGCATTTTTGCAAATATATTTAGTTATGAATTATTTTCTGTTGCAGCACATGTTTTGAGCAATGCTGTAATAATTTGCATTAAATTATCATTTTAGATCACTTTTAAATCCCTTTTTAAGTAGGAAATCCAGCCTAGGAAGACATCTGTGTTCTTAGACTTTGTGTAGATTTTGTTATTTTTAAATTCATTTAATAATACATCACTTGTATTAGCAGCAAAAGAATTTGAGAGAAATCTTGGCACAAACATTATTTACATTCAATAGGGCAGTTTTTATGTATATATATATATATATATATATATATATATTTATTTGGTTTTAATATATTTATTTATTTTTTTATGTTTCAAATTAATCTGGGAATCATGTGCGTGCCGAACAGTATAGGGTCTCGTCCGTATGTATCACGGATCAACTGCGATCCGTTTAACCTCTAATATGTGACCGATCCGAGCAATCTTTCATTTACTTATTTAACATGAAATTGTCAAATTGCTACTCCATATCAGTCGCATACAAGAACAATCATTAAAACACAATAAATTACAGAGTGTCATATATACACATTTTTCCCCGAACGTTCTTGCGACCCGGTAACAATTCCTCCACGGCCCGGTAGTGGGTTGCGACCCGGTGGTTGGGGACCTCTGCTTTAAAGGACAGAAAACGTCATTAATACAGTATAAAAATTAAACTTCTATACTTAAATGCTTCTGATCAATTTGTATCTGTGTGTCTGTCCCCTCACCAGTCACTCCCGAGGCGGTGGGCTTCCTGTCAGCCGTTGGCATCTTTGTCATCTTGCTGGCCATACTCTTTCTTTTCATCAATAAGATGCTTTGTTTCGCTCGTGTCGGTGGGCTGCCATGCCTCGAGCAGTACAGCCGGCGCAAACGTAGAGACCGTTCTGGGATTCACCAGGGACTCGGTGAGTATTATTGTTCAGGCAAACTTTTTTCTATTTTGGAAAAGGTGAACTTCATTATTAAAATATTTTCTCAAATACAGGGTGAATATAATAATAGTCTGTTTGATGACCATTGGCAGACAGTTGGAGTGTTTGGGATCCAATTATCTACATTAAATGGACTGAATCACACACATCTTTGTGTGCTCTGTGGGTTGTCCCTATCTCTATTCATTCCTGGCAAACACATATACACACACTCACCTATGAGTAAACCCTGCACCTTTTGGTTATACACACACGTTACACAGTCAGTATATCAGCTGGGTGTTGGAGGAAGTTCTGTTGTGGTATTTCAAAGCAGCTCCTTTAGTAAACATTTACTCTGTCTGCCCTATGAGATGTCATGAAGGAATTCAATTGGTCTTCTGTGCATCTGAAAATAGACCTACTTTTGAGCTGTTGCGGAAAACAGTTTGAAATCTGATGGAATGGCAGACATTCCTCAGGCAGGTATCCCAGCATTCTCTTCATGGCTCGCTGAGATTTCAGATGCTTTTTCCAATGGCTTTCGCCGCCTCAGCCTAAACCGGGTTGTTGACTCTGAGGTGTCAGTGAAGGATGAGAGTTCAGAGGTGGAGCAGAACTTGATGGCTGTTCATGGATCTGGAGTGGATCCACAGGAGAAGCTGGCGCTGCGAGGTCAGGGCAGCAGGTTTGATTATGCCCTCTCTGTCAAACGTCTGACTCCCATCAGTGAAGAGACAGATGAGCTGGAGAGCAGGAGGAGTCTGCAGGCTTCACGCTGCTCTGATGCTGGTAAGATGTGGGTTAGAAGTTGTTCAAGTGACTTGGTCCATTTTTGTTGAGACTGCTGTCCGTTCATTTAGTTTAGACATCACTGGTGGTTCTTTTCTTTTCAAAAGCTGGTTACATGTTTGCTGTGTAACTTTTTGTTACCTCTGTGAAAATAGTGCCTGGTAGCTTCATGATTGTAGTGTTAGTTAGGGTCCTAATTTTTCTTCTTCTTCTCCTTGCTACAGTAACTTTTGGCTTGCTCAGTCCACCTTATTTTTAATGTAAGAGCAGCTGTGGCCATTTGTACTTCAAATGTGCATCCGGTGTCAGACAGTTATTCCAGTTATTTTAGCTGTAAAAAAAAAAACAATCCATTATGCTGTTTAATATTGCAACATGGTATTTGTTATCAAATTGTTACTAGTTAACATTGTAGTGATATGCACACTGGTTTAGCACAAATAGCTTACTGCTCACTGCACTCTACAAATGATTTGCCTATAGCAGCTAATGAATTGGAAGTCTCGCACATTTGGTTTAGCTTTAGCTTTCAGATATCTTTATTGTCAATCCTTCATACTAAATTTTGATTGTTTGCAAAAGTTTATGAGAAATTCTGTTGCTTGGAAAGACACTAAACACAGATACACAGACAGTCATATGCAGGGTTTAACACAGCCTTGTGTGTGTGTGTTTTTGTGTTTCTCTCTGAATATTTAAGATAATCAGTAAACTGAGAACACCCTCTCAAAACAAATAGGAGAGTCATTAAATTTACACATGAATACACTATGCACACATACACACATCATGTTCACTCCCACAGACACACACACACACGCACACAAATTTACAAATATTCAGTCATACACAGTCTTAATATACTCACCTAAGATACTCTTAACATGCTTGTTAAAGGAATAGTTCACCCAAAAATGAAAATTCTGTCATCACTGACTGAATAGCTGTTTATGAGTATCTTTCTTCTGTGGAACATGTAAAAAGATATTTTGAAGAATGTTGGTAACCAAACAGTTGGTGGTCCCCATTGACTTCCCTAGTATGAAAAATATTACTATGGAAGTCAGTGGGGACCAGCAAATATTTTTTATATATATATATATATATATATATATATATATATTGAAAAAGAAAGTTAGCCAGTAAATGTTTGAAAATCATTTCATATTTCTATATGGGGTTTGATAGAAATCTGTTTATAGGGCTGAGCAGGAAAAGGTTCTGAAATTCACATCTCAATAAAAAATAAAAATAAAATTAAAACAAGATATTGGCGTGTCTGTCACTTAGTAAATTAACAGTTCATATTGTTTTTTTTTTAAATGATCAAAACTTTTTAAAATGTTACCATTTTGAAGAAATATTAAATGCTTTTTAATCTTTCGAACATATTAATAATAATTGCTATTTCTAAATATACTGATCTGATGTTTATTGTTCATTCATATTTATTCATAATACAGTAAGTTTTCATTCAAAATGTTAAAATATTTATTAATGTATGTAAAAAATAACATTAACCACTGAAATGTAATGGTTTTAAAGGTTTTTTTTCTGTATATAATCAGAGAATTAAACCTGGTTCATTATGTATTCCATACAAAATGTCAATGAGTAGGACTCTAAGGGCATTTGTTTTGAAGAGTTCTTTGCAGCAGTTATTTATGAGCTGTTCTGTTACGAATGGCACAGCTGCTATGATTGTTCTTCTTTCAGTTTCCCTGCGTAGGTATCATTTATGTCATATGGAATGCACTCAGTGTGTACATTGAGGAGAACACTTCAGCGTGAGGGACTGGTAACCATGGCAACCTCTAGTGCTGCTCCTTACATAGCCACTTGGCCTAATTTGATGTCTGTTAGTGAATGATGTGGTGAAATGCAGTGAAATGAATGGAAGTACAACTATAATGGATGAGAGAGAAAAAGAGACCCAAAGACACTAATTGGCCACTCTCTTATGATTGATAATATGGTGGACATGCCTGTCTACACACTCTACATTATCATTCAAAATACCACCATGTCTGAGTCACCTACCAACAACACTGTCTTTCTATCTCACTTGATGGAATATTGGGAAAAAAAAAAAAAGGTTATTGCGGTCAGAGTGTCCTGCATCAGAGTGAAGTAAAAGTTTTTATTTATTTTTTATTAATGGTTCTTGCTAAGGCATTATCACAGTTAAATTGTGTATACACTACCTTGTAAAAGTTTGGGATAATAAGATTTTTTTAGAAAGAAATTAGTACTTTTATTGAGCAAGGATGCATTAAATTGATCAAAAGTGATAGTAAAGACTTTTATAATGTAAAAAAAAAAATTATATTTCAAATAAATATGCTTTTCTTTTTAATTTTTTTAAAACTGAAAAGTATCAAAGTTTAAACCATAATAATTTAAATTTTTACTGTTATTACTCTATTTTCAAACTTTTGAATGGTGGTTAGAGGTTGTTATAAACACATGAATTATTCCTCAAATTGTGTGACTTGTTGAGAAGAGGTGTTCTTTCAGTTTTCTGAGCAATCAGACTTGATTTTCGCTTAGTGTATAATAAAATGGGAAAAAAATTCCCATAGACTTGCATTGAACAAAGAACCGGAGCCAATGTCTCAAGGAAGGACTCTTTTGACTAGTTAACAACAATCTACCATCCACCTAGTATAGGAATGGTAATTGCCCAGTAATAACCCAAAGCACCATAGCAACCACAGCAATGCCTTGGACTCGTTGGCCTGTAGTGGTCCATATTCATTCATTTTCTCTGCATATATCTCTTCCTACATTTTTGTAACTTTTTTGTTTGCCCCTTTTTTGTCCATCTGTCCCCATCTGTGTGCGTGCAGTGAATAGTTACGGCGATGACGGTGAGATTTCCAGCTCATCAGACAGCGATGATGAGTTAGCAAAGCAGTTTGAGATCTCTGTTTCCCGCTCACAAAGCTTCCGTTCAGGGGTTTCGGAGCTCGACACCCAGAATGCACCAGGCCAACTTCACAAATTTAAACGGCTGCTGTCTGACCAGGAAGAAGGAAGCACAGAGCCATCTGACTGTGAAGGTACACAGCCACATTCTCCTATTATCTCAGACATTTGTATATAAATATGCATAGCGTAGTTATGCTTTCCTGATATACATGACAGCCACATATATGTCAACCACACTGAATATTTCACTAGACTTTGAAGCAGCTCCTCGCTGATAAATTGAGCTCAGAGCCATGGTTTAAAAATAATAAAAAAAGGACAGTGAAATGAATTTAAGAAATTCATTCATTCATTCATTAAGGTTATTCAGTTATTTCAAAAGCATGTCTACTTGAAGGGTAGGTGTGGGTATGTTTTCAGTGTGTGAGTGTGGGTGATTGTGAATAAAATATTGCCTTTTATTCTGTTATCAGAATAACACACACAATATATATATATATATATATATATATATATATATATATATATATATATATATATATATATATATATATATATATATATATATAAATAAGCCTTTCAAAAAAAAATTTGACTTTGGCTGACTGTTGGGCTGATCTTTATTAAAAAGATTTGTCAATAAAAATCGAATTAATTAACTTTATGGTAAATCAGTGTTGATATTGTTAACTAAAACTATTAAAAATCATTTAAACACTTTAAATAAAGCTGTAATAAAACAAAATATAAATATTATATGGAAAACTTAAAAAAAAAAGTTTTATTTATTTAGCCCTGCAAACTAACTGAATTATGTTGAATTACTAAAATGACTCAAACTAAACCTAAAACAAAAAAGGAAATAAAACAATGAAAGCCTAATTAAAGTGACAAAAACAAAGAACTAAATTATTAAAACTATAAATAAAATGTCATTTATAATGACTGAAATAAAACTGTGGTAAACCAAAAAAAAGTTTTCCTAACAAACAGAAGATTAAAGCTTGATGGACAGAAACTGTGCTGACTAGTGGTTTGTGGAATATATTGTTCTACATTTACGAGACCTTTTACTTTGGTAATATTTTTGAATGATATTTAACAAATGAGATGCATTTAATATTTGCTTGTTTTCTCTTAGAGAGCAGTGCAATTACATGGAGATCAAATGGAGACTTTTGCTTAGATTGATTCAGTTTTGAGAGTTTTAAAACAAACCAGGAATGAGAACCAATAAATTTAATGAATTTTCAAAACATTCAATCTGATAATGTTACATAAAAATGCTTATTAAATATTAGACATAGCTCAACTAAAACAGCTTCCAGTTGGTTGTTTATGTCCACTGAATTCTTGCTGTATGGAGCTATATTTCTCAGAATGTTCATCAGCATCAGTTGCCATGGAAAAGCGTCTTTTCAGTTGCCGTGGTAACAAAGTAACTGGCCCTGTCTGCAGTTAATTGGTCACTGCTGCTGAGTAGAACAGTTTGCACCCTGAAAGAGATTTAATTCAGTGAAATTCATCGAGTCACGCAGGACAAGCACTTAAAGCCATAAATTACAATCATTGTCATCTGCTCCGGAGAGCCTGATTGGTCAAGGGAGCCTGTCCTGCAATTATGATATCTGTCAGAGTGTCAATAAAATTTCATTTGCTAAACATTCAGGGAAAGTATGTGTGTGTGTGTGTGTGACAGAGCTGTTAATCATGTCTTTATTTCTCTATTAAAAATCTACTACTAAATTGTTCTTTCTAAATATAGTCGTCTGTTTATTTGAATTACCCAATGGAATTAAAATTTACATATGAGATCTCTATAATAGCTTAGTTGTTTCTCATAAACTGCAGTGAGATTAAATGGAGACTTTTGCTTCTTATATTGTCCTCCTGACATCGGCCTCCTTTAGTGTTTCAGCAGAGATCTTAAAGATGTCTCAAACTGTGATCAGAATTGCCAAGACGTCCACAATCAAAACACTGTTACCATTTTTATTTATGCCAAGGAATTTTAGGAGAAACATCAAAATGTTCTGTGCAACAGTCATATAAAATAATTCTCTAATTCTTTCCGTGTAGAAGCTGAGAGAAACAGTGTGCAGAGTTTTCAGGATCCCCTCTCGTCTAGGCGACGTGTAGGGTCTGAGCCGAGAGACCCATTGTCACGGAGTCCTCTTCCTGAGGGCCGGACACTCACTGACCCCCTCTCTCTGATGGCGGAGCAAATCTCTGTGGGCTCCCAGGACACAGGGGACGGTGTGGAAGCTCTATCCAGGGATGAGGGCAGCCGCCTGAGCCGCGTGGGGCGGCAAACCCCACAAAGGAGTCTGGCAGTCGACAATCATGGTTACGACAACAGTGAGGCTACGGATAGTACACCCACATGGAGTTCTGAGGTGTGTGTGCTTGTGTGCAACAAAGCCAGATCTTTTCTTATCATTCTATATAGACTAGGTTTAAATGTTTGTGGTCAGTATGAATTTTTTAAAAAGATATTAATACTTTGATTCAGCAGGGATGATCAAAAGTGGCATTTACAAGGTTACAACAGATTTCTATTTCAAACAAATGCTTTTTGAACTGAAAAATCAGAGTCCAAAAAATATATTTTATTTTCCAAAAAAAAGAAAAAGTTAAGCATCACAACTGTTTTTACAGCTGTTTGATTGCAGACAATGTTTCTTGAGCACCAAATCATCATATTAGAATGATTTCTGAAGGATCATGTGACACTGAAGACTGGAGTAAAGGCTTCTACATTTTAAAATATATTAAAACAGAAAACAGTTATGTTAAGTTGAAATAATATTTAACAGTATTAAGGTTTTAACTGTATTTTGATCACCCAAATGCAGCCTTGGTAAGTACTAGTGGTTTCTTTCAAAAACATTAATAAATCCTACCGACCCCCCTTTATGAATCAAAACACATAATGCAAAAATGTGAATTTTATAAGATGATAGATAGATACATGGATGGATGGATTACTGATTTATTTTTTTATTTATTTTCTTATTTTAATTTATTTAAATTTTATTACATTTTTACTGTTGTGTATTATTACTATTATGTGTTACACCATGTTTTAACTTTTCCGTTCATAATTAGATCATCTAAATCTCTCTCCACATCTCAAAGTGTTATGAGAACTAAATTCTAATGAATATTCATGAGTCGTCTGTGCTCTATGGCTCTGATAGCTGTTGCTAATGGAAACACCTTGTGTTTATGTATTAGTTTTGCACAGTAAAATCATCCTCATCCATTTGGAGAGGCGCGGAAGGTTGTGTGTGAAAGTGTGTTTAGATCTGTATGTTTACATTCATGGAGTATGTTTGTGTTTACATATGCAAATGAGGTTTTCCTTTCTCTACCAGCATGAACAATCTCCATCCCACCCGCTGAGCACTTCCCCTCGTGGGCATCGTATCTCAAAATGTGGTGATCTCATACTTGCCCTCGACTACCGGGCTGAAACCCACAGGCTCCTGGTCACAGTGATAATGGCACAAGGCATTCCAGACAAGGCACGGAGTGGCATGGACTCCTGGCAGGTGCACGTGGTGCTGTTACCTGGGAAACGACAGCGGCACAAGACGGCCGTACAGAAAGGCTCCATGCCCAGGTTTGAGGAGACATTCCGGTTCTCACATCTAGAACTGGGGGATCTGGGTTCCTCTGCGCTGCGGTTCCGCCTGTACGCACTGGGGAAGATGAACAAGGAGAGGATGATGGGAGAGGCCATGTACAGGCTGAGCAGGCTGAATAAAACAGGGCGCTTCCAGATCACGCTGGTGCTGGAGCCACGTAGTAATCTCAAGGTGTGTGTGTGCACTTTAATAGTATTAAAAGTTTGTTTGTGTTTTTGTAAAGTGCCATGGCTCAGCAGTAAGGATTTTTCAAATTTAATCAAAATTCATTTTTAATATTTAATATTAAATATTAATATTAATAAGTTAATATTATTTTTCTATTATTAATATTTTTTTTTATATGTGTCAGAAATAATATTTGTATTTCTATTGTATTATAATCTATACATATTACATCTATACATATTTTTGTTAAAATTTTTGATTCATAATTAGATCCTCTAAATCTTCATTTCAAGGTCTATCTATTTATCTATCTATATATCTATAAATATACAGTATATAAAGTCATATCCTAGATAACATTACCTTGGTGCAGAATTAATGACAAAATGAAATATAGCACAGAAAGCAAAATATTTAGGTTTGCAAAGCAGAAAAGCACATTTTTCAATTCAATAGAGATAATGAAACACTGGCTCAGAATTCTCTAATGCTGAAAATGATTTTTCAAAGTTGTAAATGAAGATTATTGGCGTATGTTTTTCTACATAAAATGTAGCATTTATTTAAGTTACTTGTTAATTGCCATTCGTTCTAATTATTATTTTATTATTTCTAATTATTATTATTACTAATTTCATGTTTTTTCTAAATATTTGTGAAATATACTAGCAGTTTTGGCGTGGATTTTTTTATTTTTTTTCGTTTACACTGTCCTTATATTAAAGGCTCAAGTGGACAGATACATTTTGATACTTTTGGATAGATGCTTTTATGTGCAAACAGCTTCTGAAATGCTTTTTATGAATGTTTAATTTTACAAATCTTTACAAATCAACTTTTCTCTACCTAAAGACTCATCAGAATATAAAATGCTGGAACTTTTCTGAGGTTACCACCATATTTGTTCGCAAAGATTATTTTGTACATCTGTAAAGTTGTACATATGAACAAGGGATTAAATTTTTAAACAGTACACTGAAAATAAATAAAAATAATTTCATAATTAAAAAGAAAAATTTTGAAGTAGGAAGATTGAAATAGTACAGTGTCCATATACTGAAAAATTATGTAGAATTATACTTTACGTACAAATGATTTCCCTCCCTGCAGACAGTAGACGCCCCGGTGCCTTTCAGTGCTCAGAGTGACAGTGCTTCCTCCAGTCATTCTGTTTCTCACGGTGGAAACCCAGAACTACTGCTGGGTTTATCATATAACGCCACCACAGGACGACTGTCTGTGGAGATCATTAAAGGCAGCCACTTCCGTAACTTCGCATTCAACAGACCTCCAGGTAAACACACATCCCACTCACACTTACAGAGGCTCAGAAACACATTCATAGGCATCATTAGAACATCAGGAGTGACTCTTGGCAAATAACCTTTTGTGAAGCCGTCTGATATTGATTTAGAGCAAATGTACTGCAATAAATCATTTCTACACAAACAAGCAGCTAGAACAGACATTTGTACTAGCACATCTTGAATGTGTCATCCTCACAAGTTGTGTTGTGGGTCAAACATCAGGCTTTTAGCGTTCATGCGGTTCGTATGACTCTTAATCTGTCATGGTCACATCTCACAATGATGCTTCTCGGTGAATGGAGTTACAGGGCATTTAATCGATCACAGAACCCCAGATCTTTTTCTCACACCTCTCGCATCAAGTGGATGAGTCAGTTCTGAAGAAAACCACACACAATCACATACTGTGATATAATGCTGTCACAGTTTTGTGCTTACTTCAAAAATAAAAACAATATTTGTTTTTGTTATTGTATTGTTCTATTCTATTATTGTTTTTTATTTTGTTGGGGGGGTAGTGGTGTAATGGTTGTTGGGTTTTTTTAATGGTTAGAGAGTTTAACTAATGGTTAGAGAGTTTGACTCCTAACCCTGAGGTTGTGGGTTCGAGTCTCAGGCCGGCAATACCACGACTGAGGTGCCCTTTTAATGTCTCTTAAAGGAATAGTTCGCCCAAAAATGAAATTTTGCTTAAAATTTAGTCATCCTCAGGCCATCCAAGATGTGGATGAATTTGTTTCTTCATCAGAATAAATTTGGAGAAATTTAGCATTACATCACTTGTACACCAGTGGATCCTCTGCAGTGAATGGGTGCCGTCAGAATGAGAGTCCAAACAGCTGATTAAAACATCACAATTATCCACAAGTAATCCACATGATTCCACTTCAAGACATTACTTCTGGTTAAAATAAGAGTGCTCTATCCAGATTAAGGCATCTCATCAGATTCAGGAGAGAAATATGCACAGATCAAGTCCAAAGAGTCCGAAACAATTCTAAAAAAAAAAAATATCTTGGTGGATTTTGATGTGAGAGGACAACAGGGCATGAACCTTTTCAAGCATTATTATAGATTATGGATTTTAGCCAGAAACTATGGTTTAAAGTTAAAACACAGTGATAGATTTGTTTCTTACAAAAGCACAACTTTTCACCTTACAAGATTTTAATTGTTGAACTAGAGTCGTGTGGATTACTTGTGGGTTTAATTGTGATGTTGTAATCAGCTGTTTGGACTCTTATTCTTATGGCACCCATCTGTGATCAAGTGATGTAATGCTGAATTTCTCTAAATCTATTCCTATGAAGAAACAAACTAATCTACATCTAATCCTTCATAAATCATTTCAATATGCTGATTTGGTGCTCAAGAAACATTTCTTATTATCAATGTTAAAAATAGTTGTGCTGCTTAATGTAAAACAAATTCACAGATTATTATTATCCAATAACAAAAAGATATGATCACTAGGCTAAGATGGAATAAATCTAAAATGGAATAAAAAAAGGTGTATGTTCAAGATTATTAAGTAAATATATTGAAGTGAGATTTAGTGACTTATGTTTCTCTTTCAGATACATTTGGTAAGCTCACTCTGTTAAACTCCATGGGACAAGAGATTTCCCGCTGTAAGACGTCCATCCGTCGCAGTCAGCCAAATCCTGTCTTCAAGGAGACGTTTGTCTTCCAGGTCGCGCTGTTCCAACTCTCAGATGTCACATTAATGGTCTCCATTTACAATCGGCGGAACATGAAGCGCAAGGAGATGATTGGCTGGGTGGCTCTGGGCCAGAACAGCAGTGGTGAGGAAGAACTTCTTCACTGGCAGGACATGAAGGAGAGCGGAAACCAACAAGTCTGCCGCTGGCACACACTACTGGAAGCTTAGAGGAGAGAGATATAGAAGTCTAATCATTCATACCTACTGCATCCAGCTTGGTTTTCCTTTGGGAAGGAGGTGAAAGCCAAGACCAAAAATACCACAAAAACAGGAATGAACAAGCACTTTTAACAGTTCCAAAGAAAGATAATAATGCAACTGTAAAAATCTTGGAAGCACATACAAACACAAAGAAACACACCACTTTTCTTTCTCCCTGGGAGTACTTGATACAGCCTCTTATCTGGTAACCAGGAAATGACTTCATGGCGTAATATACTGACTACTCTCTTCAACTCCAGCAGCAACCAATCAAAACGCATTATTGCCAGAGCCACGGTGATTGTCGCCTAGTGATTTCATGAATGGAGGATTGATTTGAAATGATTAAATGTCTTTCTTCAGATCCTTTTAAGCCTCAAGTTCAGACTGACACCAGAAGCAGTTTTGGTGAGGCCAAATGTTTAATGAGCAGAAAACTGTTGAACACGTGCACTTTCAATCATGCTCTCCTACTGATGAGAGGAAGCTGTTTCTTTTTGTTACATTTGACATTTTTTTTATTACATTTTACGTCAAAATATAAATTTATACCCTAAATGACTTCAGGGTATAGTTCACCCAAAAAAGAAAGTTCTGTCATTATTTACTCACCCTCGTAATGTTCCATTAAGAATTGTTTTCATTCTACTACTGGAACACAAAAGTTTTTGAACTCATTTCAGAAATTTCAATGAATGGGGACTAGTACTGGCCAGGCTTTAAAAAGACTAATTTTATTAATTGAAAATTTAGACATCCAACATTGTTCTACTGTGCATGTTTACGAGTGAAACTGATTAACGAAATAATCCTTTTACTCAATTTAGTTCAATGATACAGTTCACGAAAATGGTATGAATGATTCATTTGACGAGACTGATCTGGTTCTTAAATTCATTTGAATCAATTCCTCAAAGATCTGATCACAAATTCTTAACAGACCACTGGAGATTATCATTGCATACATTTCAGCCTGTTCCTCTCACAAAACTATTCTATGGCTTGAGAAGACTATATAGTATATAGTGCCCAAGTCATATGTACTATTTTTTTATAATGCTTGTGAATCCATTTTGAAGCTTGAAAGCTCCAGTCCCCATTCATTTTTAATTTCTTGGAAAGAGACCAATCCTGCTTACCAAAACTCAGAGCACAGACACTTATGCATGTTCAAGAAAATCTTCAGACAAACGTAACACTATCCTTATGATGTTAAAACCCAAGCTCTTTTCTAATGCATGCCTGTAATGCTTTATGCATATATAAAGTGCCTGATCTGATCAATCCTTTATGGAGTTTTTTTTTATATATATAGCTAGTGATATTTGATATACAGGTCCTTCTCAAAAAATTAGCATATTGTGAAAAAGTTCATTATTTTCCATAATTTAATGATAAAAATTAAACTTTCATATATTTTAGATTCATTGCACACCAACTGAAATATTTCAGGTCTTTTATTGTTTTAATACTGATGATTTTGGCATACAGCTCATGAAAACCCAAAATTCCTATCTCAAAAAATTAGCATATCAATGAAAAGGTTCTTTAAACGAGCTATTAACCTAATCATCTGAATCAACTAATTAACTCTAAACACCTGCAAAAGATTCCTGAGGCTTTTAAAAACTCCCAGCCTGGTTCATTACTCAAAAAACCGCAATCATGGGTAAGAGGTTAACCCAGAAGGCCATCATTGACACCCTCAAGCGAGAGGGTAAGACACAGAAATAAATTTCTGAACGAATAGGCTGTTCCCTGAGTGCTGGATCAAGGCACCTCAGTGGGAAGTCTGTGGGAAGGAAAAAGTGTGGCAAAAAACGCTGCACAACGAGAAGAGGTGACCGGACCCTGAGGAAGATTGTGGAGAAGGACCGATTCCAGACCTTGGGGGACCTGCGGAAGCAGTGGACTGAGTCTGGAGTAGAAACATCCAGAGCCACCGTGCACAGGCATGTGCTTTTGAACCAGAAACAGCGGCAGGAAGCGCCTGACCTGGGCTACAGAGAAGCAGCACTGGACTGTTTGCTCAGTGGTCCAAAGTACTTTTTTTCGGATGAAAGCAAATTTTGCATGTCATTCGGAAATCAAGGTGCCAGAGTCTGGAGGAAGACTAGGGGAGAAGGAAATGCCAAAATGCCTGAAGTCCAGTGTCAAGTACCCACAGTCAGTGATGGTCTGGGGTGCCATGTCAGCTGCTGGTGTTGGTCCACTGTGTTTTATCAAGGGCAGGGTCAATGCAGCTAGCTATCAGGAGATTTTAGAGCACTTCATGCTTCCATCTGCTGAAAAGCTTTATGGAAATGAAGATTTTCGTTTTTTTCAGCACGACCTGGCACCTGCTCACAGTGCCAAAACCACTGGTAAATGGTTTACTGACCATGGTATTACTGTGCTCAATTGGCCTGCCAACTCTCCTGACCTGAACCCCATAGAGAATCTGTGGGATATTGTGAAGAGAAAGTTGAGAGACGCAAGACCCAACACTCTGGATGAGCTTAAGGCCGCTATCGAAGCATCCTGGGCCTCCATAACACCTCAGCAGTGCCACAGGCTGATTGCCTCCATGCCATGCCGCATTGAAGCAGTCATTTCTGCAAAAGGATTCCCGACCAAGTATTGAGTGCATAACTGAACATAATTATTTGAAGGTTGACTTTTTTTTGTATTAAAAAACACTTTTCTTTTATTGGTCGGATGAAATATGCTAATTTTTTGAGATAGGAATTTTGGGTTTTCATGAGCTGTATGCGAAAATCATCAGTATTAAAACAATATTAAAAGACCTGAAATATTTCAGTTGGTGTGCAATGAATCTAAAATATATAAAAGTTTAATTTTTATCATTACATTATGGAAAATAATGAACTTTTTCACAATATGCAAATTTTTTGAGAAGGACCTGTAAGCATGAAATACTCTGGAGCATTACAAATGCATGGACCACAGTGTTTTAAAAATCAGTAGTGCTTGTTTTGCATGCATTCAAATACAAAAAGTGTTTTTTGGAGATAAATGCATATTTTGTCTATTATTAAAGACATCCCTAATACACTACTTTTGTGCTTTTTTATGATTCAGAACATCAGTAAATCTTTATTTTGTAACACTGATTATGCATTGATTTTAGTGTATCACAACTGTGAAAATAGGTGATACTGGCAGAGGAAAATGTAGCTCCAATTGACAGTAACCAACCATATGATCATAATCTGGTGATCAGGCTGTTTGGATCAGACTGACATAATATCTGAAACTGTTTGCCAGAAGAGTGTATTAATTTTCCCATCATGTAATGTTTGCATATAGGAGTGGAAAAATCGTTTATGCTCCAATGAGATAATTAAGCATGGAGACGGGAGGTTAAAAGATCATTTAAGAGTTTAAAATGTTTAAAACATTTATGACATACCATATACTAATGCATGACAGATAGATATGTTGTAGAGATAAGCCATATGTTAAGAAATACGCAAGAAGAGAGAGGAGGAAAGGCAGCAGCAGAGGATGAGAGAAGAATGGAGTTTGATGCTGGAGCGTCATCATTGCCTAGTGACTCTCCTAGCAACAGGAAACATCTGTTTCAGCGTCGACCAATCAGGAACCGGTGCAGGATTGCTCGCTGCACAGAAAGGGGATATTTTAAGAGCCGAGAGTGAGCCGAATACTACAGGGATTATATCAAAAGCAAGACTTCGACATCTGGGGGCGAAGCGTCAAGCTCACGCGGAGCTGAAACCGGCTACATTCGGCACAGTATGAGCTGTTTTGAGCCTCTGGTTTGATGAATAATGCGCGTGCGGGGATTGCTAATGTGGCTTTAGAAATAAGGTAGGATTATTTAGCTCTGTTAATCACACTGATTTCTTTCTCTTTTTTTAATCTCTGTGAACGCACTTAAAACATAATGTTCTATTTTTACTGCATGCTTTTGTTTATTTTGCAACAGTTATAGCAGATGTAATTGTATAATCGCACTACACATAACAGACCCATTCTCTAGTTTGGATTTTTTTGGGAAGATGCGCGTTCTGTTATTCATTCATTAGCGTGGCAGTTGAGTGGCTACTTATACTGCATTATACAATGCACGCATGCATATTCTGTGCTATTTTCAGTTATTGAAGGTATTTATTTGGTACACTGTAGTAAAATAATGTTCTTTAAAGAATATCAAATGCTACAGTAAAGAACTGTAAGTTTCATTACCATTCCAATTCAATTTTTAGTTTAGAATATTCTAAAATGTTTTGCAAAATTATAAAGTATTTTCACGGAGAATCATTTTTTTCTCTCAATTAAAAGGTTTGCCCTGAAACTGATTAGTACATTTTAGATTGTAATGAAATTTTGTTTCCAGTCAAATTACTATCTTAAAAATATTTTTATTTGCATGGAATTGGTCACTTCATATGGGCCACATTGACATGACCAGCTCCATACTTATAGGCTAATCTTATTTTGTGTACCCAAAATATTGGACGATGTTGCTAAAAATAATGATCATGGTTGAATGCAAAGTATAGCATTTCTAAAATTACATTAGAAAGCGAAAAGTATTGCTTTTAGTGTTGCATCCAGTATCAAAAGACAACTGAAGAGTTCAGATGCAAAAGTACCATCTGAAATTTTCTTCTAAAATTTGCATTTTTATCAGGCTCCTGTGTTTAGGTAATACTTTAATGGCAATGTATTAGGTTCAGTTTACTTTAATGGCAATGTATAGGTCCTTTCCTATGTCATTAAAGTGAAAAAAAAAAACTGAATATAAATAGGAACCTGATAAAAATGCTAATTTTAGATGAAAATTTCAGACGGCACTTAGAGGCTTCTGCATCTGAACTCTTCAATTGCTATTTTGTCCAGAGTGCTCCTTTAACAAAAAAAGAATACAAAATTCAAATAAAAATGTTAAATTGCCTTAATTATGATGAAGTAAATAGGCTAAATAAAGTAATTTAATATTAAATATAAAATATGTAAGTAAATAAGTAAATAAAAGTAATATAGAATTAAATATAATAATAATTAAGAACCATTTATGAGTAATATACAAATTAAGAATAATTTATGCACAATTGGCCAGAATTCTCTTCATATAAACTTTATGGCATCATGTGGCATATACTATCAATGTTATCAGTACAATTAAAATAACAAACCGATTTTTAGTTCAAACTGGTTGACAGGACCTGCATTTAAAGTGGTTTAAAAATGAGTACATTTAATGACGTTTACATTTAGAACTGTACAATATACAGTCACCAAAACGTATTGTATTTGTATAGTTTAACCAATTTTACCAAAAGAAAGTACAGTGCAGATAAATACTTTTTTGGCTTAGCCTATATTTATTCTCTTTCGAGAGAGAGAGAGAGAGAGAAAGCGCTAACTCACACGCAGCCCACGCTAATCTTTCCACCCACGGGTACTGCGCGCCGCTGTGTTGACAGAGCGAGCGGCGCTTTTCTTTGAACCTGATAAATCAGATCGCAGCTCAGTCGCGCGCAGAAATTGAATTAGGACATCGTACAACACAGCACAGCTGCCTGCAGCTGTCGTTACATTTACTACAACAGTTCTTGCATGACATGTATTCGCTTTTTTGAGACAGAACTACACGAATATCTGTATGTAATCGGGGCTAGTTGTCAAACATTCACACCAATTTAATACTAACCTTAATCGGAAAGTAAACAATAAGATTTAGTAAACGATACTCTCTTTCTTTCTCTGACTAGGAACCATTAGGCAATGTGTGTGAGCCAGAGGAAAGCGTCTCAGGTGAATAGAGGATTTGTCAGAGAGGTGTGTGATTGTGTCTGCTTGAAGCAGTTCTCAGGTAATTAATACACACAACACACAGGCCTTGTTACATAACACACTGCCTGTAGTCTACCCTAATCCACTTTACACATTTACACTGATGGAATTGTTTTATGTTGAATCATCTTTCACAGTAAGAGGTTAAAAAAAGCGATGTTGCATTTGTAAAAATCCAGTTTCCATCCAGTTGCAAAGCCATGGTTTTCACAAGATCCCTGTGTGCTGTCTGCAGGGTCTTTCCTCTAAGAGTGCCCTCAACAGTCAACAACGTCGAAAGTCGCCTATTTTAAGCGAAAATATGCGGAAGAGGAGGATGTTCAGGGAAGCCTACATGGATATTTACAAAAAGTGAGTGTCATTTGAAATGTGCTTAAATGTAACAAAGTATAATTAAAGTGAAATTCACAGAAATTATTTTTTTTTAAAGCAAACTTCTAATATTAAGGAAAACTTCAAATCTTGGCTTTACAGAGCCTTGTTTGAAAGTTTTTAAGTTTTTAGACAGACATATATATATATATATATATATATATATATATATATATTTATATATATATTAAGAGTACAGACCAAAAGTTTGGAAACATTACTATTTTTAATGTTTTTGAAATAAGTTTCTTCTGCTCATCAAGCCTGCATTTATTTGATCAAAAATACAGAAAAAACAGTAATATTGTGAAATATTATATTATAACTTAAAATAATAGTTTTCTATTTGAATATACTTTAAAAAAAATTATTCCTGTGATGCAAAGCTGAATTTTTAGCATCATTACTCCAGCCTTCAGTGTCACATGTAACATCCAGTCTATCACTTGATCATTTAGAAATAATTCTAATATTCTGATTTATTATGAGTGTTGGAAACAGTTCTGCTGTCTAATATATTTGATGAATAAAAGCTTTTATAGAATTGAATTTATTTATATATATTAAAAAGAAATGTATTTATTTATATTCTAATAATATATTTTTTTTAATATATATTTTTATAATTTTAACACATCCTTGTTGAATAAAAGTATTGATTTTATTTAAAAAAAAAAAGAAAGAAAAAAAAATTACTGACCCAAAATTACTGACCAGTAGTGTATATTGTTATTACAAAATATTTATATTTTAAAAACATAGCTTCTTTTTTATTATTATTATTTTTTTTACTTTTTATTCATCAAAGTATCCTAAAAAAGTATCACATGTTCTGAAAAAATATTAAGCAGCAGAACTGTTTCCAACTTTGATAATGAATCATCATATTAGAATGATTTCTAAAGGATCATGTGATAATGATCCTAAAAATTCAGCTTTGCATCACAGAAATAAATGATAATTTAAAGTATAATCAATTTAAAAACAATTATTTTAAATTGTAATAATATATCACAATATTACATTTTTTTCTGTATTTTTGATCAAATAAATGCAGGCTTTATGAGCAGAAGAAACTTCTTTCAAAAACATTAAAAATAGTAATGTTTCCAAACTTTTGGTCTGTACTGTATATATAGATAGCTAGATAGATAGATAGATAGATAGATAGATAGATAGATAGACAGACAGACAGACAGACAGACAGACAGACAGACAGACAGACAGACAGATAGATAGATAGATAGATAGATAGATAGATAGATAGATAGATAGATAGATAGATAGATAGATAGATAGATAGATAGATAGATTATCATCTAGGCAGTTGTCCATTTCATGTAAACATCCTGTTCACGTCTGCTCCTGTTTGTCTCAAGTCTTCACACCTGACATCTTCCAACTGTCCCTCCTCACCGGTCTGTCTCTCCTCAGCACCTGATCCTTCGTGAGGAGCGCAGCTGCATCCTGCGCCTGTCTCTGCAGAAGCTGCGTTTCCTAGACGACCCTGAGGCTTACCTTCACCGCTCTGTGCTCATCAACAACCTGCTACGCAAGATCCACCTGGACGAAGCCCAGAGGGAGAGAGAGAGACAGAGAGATGACAAGGAAGAGGGAGAGGAGACAGAGTGGAGGCGGAAGAGACTGAAGGTTGTGCTCAAGGAGTTCCAGCAGTACAAGCTGCTGCCGTATTCATCCTCCCCAGCCTCATGCATCTGTGGCCTGGGCAGCTGCCACACCCTGCCTCCTGATCATGGAGCTTCAATGCTACTCTACCATTTGGATGATAAAGGATAAGATGTCATCGCGCACATGCAGGGGATTTTTCCAACTGTCTACGACTGATTTCCAGGAGCCAGCATTAAGGAAGAAGGGGATTCGGGTTTGTGTGCATTTGTGCTTGTGCTGGTGAGCGTGAGCGCTGCGGTTTGTGATGTGACAGGTGTTATACATATCAGGGTGTGTTTTTCCAACCGGAAAAAGATATCATCCTGTTATCACTGCCTCACTCTGTTGATATGAACTTTGACCACAGACATTTTGTTTTCATAAATTTGCTTGAGTGAGCTATAATCTTAAGCATTGTTTTCAGGGATAAAAAAGGCAAACAAAAAGCCATGCACCTTGTGGTTGTTATATTATGTTGTTAGAAAAAAAAAAGAGACGAAAATAAAAATTTAAAGTGTCAAAGTCCCAGCTGCTCTTAAGGATAGAGTGATTTTACTTAAGCTTTGTTGCTGTGAAATTGACTTTTTTGTGTAAGTGGCTACTGGTGTCGAACTAGTAATGATTTTTTAAAAGACATTTCCTTACCTTTAACAAAATAAATAAAACAAAATAGGAAAATGTATGAGGGCGAATGAGCAGTGAAAATAATATTTCTTTCAAGGCCTTCTGGCTTTTGGTTTAAACAGGGTCTCGCTCTCTGCAAAAAAAGGCACAAATCTGTCACCATATCAGGCAGTCCATTTCAAAATGTACTAATATGTACTTTTTAAGCACTAATATGCACATTTAAGATACTAATATGTACCAGCCCAATGATAGTTTTGTACCTTTTTTTCTGGGAGTGTAGTGACATGCAGCCTTCACATTGTAAAAACAATTTACTGCATTTGCTACTTGTGTTTCATTTCATACAGCCTCATTCAAGGCTTTTGGCAGAAACTGTTATGTTAAGGTAACTCTGCCATCTAGTGTCATGGCTATGAATTATCAGCTACATAGATCTCTTTGATTTATTCATGCTATCAACTGCACTACCTACAGTTTATAATGCTGTTTTACACTCATTTGACCTTTTTAACAAATTTAGGTTTTCTGGCCAGTATACTGAGTTTCCAATGCCTCCTTTTACACACACACACACACACACACACACACACACACACACACACACACACACACACACACACACACATTTCTAGCTCTCTAATCTTTGGATCTGAAAACCCTATGTGGGTGTCAGAATATCAGAACAATTGTCTAGATTCACTGCACAGACCCACGGTTTAACTAACAGGGAAAACAAGGTACACATGCGCAATGTAGTGTAAATTACGCCGTTCTCTCTTATACAGAACCTCAGACGATCCTCTTCTTGTCTCATATTGCTGTACATCTCACATATTTTGGTTACATAAAGTTTTCTAACAGGTAAAGTTGTGCAAAAATATTTTGGTACGGTTAATAATGACTGGTACTCTTACTATTAATATTTTGTGTGTTTGTTTATGCACATTTGTATGTGAATTGCAATTTTTCAATATCTGAATGTAATTTACTGAAATCTAAATTCAGAGTGCTATCTTTTGGACATTTCAAATCATAGACATAGATATCCAGTTTATTTTGAAATGGAATTATTTTTGTTTCAAAGAGAACACTATTGCTCAGAGAATCTAGTGCTATTTTGCCAAAAGATTTAAAAGTAGCATATGAGAATTGTCTATTTTCATGGCACTGTAGTCAAATAAAATATAATATTGAATGTTTCACGAAGTCCTTTCTATTTATCTGTGTAAACTAAATATATGCACGTAAAAACTGTATCAGTATTGGCCTTTTCCTCCAGCATGTGCGGCCGCTCCCGAGTCACAGTGATGGCGGAAGGTCGGGCATACACTTGCGTTGAGTCGGGCCGAATTTCAGTTTTATAGTGCAGTGTACAGGTGAACGAGGGGTGATTAGCTGCTCCCGAGCTGCAATCGGATGGTCGGATGAATTTCTGACATGTCAGAAATAAAATATTGCTAAACGTTTCTTTGACAAAAGTGGTCTTACTCCAGGGGGTGCTTTGTGGCACTAGAATCCACTGAGTTGTATTTAAATATCAAATCGTTTAAACATATGAAACGATTAATACGACGTACGCATATAATTATAAATCAGGCAACACATTCTCGCGTAATAATAAACATCTATGATTGGCCAATCAAACCACAGCGCTGTGAAAAGTAACAGCTACCACGTGACAATGTGGCTCCATGATGTTTCAGGGGCTGGTTGGGTAATATTTTAAACGTGTAAATAGTAAATAATTATATTTTATAGCACTTGGATTAATATAAAATAGTGAAGAGTAAACAATTATAATTTTTATTTAGACCCATGGTACCAGACCGACCAATCACAGACAGTGTCCGGGCTGCTAAGCCTCGCCCATTTTGACTTGTGGTCGCGCAGATCTGTCAGTGACCGGATACGGCGTGGGGTCGGTTTGTAAACCGGTGCAAGTAACGTTAGTTTTTTGGGGATTAATTTTCTCTTCATATGTCTAGCTATAACCGTATTAGTTAGATATCGGGCGTTTTGTTACTATAATCACAGTAATGGAGGGGATGGTTTAATAACCCACAGCACGGTTCACTCTCAGTAGCTCCAGCTTCTCCCGGTCTTACCGGGTGAGTTCAACTTGCGCAGTTTGTTGCTGGACATGGCAGGCGAGTTGAAAGCGGGATTCGTGCGGCTCATGCACTATTTGCAGGACCCGCAGCACGTCGCGCGCTTCCAGCGGCTTTGCGGGGTACGCGAGACCGAACCTCGTGACAGACTTCGTAACGGGGCGCCAAGCGTTCGCCACGGGGATGTTCAGAACGGATGCGGGGATGCCACCCGCCGCAGACCAGCAGGAGCAGAGAGCGGCAGGGGGAAAGGCAGTAACGTCTTGGCGAACGGCGCTGCAGGAGAAAACGTCAACGGGCAGGCGCGGGATAAAGACGGGGTCGAGGCTCAGGGATCCGCGGTAAAGCCGTTGCGCAGAAACTCTCTCACCGGGGACGTCGGGCAGGAGTTCATCATCGACAATAAGTTTCTTTTCTACCTGTTCACGCTTGGCACTGAGCTAGGGAACGAGCTGTTCTATATCTCATTCTTCCCGTTCTTCATGTGGAACGTGGACGCGTATGTGAGCCGCCGGCTAGTCGTGGTCTGGGTGTTGGTCATGTATCTCGGCCAGTGCACGAAAGATGTGATCCGGTGGCCGAGACCTGCCTCGCCCCCGGTGGTCAAGGTGGAGATGTTCTACAACTCGGAGTACAGCATGCCCTCCACGCATGCCATGTCCGGTACCGCCATACCCTTGTGCCTTTTCCTGCTGACCTACCGTCGATGGGAGGTAAGAACATCACACCGTTCAGTGCATGAGTGTTGCGTGACTTTGCACACAGCAAACTTGTCCCCAGAAATATTTGGACACTGAAGTCACACTTTATGTACAAGTTTCATTGCATTACGTAAAAAGGTTAAAAAGGCAAGGTGCACCACAGGATACATATACTTTAGTCTCTTGTAGGACACATGAGAAAGAATTTTTAATCCAATACTGTTATCATTATCATAATTGAGGTTGTTTGGAGTATAGGGGTCACATGACTTGGTCCAAATTTTCTGTGCTCATTTTGACCTAAATCCATGGGCCTGGACATTCAGAAAATGTAGAAAGTAGTCATATAGTAATCTTACTTTTTCCAAAAAAAAAAAAAAGCTACTATTAACTATATGTTTTACTTAAGTCCAGATGATATAAAAAGTGACATGAAATTATTTTTTGCTGATCATTTTCCACTCTTGCCTGTTTTAGGGTTAAAAAAAGCCCATTTATTTTTGAAGCAAAGTTTTCAAGCAAAACACACTAAAAGTCACATTGATTGTTGGATTAAGGTTTTTGCAAAATAGTTTATCAAGTGTTAGTTCTGATGAAAAACTCAAGCAGCATTTGTTTGCAGATTCTACTTGTTTAGATATTTTGTTTAATGAATTGACATTCATACACTTTTTAAACCAATAAAGATGGTATATTGCAGTATTTATTGTTAATGATTTATCTGCACATCATCATTATTATTTTATTTATATGCACTCATAATTTTTAATCAAAAACATTAAAGGCCCCTCCCTCTTGCTGTGACATCTCATCCTTGATGAAGTGGCTAGGCAGTAAGGTTGTCCAACCAAAAAGAAAAAAAAACTTTGTGTCTGTTGAATTAATTTAATATATCTGATGCCCTTAAATTATAATTAATTTTTTATATAGTTGCTATTGTGTCCTTATTCACACTTACATAGTTTAAGTATATATTGAGAACCTACTGAATTGTTTTGTATTTTTGGAATTAAATAAAAAATAATATAATATGGCAAATGAATAAAAATAAGGCAATGGCCTACTTTTTGTTCTGAAGCAAAAACATGCTTCCATATCCAGACACCTACAGGCATTTTTACATGTTAATTAAGGCATTTTGGGGTCTTTTTTTGCTCTTTTTGTTAGTAAGCAGCACCATCCTCACCAGTTTACGAGGTTTTGCTATATTTTTTATTTTTTTTTGTGGAAATTTTCAGATGGATAGGTAAACTGGTATGCACAAGCATTTTCAAGATCTGGCTGTGCAGTCCGTCCGTTCATCTGTTAAAATCCTTTACTGCGTGGGTGTTAAAATTTCTCAAAACAATGTTCTATATTCTGTGCTGCGCTAATTGGAGGCTGAAAGGCATAGAGTGTAAATTTCCTTCACTGGGTAATGAATGAACAATGTGAAACATGAAAAACAAGATAATCCAGGGTGTACAAAAAGGTGTTACAAACATATCATTCTGTTATGTGTTGCTGCAGGTAAGAGGATTTATTACCACTGGTAAGTTTAGTAAATATATTAAAGAGTATTATAGCTCCATTTGCAGCTTATCACCACCTGATAACACCTAGATAACAAAGTAATATAATATGTGCCATTTGTTCTTCATTGCTATTTACCTTGGGGTTAGAAATGTTTACTTTCACCCTCTCCTGATTTTACAATGTCAAATCAGGAGGTCAATGTCATTTAGGCAATATTGTGATATAACCACATTATCCTGTTGTTATTGCACAGGCCCTTTAACTATCAAATGAGACTGTTCTTGAGAAATGTTGCCAACCATTACAGAATGACCTTTAGAATACACACACAACATTGAGGGGTTTGACCCTTGAAAATGCTCACACGTGTGTAACCTTTGCGCTTTGATTATCTATCTCACAGCAGATAGAACATGGCTACATTCTCATATATGAATCGCAAACTGATGATTTGGGAATTTCTGTGACTCTGTTGAGTGAGAGTTACATGATAAAATAAACTGCTGTCTCACAGTATTTATACAGTACAGTGTGTCCTAACCATTTTGTGAGCCATTTGTACAGATGCTTTGAAATCTTTAAGTCATCATTCACTTTTATAGCATGGAAAAAGCAGCTGCTTAGACATAATGCTATAAATTACTGAGTAAATTGTGAATTTTCATTTTTGGGTAGATGTATTCTCTGGTTATGTGGAGAGGCTTTTAGGGGACTCCAGTCTTTGCTGTGGGTTTTAGAGACAAGTGGCTTTGAATGTTCGAGCAAGTGTTGTTTAGTTTAGTCTTATCTTAAAGTGCTGAGATTGATTTTGGCCCACTCAGACGTGTCATTTGCTATCAGTCATCAGCAGACCTTCTGCTGGTTCACTTGATAAGCACGCTTTCTTCTTATCGCTTTCACTTCAACCATGCTTTATGTCGGTAGTCTGTTTTATTTTTATTACACTCTTCTCTTCTATCTTGCTTTTTCTTATTCTCCTCTACTTAGGGTTTCTTTTTTTGGAAAACGTTTTCTGTCTCTTCAGGTGCCATTTTATAAGATGCACACCTCAGACATAATCAGTCCATTATATCATTATTATAATTTTATCAGTGTAGATATTGGGAATACGTTGGGACCAGTGGCCGATGCTGAAAATGTATTTCTGAGTGCATGCTTCTTTCTTTTTTTTTTTTTTAGATTATTTTTGTAATGATGCGGTGGAAAAGTCCCACCACTATAATAAAATCTCATATTTTAATGTTACCCTTAGTTCATACAATACATTAAAGGGATAATCCAACTAAAAATTTAAATTCTGTCATCATTTTAACACTGAATTATTACTGATTACCTTGTGTGTGTGTGTCCAATGCCATGGAAATTTAATGGGTTTAACTCTTAGGCAATATGCAAACAGATAGAATGTATACCTTGAATGCAAAGTGAATGTAAGTTACTTTAAATAATAGCTTCTGCCAAATGTAAATGAGAGGCAAAAAATGACTGTTCAGTCATAAGTCTATGATGTCTGAGATAAGAATTTCAGGAATACTTTTAGCCATTGTCCCC
Organism: Cyprinus carpio; assembly: GCF_018340385.1. Taxonomy (NCBI): domain Eukaryota; kingdom Metazoa; phylum Chordata; class Actinopteri; order Cypriniformes; family Cyprinidae; genus Cyprinus; species Cyprinus carpio. Next base: position 21,272,070 of record NC_056584.1, on the reverse strand, counting down.
TCAATATGGTTCAGTCAGTTTCTTGGGTAAGTATTTGTGTTTGTTATTTGAATTTGTGTGAAGATGCTTCAGCAGGATTAAGCAACACACAAACCACCCATGCACATATAAAATAAACTTTCTCAGTCTCTTGCTGGCTGACACTCACTGTGCATTCACAGACTCCCTCATACTGTTGTCATGGAGATTACAGCCACGTTAATAATGCAGTATACTTTGTTTACAGTCTTAGCATCAGAGGTCTAGCCTTCTATCTCACACACACCAGCATACACAGCTGGAGAAAGCTCTCACACACAAATATAGTCTATAATCAGAGGCAGATGTTCAGCATATGAGGTTAGCGAAGGCTCAGAGTCAAATGAAAGGGAGGAAAAGATCTCTGTGAGTTGGTTCAGCATGTGTTCCAGTGTCTGTGTCATGTGGTCTCAGGGCATGAGGTGTGGTCTGGATAACCAAACACGGTCTAAATCTCTATGTTTGAATCCTTGGTTTTTTAATGGTCATGTTTCTTATGTTCATCTAAATCACTTGACTCCATGTTTACCCTGCAGTTACACTGGCTACGTTTACATGCACCTAAATAATCCATTTGTAATCGGATTGACGGCTCAATCAGATTGAAAAACATTCATATAAACACCTTAATTGATCCGATTGAGCTCGATTTGAATGAAATTTCGATCGGATTGAAGGGGGTGGTTTATTACTCTTCTAATACAATAGAGCGTGCATGTATACACTCGATCGGATCGAACCACGAAACTGAAAGAACTGCGCATGTGCAATGATGCAGAAATAGCATAATGACGTATGACACACGGAACGGGCAGCTCTTCCTTTTGAATAAAGTCTTTTACAACTGTAAAGTGGAGCAGGAGAACCTTGTTTTGGATACTCATCCACAGGCAACCCGGTTTGGGCGCGGGGAGGGGCCTTTTTGTTGTTTTTTTTGCGTGATAAATATGAGCACGGTTTATATGTATATTTATCCATAAACGGGTAAATATTAATTCTGCTGTTAAAAACAAATAAAGAAACCGTGTAGGAGAGTGGTTATTATGTGCAAACAGTGAGAAACTCAATATTATCTATATGTCACTTTTCACTTTCACTATTTGTGCAGTGTGCGGCGCGCATGTAAAAAAAAATCTATTCTGATTTGAAGCTTGTGACATGTAAACTCGCACATCAACCCAATCACTTTATTTAGCGTTCATGTAAACACTACAATCAGATTCATCAGTCGTAATGAATTCAGTCCGATTGAACCAAAAAGTGTGCATGTAAATGTAGGCACTGTATGACCCCATATAAAGTTTTATAGTTAATTCGGGTAACTCTGAAATGTAAATTCAACATTCAAGTCATTTATTTTATGCATAGGCAGTGAAATGCTTTTTCTTGTGATTTGATTTTATCTTCTATTTATCGTGTCTTCTGATCTTTTGCCACGTTGCACTGCAGTAGGCAAAAGCCATGTTATGTGTTGTTCCCAACACAGCAGCATAAGCTCAACCAGTGACATGAGTTTGAGACAGAGCTTTCTGTTTGTCGACCAATAATAGTCATTATTTTTGCAATTCCAGTTGATTGATGGTAGTGGCACCGAAATTACATGCTACACATTTTAAGTGATTAAAAGTCTCTGGAGTTTTTTAAAATTGTGTAACCACTCCTGCCAAAGGAGAAATGTTCCACATAATAGACACATTTAACCGTTTTTTTTTTTTAAGTTCTCCTTTACTCTTTCATTCAGGGGATGTCTTTTGCTAGGCAAAGCAGAACTTGGAGGTTAAATGTTTGAATTTTTTTTTCCAGTTTCACTGAGCTGAAGGGAACAGCACTGAGGAAAATGTCCTGTTCCCTTTTATTATACTGCACTGAATGGAAATCCCTGAATTTAAGCAGCATTTTATTTGCTGTGTCATTTTCTTGGCAGCTGGAGCCATTTATTGTAAATCCACCACTGTACATGTTTAAAAAGAGTGCATATAAATCTCTGCTGGAGTGTTTGAACTCAGCAGTAATCTGTCTGAGAAGGATGTGAGCTGCCAAAGACGCAGATAGACTGATTGATCCCATCATCCCAATGAATGATGACTAGAACTGTGTTGCTTTTTAACCTTCATGCAAGTTTCAGCATTTTGATACATATTAATGTTTTAAAATAACCTGAGAACACAAGAACAGGTGAAACCCAAACCCTGCATACTGCATGAACTTACAATACTGTTCAAAAGTAGTTTTTTTAATAAATGTTTTTATAAAGTAATGATGTTAAATTGATCAAAATTGACAGTAAAGACATTTATGTTACAAAAGGTTTCTGTTTCAAATAAATGCTGGTCAGTTGAACTTTCTATTTAAAAAAAAAATGTATCGAAGTTATTTTGTGACTTGCGGGCTACAGAATCTCATCAAAATGGGCAATTGGGCAATATTTAGTACTCTAAAGTTTTTCTTTTCATTCTACACATCCTGCTTTAAATATTTATGCAATGTAACATTATATCTGATAAAATACAGAGAGTGTTTATGATTAAATGATATTTTTGTTAACCAGTATGGTCGGTTAAAAGTGTGGCAGCTCTTTGTTTAAAGTTTCTCTTTATCTGCCTGACCATCTTTTGCTTTGTGGGAGAGTAATTGTAGTTAAGTTGTTGTTTTATGGTGTGCTGAGGGTTTGACTTCAGTGTTTGTTGGTTGAACTGCCATTGTACCTCAGGAGGGATCAATCTGTGGACAAATGTATTATGCAAGTGGCAGTGATGCGAATAGTATCGCTCATAGATACTACCATGGACACTTGAGACATATAGATACACACCCAGAACAGATACCCTTCAGCTGAAAGCAGGTTAGCATTAGCTGTGGTGTCATGGTGACACTGGGGCAACAGCCAAACATGAGGTGTGTGTGTGTGTGTGTGTGTGCACATGTCTGCTTGCTTGTTTTTTTTTTTCTTTCAGAAAACCATCTGTGCATAAGCTGATATGTTGTTTTAAGAAGTACTTTCTACAAATCTGGTTTACTCTGTAGTACAACAACTCATGGAAATGACAGAGAGTAAGACAGATAATGTATCCTCTGGGTCCATATAATAGATGATACTGTATGTTTTCTTGCGGGCTGTTCCTCTTTTGCCATCTGCTGCAGTCATGTGTGTGCAAAAAGATAAAAGCAAATCAGTCCTATGTAATCCTTCGCTAGTAATTCATATACATTTTTAAAGCAGTTTAAAAATTAATTTTAGGTTATGACTGTGCAGTTTTTGTTGTGGATAAAATGTGAACAATGTTAACCATTTAATTAATTTCACACATAAATCAGAAAACAGTGTTATGAAAGCACACAGGTAACCAGTGGTTAACATCTATGGCAGGACTGATGAGTTTCATTGTGAAATTTTGCAAAAGTTATCTCATCACCTGAAGCATATTCTAAACTGTGTGTTTGTTTCCACAGTATCCTCTGCTGTTGGGTCTCTCTCTGGCCATCAGCTGGTGTGTCCTAGTGTGTTCGAGCCGCATATACATGGGCATGCACTCCATACTGGTAAGACAAATTAAAATAACTAAAACATAAAACATATTATTTTTTATTTAATAATAAATTGTTTAAAGATGTAATTTTTAGAGATAGACAGGGCTGTACGTTAACCTTTTTTTGCATATAGTACTGCAACCCTCTACGCACACCTTGGCAATATAATTGCCATTGGCTAGTAAATTTTTTAGTTTACTCGCCAGACCGATATACTATACTATATTACACACACATATATATTTGGTTGAATCAAATACACACACACATATGTGTGTGTATTTGATTCAACCAAATCAGCCTATCTTTGTAAAATGGCACAACTTTTTAAATCTTTAGCTTCTAAATCAGTCATTAAAGCATTATATTAGAGATGCACGATAAATATCGCACAATATTTAATGCGCATCTCGTCAGTAAAACTGGTTCTGTCATCAGTGGTAAATCTCTACACGTGCGTGCTTTCACATGGAGCAGCATTTACTGCACAGAGTCATGGTTCACTGACAAGCTGCGCAAAATATGATTGTGGTTTTGCACAGCTTGTCAGTGGACCATGGCTCTGTGTAGTAAATGCTGCTCCACGTGAAAGCACGCATGTGTAGAGATTTACCGCTGATTACAGAACTGGGTTTATTGACGAGATGCACATTAAATATCGTGCCTACATTATATTATGACAATTAAGCACTATGCAATGATAGAAAGTTAGTGATTAGAACTAAAACTTGGTAACCATGTATGAATGCATATTTGTCATTTTAAATGAACGGACTGGTGGTGATGCTTAAGATATTGTTGGTCATTTGGGGTTTCTATAAAAAATAGATAATAGTAATTATTATTAAAAGATAATAGGCTACTACTACTAATTCTACTATTATAATAACAATATACAACGCACTATGATTGATGAATTGCTGTGTTCATGAATAATAATTACATTGTGCTCAAACTGATTTCTTAAAATCCAAACAGGGACAGTAATAGATGAGCGCCAGCCAATGAGATTGCTGTTTGCACATTAGTTCCACCAACTTACCAGAGAAACGGGCATATCTTCTGTTTGTTCTTAAAAGTTAAATAATTCTAAATGAAATCTGTTATTTTGAAGGAAAATACAACAAAGAATATCGTTTACATGTAGCTTGTCAATAAAGCGTGGCATGTAAGACTCTCGCTCTCTTTCTTTGCATGTGTGAGAAACAGCGCTATCACCAAAGCGACGGCGAGTTGTGCACCTTCACACTAGAGTTTACGGTACGTCAAATACAGGTACGCTGCGGATCCATTGAGATGAACTGAAATAGTACAGATTGCTTAATAGAGAGCGAAACTCTGAAGCGCACAGTCAGAGTGTTTGGCGACGGCGAGTGAAAATAAAATATCTTTGCTAAACTTGTAATTAGCTTCTAACACACACACACACACACCTGCGAATAAAATCTTAGAATTTATTAGCCAATGGCTAATGATAGACATGTAGTCGTCCGGACTGAAGATTCAGTCACTGCATTATACATATGTGAGTGATTTACTCTTTGAGGGTTTTTGAGGGTTTTTGAGGGTTGCACTGGTGCTACAGAGGTTGAAAGGTTTGTAGCACAGGACACACAATTGTAGCACAAGAATAAAACATGTTACCATCTCTGAAAACAACAAGTAGTGCAGTTCATCACTTATACAGGACATTAATGTTCTAATATTATTACTATGTAAAAACATTAAACAAAATAAGAAATATGACTATTGTAATAACACCGTTTCGTTATAATATACATAACATAGTATTTAAGAATAAATATAATTATTACATCATTGTATTTTACGGAAAACTGCAAGGTGACCCGTTAATATGCAGGGGGCCTCAACTATAAATCACTAGAAAGGTCTAAGGTTTTGTTATAAAATATTAAATTATCATGATAAAAAAATCTGACAGTAATTTCTTTATTTTTGTCAGGAAATCTTATGCATCCACTGAGAAAAAAAAATAACTCCTATACACTTCTCTACACTGGAGAAAAATTTATGGATATGGATGTTTACTTACAATTCCTTTATAGAACACTGTTATTTTTCCTATTTTTACCCAAAATAGGGTGTTGTGAGCATTAGTAAGTATACACGTAATGTAATGTCGTAGTCAGAGGGCGCTCTCGCACAGAAACTCCACAAGTGAGACTCACAGAAGTAGTCTTACTTATGACGTTCCAGGAAATCCATCATATGGACAAGGCAAGACATCAAGCTATAGTGTGGTGGAACTATGACATCACATTGTAGGCCAATCGGCTATAAGCTAGGGCTGCACGATTATGACAAAAATCATAATTGCCGATTATTCCCTTGAAATTGTCATTTCAATAATTAATTACGATTATCACAATTTACATTGAATGATGTTTCTATTTTGTTTTATATGTTTATGCCGTTGTTTGATGCAACTGCATGCCATATTTTTATATGAAAATAAACAAGCTGAAAAAACTCTAACTGAAAAACTTTTAGTGCTTTTCTATAGTATAAAGCCTCAAATGTCAACTATACATTGGATTGGTTTCTTCTTTAAATTAGGCCTATAAAAAAGTAAAAATATGAATGGTATTATAATGTTATACTAAAATTAAAATAATAGGAAAAACCCTTAAGATAACATGTAGAAAGAAAAAACACATCTTAAGCACACAGAATAACATAAGTGGACTTTGAACGATTAATTGCTGCTTTGAACGATTATGTAATTGTGGCATCCATGATTGTAATCGCGATTAGAAATTCGAGCATCACACAGGTTCCCTCGACAAAAAGCCAATAGGATTTTTCCATAGGCCTTTGAATTATTGTAAAAAAAAAAAAAAAAAAAAAAAAGCTCTGTGTTCAACCATAGTTTATGATACTTTCTCACCTTCAACATCACCACCACCATGCTTCCGACAACTTTTTCAAACTTATTTTTAGAAACATAATCATTGAAAAGGATTTACTCTGTGGAAGAATTTTAATCCACGTTGAATGAACCTTTTCATATAAAAACTGAAATAAATACAAAACTAGAGCCAAACTAAAACCGAAATGAATAATTAATAATGAATAGTAAGTAGTGAATAAATGAAATAATCATAACAACTAAAGCACAAATGAAAGCACATATTTTTGTACATTTCGAAATAAAGTTGAAAATATGAATATTTTAATTTTAAAGCATGACTCCACGTAGTATTCAATACAATTCTAGTGCATTTAATCTATTAAAAACATCAGAGTGAGCAAGTTTTTGGATATGGACAGATTACATTTATTTTTGTTAATAAAGTACTGCATTTCAGCTATCATTTTGCTAGGGTGGTTACACAAAATGTTATTTTATCCTTGCTTCTAGAAAATTCTCAATATTTCTGCTTTCTAACAGCTTCATGTGGCCGACTTAATCAAACTCCCAAAACCCATTGACTCTGGGACACTAGAACTGGAAGTGCTGAAATGCAACCCACTCTTTGGTTGTAGCTGAGTAAAATGCAGATAGATTCTTTCTACCCAATGAAACATCAATACAATATACATACAATTTCGGCAATATATAGTTTATCTGTGTTCTTTAAGTCATCTCGGGTATCTTTAAAAGAATAAAGTATATTTATAATGCAGTGTTAGTCTACTTGGCCTTCTATCACTGTATAGAATACTATAAAATAGCATGATTTCTGCCTCATCTCTGATATGAAAGCACGTCAGATCACAAAAGGAAGTTATTTCAAACACTCGACTGATGTCATCCACCTTATTTTTAAATGCAGAAGTAAGCCGTTTTCTGTGAATGTGTGAGACTTCCAGTTCAGTAGCTGCTGTAGGAAAATAGCAAAAAGAAAGTACAGTAAAGGGTAAAACTGTTTGCACTCAGTCCTTTGTCGTGGACTGACGACCCAACAGTTCTCCCTTTGATGAAATATTTTATTTACCCTATAAAAAAACAACTGAAGAAGTAACTTAAGTGCATGTTTGTGAAAGTTTAGTTTGCCTCATATGTGAGCTGGGACTCTGCCTCCTGAGCATTGTTTTGCAAGGCTACTTTTCTCCACAACAACTTCGATTTCTTACCCCGACATAGTGAACTACTTTGTTTTTTTCGCCAAGCTCATACACAAGTTCTGTTTGGTTCAGTGGCATTATTCAGTGCCACCAGCACGGCTGACTTCCTGATTGATGACGTGTCGTGAAAACACCTGTGTCATGTCGTGCACTTTACAGCCCTGATACAAGATAAATTTGTACTATATCGATATCACATACTGTTATATTTAATCTTGCATGCTATTTCTGCTATTTGCAGATTTGGATACTTCTGCTGTTATCTAATGCTCACTTAATGTTCATCTTTAAATTAAATGAATATCCATTAAATTATATTTATTAAAGAATATCCATTTTTCATACTGTATATCAGTGGTTCTCAACTCCAGTCCTCGGGACCCACTGCTCTGCACATTTTGTTTGTCTCCCTTATTTATCGCACCTGATTCAGATCATCAGCTCATTAGGAGAGAGATCCATGAACTGAACTGAGTGTGTCAGATTCAGAAACATTCAAAATGTGCAGAGCAGTGGGTCCCGAGGCCTGGAGTTGAGAATCACTGCTGTATATTATAATGTTGTGATTCCTAAATTCACTTGTAGCATTAAAAGCTACTGTCTTTAGCTTTCAGGTAAATTTTTTACAAATAGCATAGAATTTTAACATGTGACATTTATCAGTTATCAGCCAAAACATGAAAATAAATGTCAGCTTGTTGGTGTCGTTTAAACCTTGAAAATCACACTTATGAAGACTGCCAATTTCATAAAGGCCAGGAAAAGTTGTGAGGTTCCTCGTGGGGTGTTTATGCATGTTATTGTTTGTTTATCTATGTTTGTATGTCGATGTTATGTGTGCTGTGTGTGTATTTGTTTTAAGGCAGTCACACTGGGAAGAAAAAAATCCCTGGTGTTTCTTTACTGGGCCGGATAATTGCCAGCAGTAGTGTGTATTTGTGTGTGGATGCAGGTCAATTTAATATGTAAGGGAAAATGTACATCCAGCCGGTTGATATCACAGAATAACTTCGACAAGGTGATCAGGACCCCGACTAGAAGCGGAGGGGTCTTCTATCACCCTGAAGGGGGTTATTCTGCGATAACCACCGGCTGGATGTACATTATCCTACTTATTACGCGGCTGCTTGCCACATAAGTAAATAATTAGACACAGAATATTGATTTGAAATATTTGAACGCAAAGCTTCTGTGAAGACAGCAGTTGTGAGCAGGTGGCAAGTTCAAACTTGATGGACATTTAAGAAATACGGTGCAGTCATACCACTTATTACACAACATTTCACCATATAAATAAAGATGGTAAAAGATATTGATTAAGGACGAATATTTTTTTAAATCTTACCAAAACAAAGTGTACAAATCAATCGTCACAAAATGGCAGCAGCTGAAAACGAGAGAGCGAGTCCCTGATACCAGGATGACATAATTAAATAATTGTACACATATATTGAATTGAGTTTTAATATTTTATTAGCTAACCAAACTCAAAGCTTCCATGAAGAAAAACTGTTCCTAGCAAGAGTATAGTGCTTACTTCAGTTACTCGGATGAGCCTGTGTTATCAGCTTTTACCGGTTTTTATCAAGGGATAACAAACCTTGGAATGTCACGACTGACCAATCAGAATCAACTATTCCAAAGAGCCATGTATTCAGTCCTTATAAAACATTTAGCCTTTTTAATGGAAAATCACACATGACTTGAATAGTAAATGTATTTGTGTGACCTGAGGCTAAATAGACTGTAAGCAGCCTGGTTTAACTACATCCATCTGTTTGGGTCTCATGTTGCCTGATGCTGCCTCAAAATCCACATTCATCATAAGCATGTATCATGCACTTGTACAAGTCTCGTTACAGTAACAAACAGTGTAATTTTGCAAAATGATTTCATCTGTTGCTGAGGTGTCTGTCTGGATGACACGTAATTTCCTCAGTCCTGAAAATTTGGTGTTTCGTCTGGGTTTTCTGTTCCATGCCTGCTTTAAGCAGTAATGTCACACTCAGGGTGACCTCATCCATCTGGTCGCCCTGTTGGGGTGATGAGTGGCTGTTGCCCTAGAGATTGTTCCCTTGGCAACTGTGGGATTGTCTTAACACTCATATTCACAAGACAAAAAAGGGATTGTGAAACCAACCAAATGACACAGTCTTTGGGAAATGTTATGGCCAAATAAAATTTTATTAAAATGATTATTCATTGTTATTGATTGCCTGTTAAATCAGAGCTAATGTTTTAATATGCTAATATATCAATTAAGAAAAGTTTTTTTTAAAAGTTGAACTTACATTAATTTTACATGGCTTTCTAAAACATGCCGCTCTCTTGTGCGAGACATGCAAGATGATGTGATAAATATGCATTCTGTGTGAACGGCTTGGTTTCATTTTTGATGTAAACAACATCTTCTCCACACTGATGCTCTTGTTTTCTGCAGTATTTTGAATGAACAACGTAGCAGCGCCGCATCTAGTGGGTTCAACTGGATAGGCTAACAAAAGCATTAAAATGCAGTGACACTTATATCGTCATTGCATCTTATGTGCCACTGAAAAGGCTGCCTGATGGCTGATGTAGACCTAAAAAGAATGTGGAATATGCAGTGACACTTATATCGTCATTGCATCTTATGTGCCACTGAAAAGGCTGCCTGATATATATATATATATATATATGTATATATATATATGTATATATGTATATATATATATGCTGTATATATGTATATATATATATATATGTATATATATATATATATATGTATGTATATATATTTTTATATATATGTATATATGTATGTATGTATATGTATATGTGTGTGTATATATATGTATATGTATATATGTATATATATGTATATGTATATATGTATGTGTATGTATGTATGTATATGTATATGTATGTATATATATATGTATATATGTATATATATGTATATATATGTATGTATATATATATATATGTATAATGTATTTATTGTATTTTTGTATTAATATATATGTATATATATATATATGTATATATATATATATATATATTTAAATTGACAGTTTCAAGATCCAAAGTAATACTAATCTTTTAAGAATTGTAATTAAGTTGTCAACTTTTCTTTTATTTTTGGTAACCCATACTCGGAATTGGGGCTCTGCATTAAACCCATCCAAGTGCACACACACAGCAGTGAGAAGTGAACACACCGTGAACACACACCCGGAGCAGTGGGCTGCTATAGCCAGTGCCCGGGGAGCAACTGTGGGTTCAGTGCCTTGCTCAAGGGCACTTCAGCCATGGGTATTGAGGGTGGAAGAGAGCGCTGTTCATTCACTCCCTCCCACCTACAACTCCCGCCAGCACCGAGACTCGAACCAGCGACCTTCGGGTAACTAGTCCAAGTCTCTAACCATTAGGCCACAGCTGCCCAAACCTTTTTAAGCTTTTATCTCTAGCTTTGATTCATTTCTCTCTATTGTAATGTCATTTTTAGCCTTTTACTGAGTTTCATGATGTGTTTGCATACACAAAAGTGGTTTACTGATGGAGACTGTTTGATCTGATTGTCACACTAGTTGAAGAATCACTAAACCGACTGAAAAGAGATAGGATAATCTCACTCATTCAGTCATGCACATGCAAAAAGAGTAAACCCATGTTGAACAGCAGGTGTGAAAAATGAGCCCATAATGGTTAATGACTGATAGATGAGAGAAAGAGGTGTGGCATATCTCTGAAGACAGTGTTTCTGTCCTTTTGAGCATATTTTGAAAATATCCAAACAAATGTACTTGGGGTCCACATTGAAAACAGCTTCATAAAGGGACTTAATGGTTTCTGTTTTTACATCTACAAATGCTGAAAGGCCAATTCTGAGGTTAGGGATTAGGAGTAGGTTTAGGGTTAAGTGTGTGCGTGTGTGACTGAAGGGGAGTTTGTGGTCTCTGTGGAATCTCTCGCTCAGTGCTGAAGTATTCTGACATTAGACGTCTCCCACAAGTCTTGCTATCTGTTAAACACACATGAACTGTGTTTAAGACAAGAATGTAGTTAATTGTCCTTTTGCTATGCAAAACTGAATAATTTTACCCCTTGCCCTCTGCCATTTTCTGAGACAAGTTTTACCTTTTTCTAATGTAAGTATCTGGATCTTTGCAAATTTATGAGAATGATGAAAAAAATGATAAGGAGAGGGTACAAGAGATCATTTTTAAATTTTACAAATCTTGTGACGTTTGTAATTTATATATTCCCTTAAAAAGGAGCGGCAGATAAAATACTTTGCATTGTTAAAATTTATTGCGGACCACTTAAGAATAATATTTAATCAATTCCCACTTAATGAGCGCATAGTAAATCTAAGTCCTCAGTTTATATGGAATGTTCTGAAAAGGTTGTCTGTGGTTAGTAACAGCAGTGAGAGGGTGGAGACTAGTGAAGGTAGAAATACAGACAGCAGCTGTTTGTTTAAATTAAGTAATTTAATCATAAATTCATTTTTTGTAATTCCATAGAGTTGCTTGTATGAGTTATCAATCTTTTTCAGTCTCAGTATAAAGGCCTGTTCATACCATGATGATATTTGCTGTGGAAATTGGGTGTGATAAACATTTTAATTTGAAAAAAAAACATGGTTGTTAATGCATCTGTTCAGACCAACATGAACATTCACATGCCATCAGTGTCACTGAATTATTTTTTTTTTATCTTAAATTGTTTTTATTTTCATCTCAATGCTAGACCAATAAGATTTGCGCATTTGGTCACATGCCCAGAGCTGCCGCTTCTACCTCTGCTTTTCTAAAAGTGCCACCTACTTTCAGAGAGTGAGTTTGCATTTTCATTCAGCTTGTCTGCAGTTTTTTACACACTGGTCCGAACAGACAAAACACATGAGAAAATCAGAACAAATTTTGGTTCCAAACATTTGGGTTAGTGTGAACAGGTATTTATTTCCCCTGTTGTTCCTCTTTTTCCTTTGCACCTGCCATTCTTGTTTGTAACAACGTATTCAGAATGACATTTGTTTATTAATAGGTCAAACTTCCTCTACAGATTTACAGGGTTTTTCCTGGGTCAAAATTGGTCTTCGGTGGTGGCTGACCGACATGGTCATCCACACACAGCAAAGAGTACCCTAGTACCCACATGATCTGCAAGCCCAATATTGACAATAAATGTTACATTTAAAATAAATACAAGAAACAGTTTGTGATTTTTTTTTTTCTTAACCTATTTATTCATGAAAAAACGATCACTGTCAGGCTAGATAGTAAAAGAAAGCGATTACAACTTATTTTACATGTTGACATCATCGATACCAAAGTATATTTGAAATGTCAAAGGTATCACAATTTATCTATTTACAAATTATGCAATTATCAGACACAGATATTACCTGTCACTCTCACTGTCATCCTTTCTTGCCCTCTTTGCAAAAAAAGCTGTGATTTTTCCACGACTGGCTTTCATAGTTTTGAAACATAAAATCCTTTTTTGATACATCTAATAATTTTTTTAGTATAATCATATCAATTAAAAAGTACCATTAAAAACGTAGCATCAAAAGGTGTAATAGTGTAATTTTTTACCATATAAAATGTAATAAAATTAGCAGCTAGCTAGCAACAGCTTGCTTTGTGCTTTGACCTAGTTTCATCTCACTCCAGTCTAACTTTAAACTAAATGATTTTATAGGTAATTTACTACACATTGTCAAACGCCTATACATACTGTGGATTATTAAGGATAAATTTGACTAAACGCTCTTGCTAAATGGGGTAAGCACACTTACGTTCTCATTTCATACATTCATGTGTATGTTCTTCTAAGAAGTGATGATTTGTTATACACCGGTTCAGACACTGACGGGCAGACCGATTGCTTTAACCATTCATTATAATGAATCGGCTCAAAGGAGTCATTAGGTCGCGAATCGGACTTTAGCGGATGTGTTGTGTGGGAATCCTGGCTGTTAGGACATCGCGAAAGATTTGTCAACACACACACACACTCAACACACACACACACACACACACACACACACACACACACACAAAACACTTCATAACTGGATAGATTTTTTTTTTTTTTTTTTTTTCGTTTATTTAAAGTTATGTCAGCTGCATGTGCGGAATGCTTGTCACAAGTTGTAAGAGAAGATAAGGAAACTTCTTATTTTTTGACTGCAGTTCACACCCAGCGGTAATTCAGCGAAAATATTCTCCGAATGCACCACGTGAAACATGGATTCGGTCTTCCGACCTTTAGGATCAGATGATTTTGATGTGAGGGAGAGAGCAAAGACTGAACTGAAGACGGAGAGTGCGGTCGCGGGGGTGGGGCGCTGTGCTCATTCTCTCCGTCACTCCTTCTGTAGCCTGCTTCACTCACAAAACCCAATTACACATCAAATAAGGCTTTGGCAGGACAAAAATTTGTTTTGGCGGCCGCCAAAAAATTTTCAATGTAGGAAAAACCCTGGATTTACATGTCAAATAAGGTGATATTCAAATATGTAGATCCTCTATATCAGCCTCTTTCAAATGTAAATTACCTTTTGTTTTTTTTAATAACGTCTTTGGGTCCACTTTCTGTGGTTTGCTGTTGATATATATATATTTTGTATGCTCTCCAGGACATCATTGCTGGTTTTCTGTTCAGTTTGCTGATCCTGTTGGTCTTCAGTCCTGTTCTGGACATCATCGACACCTTTAACCGCATGCATCCCTACGCCCCGCTCATCATCATCTCCCTTCACGTAGGACTAGGCCTCTTCTCCTTCACCTTGGACACCTGGAGCACCTCACGTGGCGACACTGCCCAAATCCTGGGCTCCGGGGCAGGTATCGCCTTGGCATCCCACATCAACTACCACCTCGGCCTTTTGCCAGACCCACCTGCATCAGCGTTGCCTCTTCAGCCTCCATCTTTCACCCTCAGCCTGATCGGACTCTGTCTGGTCCGCTTTCTCCTCGGTGTCATCATTCTCTTAGCTACCAGAGCCGTAATGAAGGCTCTCACCATCCCGCTTGTCTGCTGGCTTTTTGGGATCCCCAGCAACGATGTTCGGAAAGCCAGGCAGCACATGGAGGTGGAGCTGCCGTATCGTTATATCGTCTACGGAACAGTGGGGTTAAATGCGCTTTTCCTTGTGCCTTTCCTGTTTGCACATGTGGGCCTGTTGTGATTAGATGCAAAAAACACCAATTCTTTCGACCAATAAGAGCCCAATTGGACTGCAGAGGCAACTCCATTTGAATCAATGATTGGATGGAACTAATGCCAATCATGTACACTGTGCTGCACCTTCCAGATGCTCCTCAAATGTGTTTTCCATCATTTACACTGTAGTTTATCAGATGTTCTATTCAAAACACCTGTTTGGTGTTGATCCAGAGAATATTGTTTTTTTCTATACAGTTCTATTTACAGTACAGTAGCATATCTATCAGATTCTATTCTTATCTAAAATGTAAAACTTTTGTATCCTACGGTGTTTGTTATATTTTTCGCAAGCAATACAGCATTTTTGCTATTTATCAAACTTGAGAGGAATTTTGACCAATCTTTTGACAAGTTTTGTTCATGCCACAGTAGGAGGACTCAAACTCTTGCATCAAGAGTTGACTGAAATTTCTCTTTTTGAAGGTGTGACTCATGCAAAATCTCTACGATGAATAGGCTGGAACTGATGCCAGCATTTATATTTCTTATGTTTGCGAGATTTGAATCTGAAATCTCAGATGTTAAAAGAAAAGGCCAGCGTTGGAAACAGCATTGATCTTTGTAGTCATTATGTTGCAGTTTATTGAGATGTTTAATTTCAGATCTAAAGCAAGTTGGACTATTTCTCCAAAGACCTTTGTAATGATAGAAGCTTTAAACGGATAGTTCATACAAAATTACAATTCTGTCATTCACTCACCCTCATGTTCATTAATTGACATTAATTCTTCTGTGGAGCACAAGAAAATATTTTGAGAAATGTCTTTTTGTGCATATAATGGAAGTCAATGGGCTTTAATTTGGTTCCCAACATTTCCAACTTGTTGTCCACAGAGAAAGTAAGTCGCACAGGTTTGGAATGACATAAAGGGGTGAGTAAATAATGACAGAATTTTCTTTTCTTTCACTGTCCGTTTAACTGACCACTCAAATAGTTTCTCTAGGCATTAAAACGTGTTGATGATGCACTCGTGATTTACTCTGAATATTGTTTATTATTTGATTTTTTGTTCTTATATTAAATACATGTCAGGGAGTCTGGCTCGTGATCAGAATTTTATTAGATCTTAAATCTCAGTCTGCTTATATTCCCTGTAAGTTGCTGGTTAGAATATGGTAAGGTGTGTGTGTGTGTGTGTAAATATGTGCAGTGTTGATTGCAAAGAAAAGCAGCACTAGACTAATAAATGCTTTCTCTTAGCATTTAGCAGTGTGTTTTCAGTCAGGTTGAAACACGCGTAAATGTCAGGTTTGTCACTCAGCCTATGAATAATAAATAAATGATAGTCATAAAATGATAGTTAAGGTTGTGTTTGATGTATAGTTAAGATGAATTTGTGGTACTGATTTAAATGCACTTCCCAGATTGCACTGCTCTGCTGCCTGCTGTTGTGCATATCGCTGCGATGATCTTATAATAGGTAAGGCTTATTGCATGACACTGCTGTGTGCGTGTTAATACTCTTCCTGTGGCCTTGTGTGTCTTTGTGCACACTTAAGTTCCTTTTTTGCTGAAAGAGGTGGTTTCCCAACTCATCACTTCTGTAAACAGGATTGTTTAGGAACCTCTGAATGATGAGACAACCAGTTACTCTTCTCAGCTCAGAGCAATGCTGACCTTTGACCCTAGAACAATGCAGATCTATGTAATTTTAAGGTTAGAGGTTATAAGGAAGAAGCAAAGTTGCTTTCTGGACCAATTGGGCTTGTTCCTTACCGCGTGGTTCCATAATGTTTGGATAGCAGTAGGTAGATTGTAGCATTTTTCTCAGGCCTGTGTTCTAGTACTCTGTCATGTGTTAATGACAAAATATGAGTGCTTTCAGTAGTTGTAAATCCATTACGTAGGTTAGTTTTTCCCTTTTCAGCAATACACTGAATCTGCAGATTTTCAAAAGATTGGATTGCATATCATTCAAAAAGCTCAAGACATGCTGTAGCCCTTTCTTGTTTATTTAATGTTTTATAACAGTATTTTAATATCATTTGATAACTTTAACAACAAAAAGGTAGTACTCCCAGGTCATTTTACCTCATTTTGCCATGTCTAAATGAAAACAATTCCCCTATAATCAGCACCAAATGAAGAAAAAGGCAGCAGAGTCTGTGTGGTCCTGCTCATGACCTAGATTGATCTCCTGAGAAACTGGTCCAGTGGTGGAGTTTTCATTTTAAAGTGCTTTATTTCCTTTGATTTGGTTTTCTGTGGTTTACTGGAAATAACACTGCTTCTTTTGAATAAGCAGATCTGATTTGGATACCACACAGTGCCTTTAATGTAAATGTCTGCAATGTTTGATAAGCACAGACAATTATTCCCATCTGTTTCTTTTCCATTCTTCTTTCATGCAAATGGAGCATTTGACAAACTTTAAACTTAAGTGGAACATTCTGAATCAGAATGAAATTAAGCAAGTTTAAATTGGAGTAGGAAATTACTAAAACAAATAGAAATACATTAAAACTTAATATTTAAAAAAACTAAATGACAAAAGCACAAAATTAAATTGAAACCTCAAAATATAAAAATAAAAACTAATTCAAAATATTTGTAAATACTGTAATAACATAAAAAAAAACTAAAATGAGACTGGGTTTATCTGTGATTAGCTCTACATTTTTTACCGTTTTTTTTTTTTTCTTTTTTTTTCAGAAAAAAAGAAAAAAGTTGCATGTGTCATTTATCCTCCACTGGTGTTCACTTTGCTGTCATAACCATTTCATAAATATATTACAGAAATGTAACATTTGTCTCATTTGAACAGACACCCTCCCAATGCTTTGGATGTTTATTTCAATGTGAAATCACTTGTTGGTTGGATTGTTTAAAATGTCTGTTTGGTTGTTTTGCTACTAACTGTGTTTTTCATTGTCATTTTTCAGTCTCTGTACCAAATATGTCCCAGAAGCTTTGGATACTGTATGCGTGTTTGTGTAAACTGTTCTTTTTGGAGTTCTGATTCTCCTGTGTGATATTAATCTTGGTCTTTTTGATTTCCTTTTTGATGATCTGTAAGTACAGATGACTTTGCCATCTCTACGTATTAGTGGAGGCATTCTGAAGGTGTTAAGAGCTCTGTGTAGTTGCATTATAAAACTATTGACAAAACAAAAGTCTGCTGACCTTCATCCAGCACTTCACACTGGAAGAATCAAACTCCCACATGGCTAAAAATGTAATGCACAAATGACCAACCAAGTCGACGCCGTTTGCCTCATGGTAAGTGTGTCAAGTCGTTGACATATAGCACAACTGTGCTCACAGCGACCAGAGTTCGATTCCCATCTTGAGGTCCTTTGCTGATCCTGCTCCCCTCTCTACACTGTGCTCTCAAAATAAAAAAGGCACAAAAAGCCCATAAATATAACACAAATGACCAACCTAGAATTTAGTGTTTATAAGGAGACCCGTGCCCTTATGTTAATAAAATGACTTAATAAATTTTTTTCATAGAAATTGTTATCTGATTATCTTTATTGTTTCCTACATCATTACGTTTGAATATAATGCTCAATAAAAAGAAAAAGGCTATTACTTTGGACTGTTTCTGAAGAAAAAAAAATAAAGAAATGGCATCTTATGAACAGAATTGTATGACTGGGTTTGATAAACACACATTTGCTCAGTAATTGTTCCACATGAAGCTGAAGTGTTCCTGCTGAGATCAATGATTTCTGTGTAATGCCTGAAATATTGATGTACATGTTTGAGCAATCCTGAGCATGTTTAGTCAGATAGATTTGTCCTGGCAGTTCACGTTACAAAAAAACTCTTCCTTTCACTTTTTAGTCATGTAAGATGTAGTAATTAGAAAAATGAGCAAGAGCTTTTTTGTGTTCATTCAAAATACTGAACACACATGGCTTTTAGTAGATTGTAGAGTATTTCACACGAGTTAGACCAAGGTTTAACCCTGTTAAGCTTGACATATGATATAAGAGTCAGAAAAATATTTTTAAATGTAATGGTTTCTTAAAACCTTGGCCAAAATATTTTTTTCAGATTATTATTATTCTGATATTATTCAATATTCAGATTTTAATATGATATAGTGATATAGTGAGAACATGGAGCTTACACTTCCCAAAAAAAAAAAAAAAAATACACTTAAGTTTAATTCAGAGGACCGAACTAAGTAAAAATATGAAATTTAATGCAGAAGTTTTTATTTATGGCCGAAAAGTAAAGATGAAATTCTGAGCTTGTAATGTAAATCAATGAGATCCTTATAACTGATATTATGTATGGATAATCAAGTGAACCTAAGTTGCTTCAGTCCAGTAAAATATTACTGATATTATAAAAGTTATTCTTACGTTTACTTTATAAAAAATTAATTAAAGATTTCACTGCAAAAAGACACGTGTAACATAACCTGAAAATATGAACTTTCAATCAGACAGCAGAAGGCATGTAGCAGATTGTGAACAACAGGTTTTTCAGCACAATGTTGATCATGTTGATAAATGAAGAAGCCTTGGATCTAGAGATGTATCACATATGATGCAGTAGGCTTTATAGGGTTAAAGACAGGTTGTTTTTGCTTTGCTTGCTGGCACAGGCCTGTGTGTGTATGCATACCTACTCAGCACACACTGTACTCTTTACTATACACACCTCTTTGCTTCTCATTACGCACTCAGCCACAAATACACTCACAACAATAAGCTGGAGCAGCTCAGGAGCAAATCTCAAAGGTTTACAGGTTTACTAAGTTTTACGTCTCATGTCAAACAAAATGTCAAGTCTTTGCTATTTAATAAAGTCCTGTTATTTAGAAAGTCCTGGGGACTTTCACGCGGTCCCTACTCCCTACAGGCTAAAAGTGAACAAAGGGACAGGATTTTTGGAAATATGATCATAAAGGTCAACATGGGTCTGCTGTACTGCTCAAGTCAGCAAAATACTTCCTGTCTTTGCTGATTGCTGTTTCAGATGTCAAGTTTCACTCTTGTTTGTGTCCTTTGGGAGTGTAACAAAAGGCAACAAGCGGACAAAGGAAAAAAGCATCTTCTATTCTCATCACAATGACACCCTTGTTGCATTATACTCTTTCACTCTCCAGTATAAATGTTCCAGGTATTTCTTCCTGTTTAATCTTCAACAGTTTTTGAAAACAAAAGTACTAGCTTCTGTACTAGCTTGTAATTGTAAGGGTTTCTGGCAAAGTACCACATATACAACTTGTTTTGAAGTGACTTATAGAACGAAATTACCATTCGCATGTATATTGGAAGGATGAATGAATGAATAACGCATGGTTGAAAATGCCATACGTCCAGTTTTACGATTTCTCATTTTCTAATACAAAGAAAACACTGCCATCTACTGGCGGCAAAGCGCTGTATCGTGTCTGTTTCTTACCTCTTCGCATGTTAGACACGAATACGAATAAATAAAGTGTCCGTCGTCGTGTCTCAGATTTAGAAATGTTGATGAACTACAGTTCTTTTTAGTTTTAGAACAAATGCATCGTAAAAAGCAAGTGTATCGTAAAATGTGTCCGTGGCGGAACTAATGTTCAGTATCACTGTGTTTCCGGGGAGAAGCGAAGGAGGTAGCACATTGATGTCTGATCAAAGCGATCACATGTGAGTGTGTCTGTTGATTAATAAAACAGAGGGAGATTTACTAATGTTATCAATGATCTGTATGTTTTGAGTACTTTAGGCTGTGAGATTTCTGCTTTGTTGCAATGTAGTAACTAAATTGATTTGGCTTTCATGCTATGCATTATAGCCATGATTTTGACAATAATTCTGCATCACGTTCTAGATAATTGAGAAATAATCGTCTTAACTAAAGTCATATCGGTTTCGTGATCTCTGGTGATTTACCAGGGGTTTTCAAACTGGACAAGTTTACAAAGAAAGAATAATAAACAGTGTTTAAAAAGGAATAATACTAATAATAAACTAACAAATTTAAATAAATGTAATTAAATAGAGAATTTGATGCAAATAATAATCATATAAATCAGTTTTAAATAAATAATAAATCTAACTGTAGAGTAACATAGTGAGTAAAAAATGATATAATCATGTAATAGTAGCAGTAAACTAAATATTTTCCAAATAGTATTTTATACATATTTATAATATTAGTTTTAACTGTATAAATTGGGTTTTAACAAATGAAAATATATAGCTGACTTTTAAAGTTTAGAAAGCAGGTCCCATGTACAAGAATGATCATATTTGGGGTCTGTGGCATTTAAAAATGTAAAACCCCTGATCTAGACACTAAACAATGACTTGCTTCAAGCAGAAGTCTAATAAAAAGCAGAGTAAATCAGTGGCTCTCAAATTATTTCACTTTCGGACCCAGATTTTACATCATGTAGCAACAAACCATAGTCCTTAAAACTGACATTGACAATTAAGGTTTTTAATTGTCTCTTCATTTTCCATGTTGTCATTCTCTTAGCAGGCAATACTTTTGTTATCTGCGACCAGTAGAGAACCTCTGCTTTAAGGTGTCAGGGTAATCGGTGACGATCATGGACAGTCTAGAGGACACCTTTAGGACCCTCTCCATCGCTAGGAGGCTGCAGCCCAGTGAGGCCATGTACATTCTAGAGCCCGACCGATATATCGGCCGGCCGATATTATCGGCCGATATGAGCTAATTGCATTTAAATCGGCATCGGCGTTTATAACGGCCGATGAAACATAAAAAAACAGAGTCTCATGCTTCACTCATGTTATGAGTGTTGCATAGTTTGCCCACCAGAGGGAGTTCTGCAACTCCCCAGTTGACAACAGCGCCAGAAATCCACTACAGAAGAAAGCTATCAGCCGAGCCACGGAGATGTACTCTTTTGATGGTGAGTCTGTCGTTCGTCATGTGAAATGATTGTAGATTTAGTTCATACACTGTATATAAAAACAGTGTGGTAGTTCTAGCTAACGGTCCTATCATTATCACTACTAAATATTCTGTAACATCACTTACAGCCGCTAATGCATTGCTATATTATATTAGCCACAAAGCTAAAACCATGTTTATCAGTGGAAGAGTGCGAACGTTAATAAGAGGTCAACCTATAACGTTAGCGTTTAACTTGTTCTAAAATTATCTGCAGTGTTTGCAGTGTTTCCCACATAATTTTTTTTTTTGTTTGTTTCCCACATAATGACCGCGTAACTGTGGCGGGGGGCGCGTGAAAAAACAACAACTGTTACGTTATTCTAACGCTAACATAGCTTCCTTTTTAGCAGGCCCCTTAAATGCTTGCTATTAACTTGTTTGAAGGTGGTTGTTCTCAAAATTGACAGTGGTGTGTTCATGACACTAACGTTAACCATTCAACTTCGAATTGATTCCGTAATCTTCCGGTAACAGTAGGCTAACTTTACGTTCGCCAGCGCATGACGATGTTTTGATTCAGATTGTACAAACAGAAGAGGAGAAGATATACGGGTCCGTTGTGAATGTGTCTGTGAGAGCAAATATAGTGTAGTTACAGTTACTACAGTAGGTGCGTCAGAAATATTAAACCAGAGGGGACATGTAAATAAATGTGAGATGAACAAGCGCTTTTTTTTTCTTCTTTTTTACAGATTGTTTCAAAGCAGCTTTACAGACATAACAAGAAAATGGTTGTAATAATATAGTTAAATATAAGTAGGTAATAGGTAATACCTATTGCTTGACAAATAAAAAAAAAAAATATATATATATATTTATCTATATTTCTCATTTTTGCCTATGTAGGAGATCCCTGTTTATTATTATTATAATTCTAATGATGACATGAGTAATGATACATGGTGATATTATTAATACACATGCTTATTCTTTCTCTGTCTCTCTTTCTGCCCTACAGATGGCTGAAAAAAGGTGAACGCTGTAGCAGCAAAGTGTGGGACTACTTCTGCAAAGATTCCTCTAATGCAGTGTTCTTTTGATCATTTAAAAAATATATACTTTTGATGTGCAATTGTTTAGTCATTGAGACTGTAATCTAAGACTTTTTTTTAACATAATCCCTTCTGGAAAATGGTTTATACAGCCCACATACATAGAACAGGCAGATATTTTTGCTATTGAATGTTGTGTAAGTGTAGTTTATAGGAAATGGGTCTAATATCCAGTTTATTTTCAAAATCAAAATATCGGCTTATAAATCGGCTCTTTTCGAGTTAATATCGGCATCGGCATCGGCCCCCAAAAATCCATATCGGTCGGGCTCTAGTACATTCTGGACCTCTCTCTTGCGTCCTGTGCCAGCAGTGTGTCAGATGTGCTGGCTGTGTGCTGCTCTAATCACTCTGTGCACCTGCACAGCAGAGAGACACTCCGCCTGGTGGGTGAGTTGCAGGGTCACACAGCTCCTGTGTGTGGGGTGCGTTTCTCTCATCTCTCCCCTCACCTGCTGTTCACCGGCTCCGCCGATGGGACACTGCGGTGCTGGGACATCCGGCGGCCCGGTTCTGATGCCTCCCAGGTGTTCCGCAGCGATTCGACACATTCGTACTGCTCGTTTGATGTGAGCTGTAGTGAGCGTGTGCTGTGTGCAGGCACGGAGCAGGTGGAGGAGGACAGTTTTTTGGTATTCTGGGATGTCCGTATGGTTCAGGACAGAGGTGAGACGGGCAGTCTGCTGGGCGTTTACTCAGAGTCACACAGTGATGACATCACTACGGTGAAGTTCCACCCACGGCAGGCAGATCGGCTGGCTTCAGGAGCCACAGATGGGCTTGTGAACGTGTTCGATCTGAGTCTGGGTGGTGAGGATGATGCTCTTGTCACAACCTGTAACTGCAATTCCTCTGCAAGCTCCCTCTGCTGGACAGGTAACAGCACACCTGACTGAGCAATCCAAATAATATAACAGTAAAACTTGAGCAATGTTTTATATGTCACCATATACAGAGATCCCTCAGTCATGGAAAATATTAGAATTTTTTAATTTTGATGACCAGGCCTGTAAAACACTTCTTAAGATGTTTTATTTTTTTTAATAATAATGATATTCATATAGAATATTTTTCTTGGTATGCTAAGCTATTAAATTGTGATGACCAAGACTGTAAAACACTCATATTAAAAAATATATTTATTACATTTAATAATAAATTGTGAGGCTGTCTAAGTGCAGTCACTTTTATGTGATTATATATATACATATATATATATCTATATATATATAGATATATAAGATATATAATATATATATATAATATATATATATATATATATATACACATATGTACATGACAAAATTGATCATAAATAATAAAACAATAATGATATAAATAATATACATTTTTTGTAAATAAATAACTATGAGCAATAATAATGGTATATTTTTCACTTTATGAATATAATCAAACAATACAGTGTTTCCCACAGACTTGCATTCTATGTGTGGTAGCACTATTCCTGCAGGAATATATATATATATATTATGTATATATATATGTGTATATATGTATGTATATATATATGTGTATATATGTATGTATATGTATGTATATGTATGTGTATATATGTATGTATATATATATATGTATGTATATATATATATATATATGTATGTATGTATGTGTGTTTTAAAATGTTAAACATCGCCATTTTTGTACTGCCCAGAACCCTAAACTGTCATTTTATTTCTTATATTAACAGGCAAAGATCTTGACCAGCTGCTTTGTCTGACACATGATGAAGGGCTACACCTATGGGATGTGGCTCGGCCAGACAGCGATGACACTTTGACACTTCTGAGTTCGGCTGATGCTCGACCAATGGTCCAGCTCCCCGATGGAGCATCACTTGAGTACTTTGTGGGCGGTACATGGCTATCAGACGAGGAGCGTATTCTTTTAGTGGGAGGGAGTAATCATGGAGAGCTCCACCTCCTGGACTGCAGTGGGCGTGGTCTGAGGTTCATTAAATCCCTCAGAGGGGGTCATTCAGCTACAGTGAGATGCTTCCAGTGGGATGCGATTGGTCGGTCTCTGTTGACGGGTGGGGAGGATGGCCAGTTGTTGCAGTGGAAAGCGGGAGCAGAGGAAATCAGTGTGGGGATGAAAGATTCTCTGAAAAGCATCTCCTCCATACAGCTCAAAACTAAAGCTCACAGAAAACAAGCTACACAGAAAGGCCGGTCCAAACTAGCATGATCATATGCCTGGGAGAAACTTTTCACTAAGAGACAGTTGACACTGAAACAAATAGTTTTTTGACAAAAATATCAGAGAAATTGTAAAGTGCACTAATCTACTTTGATGCCTTTGTTTTCACAAATTTATGGATGGTAGATAAAGATATGCTATATGGAGACTAAATTTGAATCTACCGCCTTATAAAACATAACTTATTATAGATATTGGCACAGTTTAAAGTGTTTTAAAAGATGTGAACATTGCTACATAAGAATTACAGATGTTGTCTGATTTGTCCAGCAGATAAACTCTCCTCTATGTGGTAGTTTTTGACTTTATGTAGAACTTTACATTTCTTGTGTTTTGTTAGCAACATGTTTTTAAAATGTGTAAAACTAAACAGCTGTATTGTATTAAAGGAATAGTTCACCTAAAAAGAAAAGTGAGCTAAAAATTTACTCACCCTCATCCCATCCAAGAGGTAGATGAGCTTGTTTCTTAATCAGAACAGATTTGAAATTTTGGTTCTGACAGCGCTCATTCACTTCAGACGATTCATTAGTAATGATGATGTAATGCTAAAAATCTGTTCCAAGGATGAAACCTTACCTAACTCCACTATATCCTGGCATGAGGGAGAGTACAATTCTTTCTTTTTTTTTTAACTATTCCTTGAATGCATGTTTATATATATATATATATATATATATATATATATATATATATATATTATATATATATATATATATATATATATATATATATATCTTGTATTAAAAGTTTTTTATTTACACATTTCTCTAACGAAATAGTTCTAAGCAAAGCCACAGCAGAACAGTCGCACATCTCCGAGCAACACAGCAGTGTTACTGAATGATTCACCTTTTTTGAACGAATCGGGTGAGTCAATGATTCAGTGAGCCATTCATAAAGACAGTCACTTCATTTATTGAATAAATCAGCCGTTTAATGAATCGTTTGAATCAATGACTCACTCATTAAGACAGTGACTTGCCGCCACCTATTGGTGGTTTGGTTTCTTTAAAAGTATCATTGCATTTTTCCAACCTTTCATATTTGTGTTAAAAAAAGTACAATATTAATCTTGTAACATTATTTATGCATTTGGAATGTTACTGTATAAATGCATTTATGGAACCTCTTATCTTGCAGCTTCTGTGCTTCCTCTGCTGTGGAAAGATGCAGTTTGTTTATACTACAACCATGCAGCGTCTTATTATTCTAACTTAAATTTAGTGATACAATTTTAAACTTTGACATAAATGATGACACATACATTTAATATGGTTAGAAAAAATATTGATTGTAGGCTACAACTTCATAATCTCACTTTTTCCTGACTGAGTTTATTTTTAATTGTGTATTATACTATATGGACTACATACATACATACATACATACATATATATATATATATATATATATATATATATATATATATATATATATATATATATATAATTGTTGAATCTCATTAGTAATCTTGGATAACTACTGAGTGTGCTTTGAAATTCAAATGTGAGTTTTAAACAGGTTTGTTTGTCTCTGTGATTTATGAGCACATTGTTATGCACTTTTCAGAGTAGATTCTACCGTGTTCAGTATTTGATTCTCATAGTGTAAAACCATAGACGGTCAAAACAGGATGGGAGTCCAGCTAATGATTCTGACGTAATGTATGCTTAAAGGTGCTGTAATGTAAGTTTTTGACTAAAGCATAAAAATACCTGATATTTAAGAAACTTGTTAAGATAACATACTTGTTTATCAGAAAAACAATGCTACAGTCAGTTATTCTCCATTGAAAATGTGCGTTCCTTGTTTTGGTTTGTGAAACCCGCCCACTGCCAGTTTACCCAAGTGTATTTCGGGACCCCGGGTTGCCAGTTAGCAGAAAACACAGCGTATTTCATTTCATTCAGCTTCAAGTGCGCTCGTTCCTGTTGGTTTCGACAATCTGGCAACCTGCCTGTGCGTCAAGTCTGAGGAGGAGGGGCAGGATGAAAAAAATATTTGAATTTGGACTGCAATACCTAGTTCAACCACTCTGTGTTTATCCTACACACAGCACCTTTAAGCTGCCTGGTGAGGATAACTATGCTGAACTCAACACAAGCCACAACAGGACAGCACTGTTCATCTGTTCGTATTCCAGCGAACGGAAACTGCCGCACCCTCAATTATATTTAACAGTTCACGTGAATTCGGAATCTGGCATCTAACACAGGAAACAACAGATGAGATAAACTGAGAAACTGTTTATTGCGTGGTGTTTGTGGATGCTACGTGTGTTGTAAACGCCCTTAAATAAACAGTAAAGAATTACAGTTTCAAATACATATATTAATCTGAAACTGAAAGCACCCCAAAATCCCCCAGCAAGCAACTGTCATTTGTTAATTTACTTTTTTTTTTTATTATTATTATTATAAAAAATTAAAACGAATTAATATATCACTATATCATTCTTGGTGCTTTTTCAGTCTCCGATACAAGTTATGTCATTGCAGATTTATATAAAAATACATTATATATATATATATATATATATATATATATATATAGATATATATATATATATATATATATATATATATATATATATATATATATATTATTATATAGAAACAGCACTGAGCTCTCCTTTTGCTTAACCAGCCGTTCTACGTGTACGTGATGACGTGGGTGCATACGCGCGCGCTCTAGTTGCTAATTTCCTGAAACATACATTAAACAGCGGCTGAGAGTGAAAGGTGCCATTTTATCCTGATGCTCGTGCGATGTGCTGATGGTTCACGCCAGGTGTGCTCCTCGGAATGAGGCGCTCCTCATATGGGTTGGGCTCTCATACAAGTTTAACCTCATTCCTGAAGAGATTGATTGTTTCCTTTTCTTTTTCCCTTTCAAACCTTTCGCCATTATGAATAAAGATGTATTAGCGTTATCATTTTTTTTTTTTTATTCAGTTCAGTTTTATTTGTATAGCGCTTTTCACAACACATATGCGTTTAGAGGATTGTTCCTTAGTAAGCTTAGTATTGCCAAAATATTCAAGTCACGTATACAGAGTAATATTAACTATACAGTTATTTTACTATAGAGTACATAACAGAATTAAATAGTACATCAATAAGGCAATAGTAAGGTGTCTGACTCTTTCCTGCTCACACACACTTCAACCCAACTTCTCTATTCATCGTTAGAGAAGCCTTAGAGTCTTCCCCGCCTATGTGTGGTGATTGACACCTACATCGACCAATCATGTTCCGAGAAATCTTTAAACCGACCAATGACGTGGCGCGGTAGGCCCGAACCCGGCCCAGCAGGCTAGAGCGCGTCCGTGTTGTGTGTGCTATGGACTCAGCCCAGTAATATTGACAATAGGGCGAAAAAGGGACCGATATTCCCTAATAAAACACATTTTCTGGATTAAAATAACATATAAGTGCGGTGTGTGGATATAAAGAGATACCCGGGGATGTTCGTATTTCTGCTGGAGCCTTTTCTATCGTCGGAAATTTGAGTGTTTGGTGGGATTATTGCTGTGGGTTTGGCAATTTTAAAGGCCAAAAACAGATTTTGTGTATTTCTTTTTCTTTTTCTGCTGCTTCAAGAAGCCTGGAAGAAGGAAAGACGGTAAAAAACACCCAAATCAGCTCTTCACATCGAAAACATCAAGGTAAATGTAATATTTGAAAGGTTTTTTTGGCCTGTCCTGCTCAAGTTTACGTTAGATCCGGCTCATTTTAGTGTTTCAGAAATTTACCAGAGTAGTATGTCAAATAAATGAACTTTAGGTCCAAGAACACTTTTTTATACCGAGTTTGTTAGGGGTTGTGTAGTAGTTGTGTACCGCAAGGGGGGAATAAAAAACGCAACCACACTTTTAATGTTTTTCACACATTGTCCGACCATTTGAATGGGTGGATAAGTGAAAATCTTAAAGAAAGCTTGTTCTTCATCTGTTTTTGTTGTTGTTGTTGTTGTTTTATTGGTGTTCTGGAATGCATTAGGTATTTGTCAGCTGCTTGTGTGTTTAGGACCATCAGGAGATCATGAAACTGCATCATCTGCACTCATGTGGATCATAGAATTTCACAGGTTTCCACTTTTTTCTGTCCTTTTAGAAGGAACCACAGAGCCAAATTGCTCTTATGCATCTCCAAACTCTGCCTGTTCATTATGGAGTAACCCACCAAATGCAAGCAGTTCTGATCATTACTTCACTAGTCTGTGCCAACTTCTTGCTTTGGCTCAGGGGCACCATGCCTCTGTGCCCTGTTTCTATGGTCTGGTTCACTTCAGCTGCCTGGCAGTTGCAATATCTCGTCACCAACAACAACACATTCATCTCACAAGTGGATTACAGTTGGACTGGATGTTTTGGGTGACCTTTAGTCAAAACCAATGAGAAAGGTTATCTCTAAATACCTGGTTATGGAGATTAGGGCCAGGGCATCAGTGTTTTGGATTAACGGCTGGGCATGAGTGTTTCCTAGATTGTTCACTTCTTTGTCAGTCAATCCAGTGGTTAAGCCCTGGGATGTTTTTATACCTGCAGATCTTTATACAGGGCTGGATCGCCGAACAGCATGGACATTTGGGATTATCTCTCACTATCTCATAAACTAGCTCAGTACATGATTATATCTATCTGTCTGTCTGTCTCTCTGTTAACATGGGTTGACTAAAGGTTGTCATCCTTCATATTTTGCAGAAGTTTGTAGTATATGTGTCTTGGTCTCACACAGAAATCTTGCTGTGAATGTCAAACCAGGGTGAACTTTACAACAGGACAGGAAGGAACATGGATCTTTTTCCTTTTCTCTCCTCATCAGCCTTATGTCCTGGTCCTATTTCACCCCAAATTAAAAATATTAAATTTCTTTGCATAATTAATAATTAAAATATGTATGCACTATGCATTGTATATTACAGTAAAAAAAGTTCATATACATTTTACATATTGGTAGTATTTGGTGAATTTGTTGTTTTAATTGTTTATTTAAATAAATCACTGATTTATTCAAATCAACATAAATCCAGCAAATACTACCAGCATGTAAATATAAATATAATTATTTATAGTTTATACAAGTTTTTTAAAAATCATTTATATATATTTTTTTTGTATTATTATAATGAGATTTCTGGTGTAAATGTGCTTTAACATATTATGAAAATAATGTAAAAAAAAAAATCTGTATCAAATTATATCCATTTTTGTATTTCTTTGTTGATTTTGGGCTGAAATGTGACACATCCCAGCTTTGGGACATTCTCAGAGTCTTAACCACAATGACTGCTTGTGTTTATTGATTTCTGCTG
This sequence comes from Cyprinus carpio, assembly GCF_018340385.1. Classification (NCBI taxonomy): domain Eukaryota; kingdom Metazoa; phylum Chordata; class Actinopteri; order Cypriniformes; family Cyprinidae; genus Cyprinus; species Cyprinus carpio. The sequence goes on along the minus strand of NC_056584.1, from coordinate 21,241,755 downwards.
ACCTTATGTGTTTTCATCAATGTTCTCTTGTGCGATTGTTGCTTGCATTCATTGTTCTTGTACATGAGAGAGAAGGTTTATTCTTTTTACAGGTAGCGATACTGACAGGCCTGTCCTTTCTGAGAACAGGAGAAGTGGCTGAAAAAAGGGATGATATTGTTTGTGGTAGGCTGCACATTGTAGCATTATGGGATGTCATCAATAGACGTTGGCAGCATCTCACTCGTTTGATGTCTGCTAATTTAAATCTCTCGGACTGCAATATCAAAGTGCTCTGAATAATCATATTAAAGACCACACCGGCTTCGGACCGTCCAGTTCTTATAATCAATTGAATTGTACTTTTCTATGCAAATTCACTTGTGTCTGCTTAAAGATTTTGTATTCAAAAGATTCCAGTTCTAAATATATATGATTTGGGCTTCTTAAGTTCCACCAGCATGACCAGAGGAAAAGTTTAGGTGGTCTTTCTCTTTTTCTCTGCTTCACTGGCCTGTTAACTTTTCTCTGCTCCTCCCTTTCTAAAGGGGCATTTACAATGACACTGGTTAAATCGCTGGAGGTCGTAGAATCTCTATGGTCACTAGTTCCAACTAGACTGTCACATTCAACTGTACCATTTTACCAATGGTTCATATCGCTCATGACGTCAGAAATCGCCAACATGAAAATGTTGATAAATTGTTAAAATTGAAAAAGTTGAAATTGAAAAAGTTAAAATCAAATTATTTTAATTTGTTTTCATTCAAAATACTTTCTTTTTTTCTTTTGCTACTGTGTCTTAATTCCCAAATGCATCTGGTTTCTTACGCAGGGCAGTAATTCTATGTGTTTATCTGCTTTAATATCATGCATGTGTTCTTGTGGCTCAGTGGTGGAGCATTGCGTTAGTAGCACAAAATATTGTGGGTTAAATTCCCAGGGAACACACATACTGGGAAAAAAAAAAAAAAGTGTATATCCTGAATGCACTGTAAGTAGCTTTGGATAAAAGTGTCTTCTAAATGCATAAATGTAAATGTAATGTAAATGCATCTGACACCTGTAGACTCGTGATAAACCTGATCCAGACTATTTTTTTTAGTCAACAGAGTCCTGCTGTTTTACACACCTTCTTGCATCACAATAGAGTATTTGTTTTTTATTTTGCTTATGATTTTGTTTCCATGCTGTTTTATTTCATTGCAGTGTTCATTCACATCTCTCATAGATTTTCTTTTTGCCATCACATTTCCTTCCTATAGCCATTTGTGGTTCGTTTTATAGTTGCAATTCTGAAATGCAAACTTTTTTTGTCCAAAGTCATTAAAAGAGGTCTGGATTAAGTGCTGTTACTGGTTTTACAAAACAGCTTAATGCACAGATATAATGAAAATGTACACATCACTGATCTAAAGACCTCAGTGCAACTAATGGCTGTTTACGGTACTGCTGGAGAGTAACTTGACATTCTCTTTTTTTTCCTAAATATCTGAGATTATTTAATCCATCATAGAACCTACAGAACAAGTTCCTACAGAACCTGAATTTACAGATATGAAATGTTTTCTTTTGTGTGTGTGTTGTTTTGAAGGAATAACTCACCATTAATCATTGTGTAGTTTTGTAGCCTGATTGATGTCAGTGACAGTAGGAGTGTGTTTACCTGTAAATATTTTGGTTCATAACAACCAAGTGCCTTGCAAATATTAAACTCAAGTTGATGATGCAAAATATACCTGTGTTCTCTAATTATATCCATCTAAAAAACAGTCTTTACAGAGTGATCATGTTAACAACAGCAGTTATTTATAGCCATAGACGATTATGGTCATTATACAAACATTTGGCAGTGTGTCTTATACTTTCATTCATTACTCAAAATCTAGGCACTCATACATATACACAACCCACTAACTCTGTAAGATTTATGATAACTATTGTCCCAGTATTTTTGTGTAACTTTTATATGAAGATCAAGAGCAAAACTTGATGAAAATGGGCTGATTTATGTAGGGTCATTTCCATATGTTGTGTTCAGTGGAAAAAAGTTTTTCAAGTCATTTAAAAATAGCACATTTTAGAGCTGTAACAACAGTACCGTAATACCCTGAAACCATGATATTTTTGCATAAGGTTATCATACCTTATATCTTACCATATCATACCATATATATAGTTTTTAGACATACTACGGAGAGGCACATTTATTTTTTTTATTTTTTTGCGCAAAATGCATTTGTTGCAGTGTTGATGTGTTTTCTTAAACACCTTGCTCTTTTTTTTCCAGGGCTATGTCCTCCGCAGCCACCACGCCTCCATCAGTGGATAAAGTAGACGGATTTTCCCGGAAGTCTGTCCGGAAAGCCAAGCAGAAACGTTCTCAGAGTTCCTCACAGTTCCGCTCTCAGGGCAAACCAATCGAACTCACGCCTCTTCCCCTGCTCAAAGGTGACTCACTCACGATTACTAAATTCTCTCATAACCACTTGTGCTCTGAAATCACTTGAGCTCTGATACAGAGTAGAATACGATTCTGATTCAGACAGCTTCAGCAGTCTATACAGCTTTGCAGTGGAATAAAGATTTGCTGTAAATTTAAAGCATTTTTCTGAGGTCACGTGTGAACAGTACTCATTGTCAACATTCTAGTGTTGTTTGCTCCATTAGGTTATTGTTTTTCAATAGTTATATTTATTGTGCAAATAAATACATTCCTTGTGTTTTGTTTGTAAATGAAAGGCCAAGTTGAGTGAATTGCATTGTGTGGATATACTATTTCTCTGTGGTTGTCTCCTCTAGTTACACTAGCGTTCAAAGGTTTGTGGTCTGTATGTTTTTGAAAGATATCTCTTATGCTCACCCAATGCTGCATTTATTTGAAGTACAAAAACGGTCATATTGTGAAATATTGCAAATTCAAATAAGTTTGGTGTAGGCCTATATGCTGCACATTGCGCAAATAGTAAATATGGTAGTTTGCAATTTAAAAGTTTTGCTTATGCATCGTGGCACTGTAAAACTTTTCAGTAAAATGTTAGATAGGAGAGTACATCTTGACTTGTCTATGCTTGTTCAGGATGATGACTCTTTATGAAACGCAGATCTGAGATATTTTTTTCTGCTATTTGTTAGTTAACATTATGAAAATTCTGTGGATTCAGTTGAATTATAAATGTTTTTCTGTTATTTACTGAAAAGTGACGTGACATTCAGCCAAGTATGGTGACCCATACTCAGAATTCGTGCTCTGCATTTAACCCATCCGAAGTGCACACACACAGAGCAGTGACACACACACACACACACTGTGAACACACACCCGGAGCAGTGGGCAGCCATTTTATGCTGCGGCGCACGGGGAGCAGTTGGGGGTTCGGTGCCTTGCTCAGGGGCACCTAAGTCATGGTATTGAAGGTGGAGAGAGAGAACTGTACATGCACTCCCCCCACCCACAATTCCTGCCGGCCCGAGACTCGAACTCACAACCCTTCGATTGGGAGTCCGACTCTCTAACCATTAGGCCACGACTTCCCCTGAATCATTTACTGAATCACTCTCAGTTGCTGTTGGAGACACTGAGACCTACACGGGAAAACGAACAGATGCAGAGTCATATTCAGTGTTTTGTCACCCTAAAGTTTGCTTGAGAATTGTAGTGCTGGTGCTGGCAGATCTAAAATGAAATGAGGAGAGATCAGTTCAGAAATCTATCCATTTCAGCGAGGGTTCAGTTATATGTCAGTTGGCTGTGTCTCTGAAGAGCTTGTTTTTGTGGAGCATGTGTGATGGAGTGAAAACGTGGGTGTGTGCAGTCATGTGCCTTGCATTTGTCCATTGGTCTGAGTTGCTTTTTTGTCTTTCTCCTTTAAAGTAAAAAAAAAAAAACACATTCACATAGTCTAGAGCTGCACAATTAACCCTTTAAGCCCTGAAGGCAGTTTTGCCTCCCTGAAGTTGTTGTTTTTTCTGAGCAACAAACACAAAAATAATGACTCATGACTTCAAAAAAAAAACTTTCTTTACATTTGGACATGCTCCTGCTGAGAGATAGCTGATAAAATGTGTAAGAAAAATCTGTGTGCTGAAGAGAAATTTTAAATATTTGTCTTATTTGACATTCAATACCGTAGGAAAGAAATAAGGGGACATCTTTTTAGTAATGTTTCCCATTGAGCTGTAAGTGAATTAAATTTTGTGGTGATATAGTGAAGTAATCAAAAGTTAAAGCATTTTGGAACAAAAGAAGCCCTTTTTTGTTTAGCCCTTGACACCCTGAAGACATTTTAACAACTGTTGTTTTCTGAGTGACATACACAAAAGTAATGACTCATAACATTACTCATAAAACAGTAGTAAGGAGAGTCAAAAGTTAAGTATCATTACATTCTTATCCTGAGAAATAGGTGATAAAATTAGGGTCTGCTCAAGGTTAATTTTTCATATCTTTCTTATTTTGACATTCAGTATCTCAGAAAAGAAATAAGGTAGGAGAAAAAAATATTCCCCAACATGTGGGCTGTATGTGAATTAATTTTTTATTTTTTGGTGATTTCATGAAGTAGTCAAAAGTTACAGCATTTGGAACCAAGGTAGCCTTTTTCTTAGCCCTTGACAGTTTTGAAATTGTTGTTTTCTGAGTGACATACTAGGGATGGGAATTTAAAAAAAAAATATCATATTCAAATATTTGGGATTATAAAAAGCAGGAAAAGATCAGGGCAACAGGAAAAATAAAGCAGCAGACAGTACCAATTACAGTACAGAACATACACTTGAGAGACGGCCTATGTTTATATTGCTTGCCTCAGTCGACTCATTGTGGTGGTGGTGATATGATATTTGTGGTTTTATGTGTCATTAGCTTGAGGAATATTTTTAAAGGGGTCCTATTATGGTTTTTCACTTTTTGAATTTTAGTGTATGGTGTGTTTGGGCATAAAAAAGACCTACAAAGTTACAAAACTTACAGTTTCAAGAACTACAACGAACAGCTCATTTGGACTACAGCCTTGTTTTCAGGGTTTTGAGGGGCAAGGTCATGGTTAGAAAGCTTGGTTGAGTGCATCAGACAAGACAACGAAGAAGAAGAGCTGCAAAGCATTAAGTTTTTGCCATGTCGAACAAACGCTGTTTTTTTTCACCCCCATGCCCAAACGTCTTTGTTTGGGCTTCCGAGAGTGGATGATGTCAGGAAACAGTGGTTGCAATTTATTTGACATTGTATCTAAAATGTGATTTAGCCAAAAAAACAATAACATTAACACTCTAATATGTCTTGCAATGTCTGTGCGTGCAAACGTTCTGCGCGATCCTCTTGTTCAAAATTTTCGGGATCTGAATCCGGCTCAAATTGATATGGCAATATTGACGCCATCCTTAACTATACCGGAGCAGACGCAACTTGCTGATTTGGCAAGGGGCGGGGCAGTACTGAAACACTGTCTAAGCTGTTCGCCAATCACAACGCACTGGGACAGCTAACCAATAGCAACACATTTAGTTTTTCGGAAAGCCGGGAACCTGGAAGTAACATCACACCTGGAAGTAATTGAGCCATTTGTGCCAGGCTGGGGAGAAAAGTATTTTAGTAATGTAAATTATGTGAAAAATAATGTGTTTTTCTGAAACAACAAGCATGAGAGCATATTCTAGAACACCCCCCAAAACAAAAGTAAGACTTTGTAAAAGAGCAAAATAGGACCCCTTTAAATCTAAGTGATAGATGATGGTGAGTTTGGGCTCTTTTTAATTGAGAGAATTTAAAAAAAAAAAATGACATTCCATATTCCATGATCATGAACAAAAATGCCACGTGAAAAATACCTTTTTTTTTAGTGGTTTTGTGTTATAACAACATAAGGAATATTTTTAGAATATCTTTATCTTTTTAATCATGATAATTTTATGAAAATTATGACATGCAATTTTCTACAATCTATGCATGTTTCTTAAAGTTATGAATGAAAACGCCACGTGAAAGTTACTCTTCACTTGCCCCTGTCTGATTTTATGTGTTATAGCTCTATGAGGAATATCTTTGGATCTAATCAACAGAATATCGTGAATTTGGGGTCTTGTTAATTTGGAGAATTTTTTTGAAAATAATGCCATGCCATTTTTTTAAATCTATGCATGTTTCCTGAAGTTACGAGTGGGACACCTCGGTTTTAAAGGGTTAATAGAAAAATATCGGAAATAATTGCTGCTGTTATAAAAAAATCATAAGCACTGTTTTGAGTCAATTTTCTGTATACAATGTTTTTTTTTTTTTACGTACAAAACAGTTCGATTTCATTATCAAATTAAAAGGGTAAGTTACAGTATCAATAGAAATAATCAAAGATTATGAATGATAACTCTGCATCCCTATCAGAACTGTAATGTAACTTTTTCAGTGCTGCAGAATTGTTTGTTTAAAGAGACTGACTTGTTTGACCAAATAACCTTTGAATCCAAATCGGTGTGTTGAGCGGACAAACAGGTTGATTTAGTATTTGTAGAGTGTGTCTGATTGGTCATTGCCAAGGTAACTGCCCTCCCTCAGAGTCTTTGTCTGTTTACTTCTCATCATAAATTAATGCAAAATACAATTGTTCATTCATCAAAGAACATGCTGTTGTCAGATTCACCAGTGTCATGTCAGATGTTCACTGCCTTGCCTAGAAAATGATTGTTCTGCTTGTGATGCAGTATTAAAATTATTGATTTCAGATAGGTCAGATCTATCCATTGATGGGCTAAGAAATGAGCAAGAGTGACTGAAAGTGTTTCCATTCTGGATTGATGACCTTTGCCCCCCTGCAGAGCACTCAGTAAGGAAAGATTATGGGAAGGAGGGATCAAAGCATCTCATTCCCTACAGGGGTCACTCCCTCAAAGGTCACAGAGATGGTGTGAGTGTGATATGATAGGCTAATTTCAGTCATGGTTCGTAGCCTAGCAATAGTCATGAGCATGATGACAACAGTAATCTGTAGTGAAAACTTAATCTGGTTTATCCAAAAAGTATTTAGAGTTTGAGATTTCAAGGTAGCCAAAATATGTATCTTCATATCATGTTGTGTTGCTGTACAATGGCAGTTGTTGTGTATTTGTTTAAATATAAATAATGCATAATGTAATGTTTAAAGAAATAGTTCACCCAAAAAAATCTAAATGAAAATTTACTCATAATCTGGCTATCCAAGATGTTGTTTTCACAAGAAATTTGGAGAAATGTAGCCTTACATCACTTGCTCATCAATGCATTATTCACCCTCATGTCTTCAATTTTAAGTGCATATAGCTGCATTCTAATAGGAATGTCATACAGGTACAGGGTGCATTTAAAGTGTTAATAATTTTAACACATTGTTTTTTCCATAATTAATCATGCCACTTTAACACGTTAAATTGACAGCCCTATTTTTAAGTTAATGAATTGATTGATTTTGTTTCTTAAAAACATGCAACTTTTCGCTTTACAAGTCATTTTAATCAGTTATTTGAACTCTCATTATGACGGCACACATTCACTGCAGAGGATCCATTGGTGAGCAAGTGATGTAATGCTATTTTTTTCAAAAATCTGTTCCGATAAAGAAAAACTCAGATCTAGCATATTCATCGGGAATGTCAATTATGTCAAAATAATTGATAAAATCATTCTCTGAAACTTTTTAGTATTCAAATTCTCCAACTGCAGGTGTAACAGCAAGAATCAACAATAAAGACTGCCTGCTGGCCCAGTGCCAGTGTGTGAGCATTTCAGACCTGTTGACACAAAAGTTGTCCTTTTGGGCCTATTTTATGCCTTGCAAACGAAAGAAAGTCTTTCAGGTTTGGAATGATATGAGGGTAAATGAGAAAGTTTTCATTTAAGTGAACCATCTCTTTAATAAACAGTGAAAATGATCAGGGGGAGAGAGAGAAAGCAAGTCAGACTTCAGCATAATATGCAGATGTCATGTCTTTGGATGTTTACTAGTTTTGGACAGAAGTATCACAATGCATGAAACCCAGTTGCCAGTAGATGGCACTGTAGAATCACTTTGCTTTCCTAAAGAGACTTGCAACTCATGGCTTGTTGCAGAGGTTTAGACCACTCACTTCCACTTAGCTGTTAACACTGAACCTTTATAGAAAATAACTGATGATCAGTCATAGATCACATGACTTCAGTTGCACATGAAGCAGTGTCGTGTTTTGCATGCTAATCCGTTTACATACAAGCCAAAATAAGCCACATACACAATCATTCAGATGTACGAATATTATTACAATTTAATGTTTTTTTTTTTTTTTATTTTAATATATTCTAAAATGTAACTTATTCCTGTTTTGGCAAAGCAAAATTTTCATCAGCCATTACTCCAGCCTGATTTGGTGCTCAAGAAAATTTTTTATTGTAAATTTTTTATCAATGTTGAAAACAGTTTTGCTGCTTAAAAATTTTGGCAGGAACTGCAATACTTTTTTTCTGGATTCATGATGAATTTAACATTCAAAGTAACGAATAAAAGAAATATTTAGTGACATTACAAATGTCTTTTACTATCACTTTTGATAAATTTCATGCATCCTGAACCTGAATAAAAGTATTAATTTCTTTCTTACCCCAAACTTTTGAACGGTAGTGTGCAAACTGTCAGAGACCCTTAAAACCAACCAAGTGTTGTCCAGAAGTGGTCAGAAACTGTAAGCAAGTGGGAAGTGGCAGCACAAGAAGCATCAACAGAGAGATGCAAACTTTTGTTTCTCATCTGTGTGGGACACTCCCTCCAGCTGGCTGTCAGACTGCTGATGCTGCACAACATTTAACTTAAGTAAAACACTGACCTGCCAAAAATTTGGCTACTTTTCTGGACAACTACAGAAAGTTCAGTAGTCCAGTGAAAATAAGAAAGAAGATTCATAGGCAGATGTTTTAAATATAAATGCTTAGAGTCTTGATTCGTGTGATGTGTTTCTGGTGTTTTTCGGCTCTTGTTGAGCGACATGTTCTGGGCACCATAGATACATTTCCAGCCTATCGTAAACTCCTGCCCCTCCTCCCAGAGGTCCGCGCTGTGCCTCTGACCTTGCTGGCTTGAACTTAAATGAGCAAGGCAGAAAATAGCACATTAGACACAGAGCCCGTCCGTGTTTCCGTGGGCTCAGCTCGGCCATCCGACACCTGATCTCATGGGTTCCTCCGTGGAGGTGCAGATCTGTGCCCTGTACACATAACACACAACACAAGGCTTACAAACAGTCATCTCTGATTTATTTTTTCAAATACTTCAACTTCTAAATTCCTACCGATTCCCTGGAGCGAACGACGAAGGAAGAAATTGAGAAAAAGAGAGCGAGACCTGTCTGAGTGAGTGATAGGGAAAAGCGGGTGGTCATGGTGTATTTTTGTCATTTTGTAGATGTCTGTCTATTAGAGTGTTGTCTTCCATGTTGTTTGGTGTTTTGGGGGCTGGTTCTTCTGACTGTATGTGGATATAAGTGAGATTAGCGAGCAAACTCTGTTCGTTCAGTCAGCCAGTGATCTCATAAAACATCTATACTGATCTTAAACAATGGTATGAGTGCAGAATGTTCTGTCATGCCTTTTACAAACACGACTTGTCACTTTTGCAGATGCAAGTTGAGTGTGTTCAAAATTAGTTCATTGTTTTGTATCAAGTTTATGGTACAGTTTATAATGTTCTTATGAGGAATTCAGCTTGGCAGTTCCTGATGCAGGTTACAGGACGTATGTTAAACAATTACCTTATTATATTAAATAGAAGGAAAAAAAACACTGTTTCTTTACTTTTTTTGTGTATTATATGTCATACAGTGTTTCGTGAACTGCTATTTAGAAGAAAAAAAAATCTGTGGCTGTGTTGCTCTCTCTGACTGTACTAAAAAATGAATACAGGCCAAAATGCTGCACATTGTACAAAGAAATCACTCTGTTGATACTGTTTTGCCAATTGTAAAATTCGGGAATTAGACTGAATCAGTAAAGCCCCCCCCCCCCCCCCCCCCAACTATTTACATGACAAGACCATTCTTTATCTTTTTCCATTGCCTATAACCTTGTATTTTGTATGTGATTCCGCATCATTGATTACACTGGACAAGTACTGTTAAATTATATAATGGTGCTGTATCAGTTATTGGCCACCATAATATAGATTTTTTATTATTTTTTTCATTACTTAGCAGGATTGGTTGATTTTCGGCCTTTATTGCATATTTAATTGTGCTCATTTTCTCTGTTAATGCATTTTTACCTCATTACCTTTTCTGGTCGCTAATGCATATTTAAAGTGAATCTTTAAAAAAATAAATAAAAATAATTGTAATATGTAGCAAACCTTAAAATTAATATTATCTTTTTCTGTACTGTACATTATATTGTTGTGATGCCGAAGTTAACTAAACATTTTATACTTATTGAGTTTTTGTTTTATTTGTTTAGATAATACTAAATATTGTAGAAACTTAATTTTCTGTAAAGTTGCTTTGCAATGATTTGTATCGTAAAAAGCGCTATACAAATAAACTTGAATTGAAAAACTTGAATTGAATAATAAAATGTAGGCTATATATTTTAATATCTCCCATTTATCAGTGATCAGCCATAACTTGAGGAAATTTTTATTATTATAGCCAGAATTCTCTGGCAAATCTGTGCATCACTACATCTGAGTCAACTTTTTTTGTAACTGCAGAAATTAAGTTTCATGCCCAAGTGAAAAAAGCCTTCCCTTTAGATTCAGGGAACTGTCTCTGCTTGTGTGTGTGTGTGTTTCCGCTAAATGCATAGAGTACATTTCCTTCTCGGTCTCTGGCTCTGTGAAAGTCACCTGCTAGTTCCACCTGTCGGAACAACTCACACACACACACAATTGCACATGCACTATGTCTGTGTAAGTAGCTAAACACAACTTTGTAGCAAGTACTCTCTCTCTCTCTGTGCATTTAAAACACACACAAACAGTCTCTCTAACGTAATCCAAGACCACCATTCCACTGAAGTGGGGTTTTCCCCACCCAGGTTTGTGATGCAGCACAAGTCATCCCCTTATATGAACGTGTCACTGCATCTTGGAGATCTGTTTCTCTTTAATGTCTCAGAAGACCTCGCTACAGACCTTCTGTTTAGTTTATTACAATTCAGACCTTTTACTTAAGCGTCTCTTAATACCTCAAAAACCTTCTGATAAACTGACAGGAACAAGAAATCATTCTGGACACAAATGGAAAATAACTGCACATGATTGAATCACCTGAGCCAAAATGACTGTCATTCTGAGTGTGTCTAACTAAAGCAATGGTACGGATGTTGTTTGTCTAGATGTACACCTGCGTGTCCTCTGCTGTAGCAGTGCTGTTTTGCTCTGTCTTGGCTGCCCTGTTTTCTTTAGTGTTTCTTGCATTCTGCACTTTTGGATATACAGGTTAAATGTAATATTCTGTTTCATAGGATGAGAACCAAACTAGTGGATCCACCACAGTATAGATTTGCTTCTAAATCAGTGTTCTGCCATCATGTGTGAAGTCATGTCAGCAAATTGTTTTTTTCATTTGAACTCTGGGAAGTTTAGGTTTTTTGCCCTTTCCTGTGCTGCTTACTGATTAGTTTACATATCCAAGTCCTTTGCAGTTCCTGGATAATGGAAAACTGCCCATTGTGATGTTTGATGTGCGATCTTTACATCCTTAAATCTTTCTTCTGATAATTCTTTGGGAAATGGGATCTTTTGTCTTGTCTGGCATGTGTTTACTGACTTTACATGCTACTAAAATGAATCCCATTATTAGCTTTTCTCTCAGGCTGTATCGGAGTCAGATGGCATTTGTGTATATGTGGAAGTACACCCTGAACCTTCTACTTAAGTGCTTTTTTGAACACACCCATCACAAAGTGAATTTTCAGCATGCCATTTTTGAGCTTTTTCTCATATGCGTGTGTGTGTGTTTGTTTGTGCACAGACGTCTCTGCTCAGGAGCAGCCGGAATTGTTCCTGAAGAAACTTCAGCAGTGTTGTGCTGTGTTTGATTTCATGGACACTCTGTCAGACCTGAAGATGAAAGAATACAAGCGCTCAACCCTCAATGAACTCGTCGATTATGTTACAGTCAGCCGAGGATACCTCACAGAACAGGCCTACCCAGAGGTCGTCAAAATGGTGAGTGAAAACACGCATAGTCAACTCAGTGTGCATCATCTCTCTGTGAACTTATTTTTCAGGTACAGTAGGTGTATTTTGCAGTAGCTTACTTGAATGAGCAAATATAAAAATAAAACATTATATACACTTTACTGTATAAATTATACATTGATTCTTCTTCAGTCAAGAGCAGTGAGTGATTTTTATCTTTGTGTTTTGTTGTTTTATTAACATTTAAAGGGATAGTTTACCCAAAAATGAAGAATCTGTCATCATTAATTCATTTTTAAGTTGTTTTAAACCTGAATGAGTTTCTTTCTTAGTCCAGTATTCAGGCACTGTTTGACAGGCTTTTAGTGTGCATGTGCTTCAGGTGTACACATTCAGAAAAGTGCATGTCAGAACCGCACGCAAATTAAATGTTTAACCGGCAAGGCTTTAAAGCACATGCAGATAATGTACTTTTGTGATTGCAAATAAGAGCAGTGTCCCATGCCGTGAGTGTAAATGCTGAGTTAACATTTGATGTGAATGTATTTGTTGTACAGTATATTGAGACGGAGATGCCAGGACTGCAACTGATAGAATGTGCGCTGTAGCACGATACTACAGTATTTCTGTAAAAACAGATCGTGGAGACATTTTTATAGTCCACGATCAATAATCGTGATTTCGCACACCCCTACCAATACACAAAAGTGTTTAAATAAAAAAAAAAAAAACATGCATTTTATGCAAAAATAAATAAATAAAATCTAAAATAATGTTTACCTAAAACAGCTTTCAAACCCACACTCCAACCAAGGGTGCATACCAAAAGCAACTATGGTCTAAGTTCCGTCGTTACTAATAGAGTTCAATAGAATTTACCACCATAGTTAGCTAACAATGCTTTTGGGAAATACACCCCAGATTGACTGCTACATTACAAACTTGTGCACCCTGATTCTCAGAAGTTGCATAAAAAGTCAATCTGATTAGAGCTTGAACTTTTAAGAAAGCTTGTTTTTTTGTGTGTGAAATAGGGATCAGACGGTCAGTGAGTGGTCTGCAAAGTTTGTTTCAGTAATTTTTATGGTTATGTTACGTCTTTTTTTATTTCTTTTTTTTTTTTTCAGGTGTCCTATAATATATTCCGAACTCTTCCGCCCAGTGACAGTAATGAGTTTGACCCAGAGGAGGATGAACCCACTCTAGAGGCTTCATGGCCACATTTACAGGTGAGTGTGTGTGTGTGTGTGTGTGTGTGTGTGTGTGTCTGTGTGTGTCTGTGTGTGTCTGTGTGTGTCTGTGTGTGTAATTGGTGGTGGTTCTTGAGAATATTGTTTTGTACTCTGGTCCCTCTCACCTTGTGTAGAGCTCCTGTCTGTTTTATTTGTTTCAGCATGTTTGTCTGTGTGTGTGTGTGTGTGTGTGTGTGTGTAAGAGGGTTTGTACACACACTCTGACCCTCTGTGTGTGTGTGTGTACTCACTCTATGCTTCCAGGACTCCTTTATAAATGAGATTCATATCTCAAGGAGAATCCTCCTGGTAAAACTTTTCTCTTCTGTTTCATTATAAATCCCTGATATCGTCTTCTTCATCTAAAAAGAAAAGAAAAGAAAAATCCAATAATGAAAGCCACATTCCCAGACATGTGAACCTGTTTTATAATGGCAATGACCCCTGGTGGCAGTAGCAGTGTGTCCTGTGACCTAATTTAACTGTGACCTTTGACCTTTTCCCTTTCTTTGCATGCATGCTGAGTTCAAAGAACTCCACCAAATAACAGAAACTCTCTCTCTCTTGTTCTTTTCTCTTCTCAGCTGGTGTATGAGTTCTTCATTCGTTTTTTGGAGAGTCAGGAGTTCCAACCCAGCATTGCGAAAAAGTACATAGACCAGAAATTTGTCTTACAGGTGAGGGTGTTCTTTTAAAAATCTCCTCTATCCCTTATTTTTTCACTTGTGTTTGCTCATCATCGTTTTCCCCCTCATTTTTATGTGCTGTCCATCTGTTGTGCTATCAGCTGCTGGAGTTGTTTGACAGCGAGGACCCACGGGAGAGAGATTACCTGAAGACAGTCTTACACAGAATCTACGGAAAATTCCTGGGACTAAGAGCTTTTATACGAAAACAGATTAATAATATTTTTCTACGGTGGGGGATATGACAGTTTACATAATATTAATGCACATGCACGAATAAAGTGCAAGCATTCATCTCTGTCTTTCTCATTCTTAGTTTTGTTTATGAAACTGAGCACTTCAATGGAGTTGCAGAATTGTTGGAGATTTTGGGAAGGTGAGTTGTACAATGTCACAATGTAATTTTTTGAATTGCTAAGTTTACATACATGGCCATTTATGTGTGATTATATATATATTTTCCCCAAACATGTCAAATCCCACCTCGCAACTGATATAATTGGTTACTAGGTAAAAAAATAAAATAAAAAAAACATTGTGTATTGAGCTTAATGCAAAAAAACAGTAACAATACCTGTCAGCATAGCTGGATAGTAATCATCGTAATTATGTAATCAGATTCCAAAGATTAAGTACTTGTAATTAGATAAAATTACAATTTAAAATACTCAGAATCAGACTATAGTTACTCTATTGATTACATGATTTCAAATAATTCACACAATAGCAATAAATTATTCATAATTTCTGGACTCTCCCTAATTCTTCTGTATTATCTTTTACATTTTCCTTTCTAAAATAGCCTACCGCTTGTATACATTCAGAAAGTCTTCCAGTTTTGTGGTCATTCACACAAAGACTAGTCACTAGTTTGATGGGTATAATTACACAGAAAATTGAGTGGCCACACGGCATTTGACCGCTAGATTTACATAAAATCATTTCAGTTTTAAAAAAGTGTATTCTCAGCATTTCAACATTGCATCAACTACTGATGAACACATTAATTTTTATTTAAAGTATCACTCGGTGGGTTGTCTAACCTTGTGTCTGTGGAAGGCTTTTGTCTTTCAAACACATTAAAATACACAAATCCACATTTCTTATTTACATGTAATGCAGAGATTCACAGACTTTTTTTGTCAGCAAAACCTCTTTCACCTAATATATTTACTTGAAGTACCCCTGAGATTTTAAGGTCATAAGTTAATAATTAAATATCACATTTGCATGTTCACGGTTCTCTGACGTTGGTTAATAATCATATGACATGCAGGTAAACAAATAAAATAGTGTTTTATCTTGATTGATGTTATTTTAAAATGATTTATTTTAATTTTTAAATTTTTATGATTTAATTAATTATTTACGTTTCATTAAAATGAAAGTAAATTTTTTTACTCACCCTTGAAGCATCCTAGGTGTATGTGACAATCTTCTTTCAGACGAATCCAGTCGGAGTTATATTAAAAATTGTTCTTGCTCTTCCAAGCCTTTCAATGGGGGTAAGCGCGTGTTTGTTGTCAACAGTTTAGAAGACGTGAAATAAAGTGCACGCATCAGTAATAAAACGTTCCTCACATGACTCCAGGGGTGAATAAAGGCCCCCCTGTAGCGAATCTAAATTTTTTGTCATTTAATTTGGAATCAGTAATGGGCTACAATTTGTAAGTAATCTACCCATCTCTGTCTATCAGTATGTTCCACAAATTAAGGTTTGGGGTGATTTTTTTCCGGATGCAACAGTTAGAAGCTGTCTACACTGGATGCGATAAAGCGACCACTGCAAATCATTTGAACTTTGTGACTTTGGATTTGTCACGCCGCATCCAGTGTAGACAGCATCACTAATTATAATAGGCGCCGCTCGTGTCCAGTGCAGACATAGTGTTAGAGTTGTGTGGGCAATTAGGACTGTCATTAACATGACCAATAAAATCTTTAGAAATGGCAGTGCAGGGTTTGTGCTTGACAAAAAAGTCATGCCATTAACACACCCCAAATTTGCTATTTACATAATTTCAGTCACTTAACATAATTATATAATTGGAATTAACTGAAAGTTGGGATTTCCTTTTACATAAAATGTGAATTAATCTTGATCATCTAAACATTCTTAAAGGGAAGGTTCTTTCGAAAATAAAAATAGTTTTTATTCACCTTCATGGAATTATATGACAAGCGCATTGGTTTCCATACAGAAAAACATACAGTCTCCAGGGGCTGTAAAGCACCATAAAAAACAGTATCCATACTGGTACAGTATTACACATCTTGGCCAGATAAAAGCTTTTTGTGAGGAGCAAACTCCAATTAAATTGTTATTCACTGAAGATCTTGACATCTGCTGCATCTTTTGTCATGCTTATAAAACTTATAACTGGAAGTTATTTCTGTGAAATATGATTAAATTAGCAAGAAACCTTGATGATTTAATGAAACTAAGTTTTGCATTGTTCTGAATGTGGTGATAAATTCAGGGTTCAGCCATCCCAGAATGCTGTTAGTGAAAGTTGTGTTTGTCTCCTGTCAGCATCATCAATGGCTTCGCTCTGCCGCTGAAGGCTGAGCACAAACAGTTTCTGGTGAAAGTTTTGATTCCTCTTCACACCGTCAGAAGCCTCTCACTTTTCCACGCACAGGTACTGCCTATGTTAAAACATCCAGATGATTATTATGTGTTCACTTCCTGTTTATCCTGTCCAGTGACATTACTGTTGTTTTTGCAGCTGGCGTATTGTATTGTACAGTTCCTAGAAAAAGACCCTGCATTAACAGAACCAGTGAGTGCAGCCTTTCACTAATCATCACTTTTTTTTTGTCCATTTATTTAATCAGTGTCATGTTTTTCCACCTTCTAACAGGTTATCAGAGGTCTGCTGAAATTCTGGCCTAAAACCTGTAGTCAGAAAGAGGTGAGATAGATGCAGTCTCCTGAACAGAGCTAAGTCACAGCATGAGGTTGATCAGTCATGATTTCAGGGCAATACTGAAGACAGTGTAGGATGGATTCACTGATATTCTATATCTGCTTCTCTGATTTTCTGCATTGATGTGTGTGTAGGTCATGTTCCTAGGTGAGTTGGAGGAGATTCTGGATGTGATTGAGCCCACACAGTTTGTGAAGATCCAGGAGCCTCTCTTCAGACAGATCTCCAAATGTGTCTCCAGCCCTCATTTTCAGGTCTGCACAAATCCACTCTAGACTAAGACTTAATCAAACCGGCCCAAGTGTAGTTATGCTGCCAGTTTTTATGAGTCATGTAATCCTCTATTTCACAGTTTTGCGTTTTAAGGGAAACCGCTTACAAATGCATGAAGCAGTTGACCATTCAAAATAAATATACATCATATTATGAGCTTAGAAACACTCAAATTGTGTATATGTGTGTCCAGGTGGCTGAGAGAGCTCTGTACTACTGGAATAATGAGTACATCATGAGTCTGATTGAGGAGAACTCCAATGTGATTCTTCCTATAATGTTCACAAGTCTGTACAGGATCTCCAAAGAACACTGGAACCCGTGAGTCCATATGCTTAAATATTTATAATTTATCATTTCAATTTGAGTGCCATCTAAAGTTTAAATTGCCAAACCTGTTTTTAGAATAAGTATGTACGGAAGAGGATTAGGGCCAAGCAATAATAAAAAAAATAAAACCATCTCGAGATTAAAGTCATTATATTGCGAGATTAAACTCGTTAAATTTTTAGAAAAAAAGTCGAAATACAATCTTGAGAATAAACTCATTAAATTTCGAGAATAAAGTTGTGTTTCGAGAAAAAACTTGTTAAATTTCGAGAAAAAAAGTCGAAATACAATCTTGAGAATAAACTCATTAAATTTTGACAATAAAGTCGTTGTGTTTCGAGAAAAAAACTCGTTACATTTCGAGAAAAATAGTCGAAATAATCGTGAGAATAAACTCATTTAATTTCGAGAATAAAGTCATTGTGTTTCGAGAAAAAAAGTCGAAATGACATGTAGAGAATAACGCATTCAATCAGTGTTCATTGCATAGCCTATATCTTTCAGTAACAAAGAAATACTATCAACTTTAGCTAATTATGACACAATAATAATTAATACACGAACTTTAAAGTGAATTTGCAAGCAGCTAGGTCTTTTTAGAAGAAAAAAATCAGTCCAATTTGCGCGATGTAGGCTACTCGCTTTTGTCCAACATGAAATGACAACCAGAGGACAAATGCAAGGTTATCTCTGGCTTCACCCAAATGCACTCTGGCACTTGGACAGTTATGATAAATTAAAAACGTACGGCATTGCCATTAATGGTGTGTAATGTAATGCGTTTATTCTCAAGTTTGTATTTCGACTTTTTTTTTCGAAATTTAACGAGTTTTTTCTCGAAACACAACGACTTTATTCTCGATATTTAATGAGTTTATTCTCAAGATTGAATTTCGACTTTTTTTCTCGAAATTTAACAAGTTTAATCTCGAAACACAACAACTTGATTCTCGATATTTAATGAGTTTATTCTCAAGATTGTATTTAGACTTTTTTTCTCGAAATTTAACGAGTTTAATCTCGATACACAACGACTTTATTCTCGATATTTAATGAGTTTATTCTCAAGATTGTATTTCGACTTTTTTTCTCGAAATTTAATGAGTTTAATCTCGCAATATAATGACTTTAATCTCAAGATGGTTTTATTTTTTTATTATTGCTTGGCCCTAATCCTCTTCCGTAAGTATGACTAAAAATCATGTACCTTGTCTTTTTTTTTTTGTTTTTTTTTAACCAATTTGAATTTTAACAACGAATGTTACACTAAATGCCTTTTGTAGATTCAGTAGAGCTTGATGCTGCACAATAAATCATTGTATTATCATCAGCATACTATATTAGCGGAGCCCACACCAAAGCCATTGATAAAAATGTAAACAAAATAGGAGATAAAATGGATCCTTGGGGAACTCCTATTTTAACTTTGAGAAAAGGAGAATTCTAATTTTCTAAACTTACACACTGGGTGCATTCAGAAAGGTAGTCATCAACCCATTTTAGAGCAGCTTCGCTAATACCTATAGGCCTAAGTTTCTGTAGCAATAAATTACGGTCAACACCAACAGAATCAAAGGCTTTCGAAAAGTCAATATATAATGCTGCACAGGACTTTTTGCTATCTATAAGGTCATTTGTAACTAACAGAGATGCAGTTATGGTACTAAAACCTGATAGGTAATCATTAAGGACATTATTATCCATTAAAAATGTTTAATTTGTCATTTATCAATGATTGAAATAAGCAAAAACTGGCAATCTTGAAATCAGATGATAATTATTAGGATCAGAAGGATCTCCACTTTCTAGTAACGGAACAACTGTCGCCGACTTCCACGTTTTCGGTATAGTATTTGAAATTAAACTTAAATTAAAAATCAAAGCTATTGGCTCTGCACCAGAAGCTATTTTTTAAAAAAGGTTACATTTTATCAACTCCTGGTTTTTATCTAATTTCAATAAAGCATTGTTAATCTGAGATGTTGTAATGGGAGAGAAATTAAATACTTTCCTAGGACAATGTTCATCAAAACCAAAATATTCTTGGGACTTTAACTGATAAACTTGATGCTGAGGTAAATTTAACTAGCTTCCAAAGTTTTGTAGGATTATTTAAATTTTCATTGACCACAGATCACGTTTTGCATTTTTTATTGATTTAGGAGATATTTGGTAATGCTCTATAATAACTCCAATCTATTGAATCATTTGATTTCTTCGCCTTGTCCCAGGCAACATTTCTCTGATTAATAAGGGTAGAGAGAGCATCACTGAACCAAAGATTGTCTTTGCCATCCTAAAACATTTATGAGGAGTATGCTTATCACATATTGTTAGAAAGATCTTTTTAAAATAACCCCAAGCTAAGTTTACATCTGGCATACACAAAATAAAACCCAGATCACTTATAAAGATCATTCATAAAAGCCTGTTCGTTAGAATGCTTAAAACTGGCATAATAGGACCCCTTTAAATTGTAATAATATTTCAGGATAAAGCTGTTTTTACTGTATTATTATCATATAAATGCAGTCAAAGTGAGCATAAGAGACTTCTTTCAAAAACATTCAAAAAACTTTACTGTGCTCAAACCTTTGAACAGTAGTGTACTTTCACAGCCTCCATGTAAACATTTGTATGTGATATACACAACACTGTCCTTACTGTCCAGCACTAACTGGATTAATCATTTCCTGTCCAATCATGATTAAATGGTCTGATTCTGTCTCTTTTTCTGATTTCAGGGCCATAGTAGCTTTAGTCTATAATGTTCTCAAGGCCTTCATGGAAATGAACAGTACTTTGTTTGATGAACTCACGTCCACTTACAAGTCAGATCGTCAGAGGTAAGCGGGGGTTTTTTATTCATTACTTTTGTGACAAGTAGCTGTTACATTTTCATGCTGCTTATACATGCAGTGTTAAACATACCTCACCTTTATTTGCATTTTTGTTCCATCTGTCATTCCTCAGAGAGAAGAAAAAAGAGAAGGAGAGAGAGGAGCTGTGGAAAAGGTTGGAGGATCTGGAGTTAAAGAGAAGCCTCCAGAGCGACGGAATTATTCCCACTTAACGACGCGCCTCTCCTGGACCGCTTTTTTCCAACGCCTCCACCATGTGCTCGGGAACGTTGGCCACATTTTTTTTCCTTTCTGTATTTGTGCGACTTACTTTACCGTAGATTCACCTCATCAGTCTCATTATTTCAAAAGCACTGTAAATAAGTTTATTTTATCTTCTTTTTTTTTCCCCCTTAAAAATATTATGCCGATAAAGAACGTGACTAGAAAAGGAAATTAAAAAATTTAAATAAGCAAAAAAACAACTAAAAAAAAGAGAAACCCGCACTGGAGGGGGAAGGATTTTGAACAGACAGTAGGACTGAAATGAATGACTGCTGTAAAGAAAATCAAACAGAGAATCTGAACCCACCGATCTGACATACCTCGACCATCATTACTGACCAACACCAGCCCAATTTGCTCTCTTTCCTCACTTGCCCCCTCTCTATGTCCCTTACTCCTCCCTGATTTTTCTTTTCTCTTTATGTCTCTGAATTGGATCAACATTTGCCACCTGTGTGTCCTGAATATCTGAAACCTGACTCGTCTTTCCATTAACATCTGGATAAGCGCAGCAGGTCTGGATTGTAGACGTCTTGAGGGGTTGCAGAGGACACTATGCAGTATCCAGCAAAGAAGAGGAAGTCATAAATACCCACCAGCTCTTGTTTTTCCCCCCTTTTCCATTTTTTTTCTGTCCAAATGTGCCACCCAGTACACTCATTTGGACTCTTTAGCACCAGTCCGGTACTGGTACCAGAAAATGGGACATACACACATCTGAACGGGTTTCCAGAATTCCAGCAGCAAAACTAGATATGCTTGTCATGAGAAATCGAACTGCACGTGCACACACACATTCTGCATTCGAGTGTGTGAGGGAGTTTCTTACAGTGTTAAGTACCTGTATACTGTATCTGAATGCAGTACTTTGATACTCTGTATCTAGTAGAACCTTTAGCGTATTTTTCTTTAGGAGAATCCAGTATATGATGAGGAAAGATTGAACATAGCCTCTTGGGGTTTCTTTTCTTTCTTTCTTGGGTTTCACTTCTAATTTGTTTTGGGTTTATTTTATTTTTTTTGTCTGCAATTTTTTTTTTTGACCAAGTGGAATTTGTTCTTTCTTCCTTTTTTTTTACTTAGTTGCTGATTGGGGGGAGTGAGAGGGGGATTGTGGAGGACTGATGCTGTGGTGAGCTTTGTCAGAATTGAACCTGTGCTTTAGAAAGCCCCAGACATCAAACGATTACAAAAGTTAAAAAGGGTCGGATAAATACAAATGTTTAATTATTTTAAAAAATAAAGAGATATTAAATTAAACCTGTTTTGTGATAAAGATGAAATGCACATTGCCTTATTTGTGGCGCGTGTGAGCGGATGAAAGTGTAAAGGAGAGGTATCTGTATTGACCACCATGTGCCATGTGAAAACACTTTTTACATAGGCAATTATTGCATCTTAAAATTGTAAAATGGTTCCAGTTTTTTTTTGAGTGGTAAAACTGAATCATTTTCATGACCTTTGGTTTTATTAACTGTTCCATTCTTTTAAGTTGGATCATTTCAATGAATCAACTTCACAAATCCAGTCTGAACCTGGCCACTATGAATACAATTTTGTTGCACAATCTTTGTAATGATTTTTCAAACTTTCTCCTTTTGTTTTCTGCAGGGTAAACACAGTGCATAGCTTGAATTTAGAATGACTAGAGGGTGAATAAATAAGAGTATGTTTGTTTTCAGTTGACCCTTACTTTAAAAAAGTGTGACTGACCAATTGTTTATAGGACCATGTGTAGTGTGTTTGTAAATTCAGTATTACTCTCTTTCCAGCCCTTTACTCACCAGTACCAAATTCTTCCACAAGAGTGCAACAGAGCTCAACATTAAAAATTTTCAAACCAGCCTTTTGCTTTTGTGGAAAACATTGGATGTGAATTATAAACTTTTTCAACCTTTGTGCAAGTAGTCTTTTGATGCAGGTCCATCGGTTTTCCTAATAGTTAGCATGCTAAAGTATGAGCTTGTAGGATTTGGCAGGATTTTTCCTGAGGGGTTAAAGGATTCAGAGCTGCTCTGAAATTGGCAGGTATATATGTAGTTAAGACATATACAGTATGCAGGCTTTATTCTTTCAGTCTGAGCATTAACCTGTCAGATATTTGGAAGGATAGGAAGGAAGGGTGTACTTGAGTGACTGCTTGCTTTAATTAACATCACCCCTGGAAACAAGCCTAGCAGTACTTTTAGAAAAAAGAAAAATGTTCTTAAAGGGACAGTTCATCCAGAACTGAAAATTATTTCACCCTTTGAATCCAAACTAGGTTTGGAACAAATTGAGAGTAAATAATAATAATAATATTTTTATTTATTTATTGTCATTTATTATTATGCATTTATTTTCTTTAAATTCTCCTCTAAAAGTCAAATAGCCTCCAGTGATTATAATACCCTCTAATGTGGGTCCCTAGTTATGGATGGACAATGCACCGCTCTCAATGCACTGCTCTAATTTACTCACCCTCAAGCCATCCTGGGTGTATATGACTTTCTTCTTTCAGATGACTACTAAAGGAGTTATATTTAAAAAAAATGCTCTAGCTCTTCCAAGCTTTATAATGGCTCTGAGTTGGTGATATTCAATAGTCCAATTTAATAGAAGTCCAATAAACTGCATCCATCCATCATAAAAATTGTTCCACACAGCTCCAGGGGGTTAATAAAAGCCTCCTGAAGCGAATCGATCCGTTTTTGTAAGAAAAATATCCATATTTAAAACTTAATAAACTGTAATCTCTAGCTTCCACTAACTGGTACATGTGTTCATGAGAGGGTGGCGTTTCAGCGGATGACGTAGGTGTAGCGTAAGCTCCAGTAAGAACAACTGAGTCGCGAGGGGGCTTAAGCCCCTGATCTTTTTGAAGATGGAACATGTTTCACTTCCCAGATAAAATGTTTAATAACTTTAACTTGTTCTCCAAGTATTAGAAATTCATGATAAAAGCAGTCTACCCTGCTATTTGTAGATCCAAAAGACCAAACAGATCGGTCTGTGTGATGAATAAATTTAGCAGCACGTGTGTGATAGTTTTTCAATGTGTGAGAGCCTGTTTATAAATCTGTGGTCAAACAGAGAACATTTAATGAAATGTTTTAGTCCAAATTCACTTAACATCAGTCCAGTGTTTGAAATATGTTTAAATAGCCAGATCGCCATCTCTTTTTCTCAGGGGCTCTCTGACCCTAGCAACACCCCTGGGTGAGAATATATTAGTCTCACGAGAACCAAGTTTTGTTTACAAAGCAAAGGAAGCAAAGCTATGCCTGCGTCCTACTGGAACGCCATTCTCTCGTGAACGCGCAGTTAGTGGAAGCTAGACATTCGCTTGAGGAGGCTTTTATTAACCCCCGGAGCTGTGTGGGACACTTTTTAAGATGGATGGACGCAGTTTATTGGACTTCTCTTGGGCTATTGAATTCACTGCCATTATAAAGCTTGGAAGAGCCAGGACGTTATTATTTTTTTTTTTTTTAATATTTAATATTTTTTTAATACACGTAGGATGGATTGAGGGTGAGTAAATTATGGGGTAATTTTAAGCAAAATCTTTTGTTTGTCAGTCTTGATAACTGGAGAAGAGGAGTTTCTTAAGTAACTGCAACTTTTGCTCATAACTCCTTTCCATTCATTACATTTCTGCTGAAAATAAAATAAAATTGGGTTTTGTGCATGTTGACAAGCTGAACTATCTGAACAACAACTCTGTATGGGAGACAAGTTTAAACCATCAAAGACCAGTTTAAACTGGCTAATAATGTGTGTGTTTTTTCAGCATTTTAAAAAAACTTTTCTCACTTAACCACACTTGGCCACAGTCAATATGATGGAAGAGTAAAATGATTATCATGATTCTTTTGTCAACTAGTTTATTTTTCCTCCATAGCCAGAGAAGTGCAGATTTAGAGCATTTGTCTGCAATACTCAAATTCGCTAGTTATGTAACCTTGGGTTAAGGAGTGTTTTAGGTCCTTATAGCAACAGTATAAAGTTATCTGGGGCTTGATTAAGGTCCTCTAAAATATTGTGTAACCCTGGGAAGGTGGGCCATCCATAAAAAACAACAACATAAAGAAACATTTCTGGAGAAAGAAAAAAAAAATTAAAGAGTACTGTGAGGTTGGCAATGTCTTTCAGATTCTGATTTGCATAACTGATTAAGTAAGCGTTTAATCAAAATAACAGGTAATGTGTACAGGTAAAGAGTGTACAGCTATTGAATATTGATGCTTAGCTTACATTATAATTAGGATCTTCCAAATTAGCTAAGACATGCATGTCTTTTTTTTTCCTGCTGTTTTTTGCATTTTATTTGTTTCTCACATTTAACATAGGATCTATAGTATATTCAGGTCACAATTCTCACACATTATTTTTGTCTGCTGTTTCTCCAGTGTGAAATTGCCTTTTTTATTTATTTATTTAAATAAATTTACCCCATTTTATGCAGTCTGCTTTGTTAGGTTTTACCCCAGTGATTGTGTAAGATGCTCCACACTTAGTCATCAAGAATGATCTCATATCTGGAACCATAAAAAAATGGTTACTCCTTTTTTGCCTTATTTTAATGTCCCAAAGGTCAACAGAGTTTGTACTTAGAGTGCAACATCTATTTGTCCCTTCAGTGACTGATATTCCCAGGTAGGACATATTTCTGGTTCAGTATCTGTTGTGTTTCCTAGAACAACACTGTTGTCCAACAAATAATTATAATGATCCACTATTGCTAAATGTTCATTGCTAACATCTGATCGACACTTTTGTTTCAGGACCAATGAGGATGCTGGAATATGTCAAAATTTATGGTAAAATCACAATCCTGTCCCTTAACAGGTGAGTCAAGGTTGTTTTTGCTTTCTTCATTACATGAATAGTTCACCCAAAAACGAAAATTTGCTGAAAATGTACTCGTCTTCAGGCTAGACATTTCTTTATGAGAACGGGTTTGGTGAAATTTAGCATTAAATCACTTGTTCACCAATAGATCTTCTGCAGTGAATGGGTCCAAACAGCTGATAAAACCATCACAATAATCCACATGATTTCAGTCCATCAATTAACATCTTGTAAAGTGAAAAACTGAGCGTTTGTAAAAAAAAAAAAAAAAAAGAAAAACAAAGATCAATCGTTTAAACTTTAAACCATTACATGTGGCCAAAATCCATAAAAACGCTTCCTCCAGTGAAAAAGTTGACCCCTTGTTACCAATTTATTATGGATATTATGGATAGAGGAAGCAGTGTTTGAAGTTAAAAATGTCTTGATGGATTTGTTTATTATGTTATAAACATGCAGCTTTTCACTTCAGAAGACATTAAATGATGGACTGGAGACCAGCCCTATCCCATCCCTCTTAGGCAGAGCGTGTTTCTTATTGGCTAGTTTTTTTGGTTGGCCAAAGGGCTCGTTTTGCTGTTTTACAAATCGTGAAGGGATAGTTCACCCCAATCATTTACTGACACTCATGTCATCAGTAAAATGCAATGAAAAAAAGTAAGTCAGTGCGAACCGAAACTGTTTGTTTGGTTGCCAATATTCTTCAAAATATAATCTTTTGTGTAAAATACATACAGGTTTGGAATGACATGGGGGTGTGTATGATGACACTGTATTTGTTTTTGGGTCAATTATACCTTTAAGATGTGATAAAACAGATCAAACTCTCTTTCTCATGTTGTCTTTTTCTGAGGGTCATGCTATTTTTAAATGTTTTTCTGAATGTAATATGGTGATGTATACCGTGAGATCCACCCACTCCTGTTTCTAAAATAAACTACAACACTGGCCCACACATATCCACGCTGTCTCTCTTTCTGTCTGTCTGTGTTTTTTTTTTTTTTTTTTTTTTTACTGAGACTGTTTCTTGTTGCTCTCTGTCTGTCTCTCTTTTTTTCATGTTTTATTTTCCCTGCATGGCTTGTTGTGATGTCATAGCATGAAATAACACTCTTATTAACATGAAGAAACATTGCATGACTAGTCTTGGAGAAAACTTCTGAATGTGCATCCGGTCGACAATCCCTAATTATCTGTCTTGTTAATGGCTGAAAACAAAGATGGTCTTCCTACTCTCTCCTGAGCTCATCTCCCCTTCATTAGACTTGCGTAATCTTCCTGGTGATGATGATGTGTGCGTGGGGTTGTGATTTCTCCCAGGAAGAAACCTGGTAAAACATCAGTCACTTTGGGGAAGGCATTTTGAACATTAGAAAATGAAAATCTGAAGCTTCTACACAACTGTGCTGGTCAATCCAAATATAAACCAATACTATACTATATATAATATATTATAAATTGTTTGAAATGGCACACACCAGATTTCCTAATTAAATAACATATTCTTACATCATTCTCAGACCTTAGTACTGAATTTATAATTCAGATTATTTGACATGTTTATATTGGTTTATGACAAACACGATTCCAAAAAAGTTGGGACACTGTACAAATTGTGAGTAAAAAAGGAATGGAATAATTTACAAATCTCATAAACTTGTATTTTATTCACAATAGAATATAGATAACATATCAAATGTTGAAAGTGATACATTTTGAAATGTCATGCCAAATATTGGCTCATTGTGGGTGAACACAATCCACCGTGCCATTCGCCGTTGCCGGCTAAAACTCTATAGGTCAAAAAAGAAGCCATATCTAAACATGATCCAGAAGCGCAGGCGTTTTCTCTGGGCCAAGGCTCATTTAAAATGGACTGTGACAAAGTGGATCACTGTTCTGTGGTCAGACGAATCAAAATTTGAAGATCTTTTTGGAAAACTGGGACGCCATGTCATGCGGACTAAAGAGGACAAGGACAACCCAAGTTGTTATCAGCGCTCAGTTCAGAAGCCTGCATCTCTGATGGTATGGGGTTGCATGAGTGCGTGTGGCATTGGCAGCTTACACATCTGGAAAGGCACCATCAATGCTGAAAGGTATATCCAAGTTCTAGAACAACATATGCTCCCATCCAGACATCGTCTCTTTCAGGGAAGACCTTGCATTTTCCAACATGACAATGCCAGACCACATTCTGCATCAATTACAACATCATGGCTGCACAGAATAAGGATCCGGGTACTGAAATGGCCAGCCTGCAGTCCAGATCTTTCACCCATAGAAAACATTTGGCCCTTCATAAAGAGGAAGATGCGACAAAGAAGACCTAAGACAGTTGAGCAACTAGAAGCCTGTATTAGACAAGAATGAGACAACATTCCTATTCCTAAACTTGAGCAACTTGTCTCCTCAGTCCCCAGACGTTTGCAGACTGTTATTAAAAAGAAGAGGGGATGCCACACAGTGGTAAACATGGCCTTGTCCCAACTTTTTTGAGATGTGTTGAGCCATGAAATTTAAAATCAACTTATTTTTCCCTTAAAATGATACATTTTCTCATTTTGAACATTTGATATGTAATCTATGTTGTATTCTGAATAAAATATTGAAATTTGAAACTTCCACATCATTACATTCTGTTTTTATTCACAATTTGTACAGTGTCCCAACTTTTTTGGAATCGGGTTTGTATATGTATTATTAATGAGATGCGATGAATTTAAGTTTGGGTCGATGGGATTTTTTTTTAAGTCTCTCTTGCTTTCTCCCACATAAACAGGCTTCTATTTTTGCTTCTCTGTCTCTCTCTCTCTCTCTCCATTCGTTTCTGAATATTTAATCAGTCTTAATGTTCTTCTGAAGATGTTTAGTGAGCTGGATCTAAAACTCTCTGACATATCAAAGTGTTTTAGTGGAGTTAATATGCACCAGCATGGTGCCATGAGACATTTTGAGATTGAATGGATTATACTGATTAAGAGCACTGTTTTATCCTTATCTTGTTTTTATTGGTGTAACTACAATTGTTGAAGTGACACAAGTTCAGAAAAAACTAAATCCCAATTACTGAATGGATGGCTCTGGTCCTGAATGCTTGGCAGTAGACACAGAAATATAGACGCTAAAATATAATATCTGATGCATGCAAATATACTGCTTATTTTGTGTAGACAGACTTTTCACAGAAGTAAAAATACAGGATCGGACTACCTGGGGATGAGCAAATGAGTAAACAAAAGAATTTGGCTGGACTATCTTTTTAATAACCCTACATGAACACAAACAGGAGACAGGTGAGGCTGGCTCATTGAGATTAGGGAGATTTGAGACTATTAAATAGATTTCATCGCTGGATAATGCAGGAGTGTTTTAACTAATTTAATGAGGGCCAGACTGAATGTCAGTGAGTCATATCGCATCAAGATCCCTTTCTCTCTTGAGCTCTTTTTCCTCTTTTTCTCTCCCTCTCACTCTCATTCTGGCCCTGTCTTTACGGTTGTGCATTATCCTATATAGGACTAGGCTGAGTGTAGCCTACTATCAAAAAGTAACAACGTTACTAAATATGTTTTTCATTAGCTTTACAGCAGCTCAAATTTTCAAAACAGTCGATTTTCCCGTAAAACGCAATCAGCAGACAAAAAATAAGTTTCAGATTAGTGTGTGACGAAACATTGCTATTTTTGACACAATATTGCATTGCTGACGATGCTGCTTTACAGTCAAGTAAACTGATAATACACTCACCAAATACACTCACTCACCTAAACTGTACTGTGAAATTGTGTCCCAGTCTGGATGCACCCTAACTGAAATATATATCACATAGGCCTACACTACGATTTAATAGTTTGGAGTCAATAAATGTTGTTTTTTTGAGCTTTTTATTCATCAAAAATTACCGGGGGAAAAAAAAATCAACCAAATCTTTTGAATCATTTTTTAAAGGATCATGTGACACTGAAGGCTGCTGAAAATTCAGCTTTGCCATAAAAATGTTTATAATATGGTTAAAATAGTTCTTGTCATAAGTGCATATTCTTTCTGCTTGTGGTGCTAATGTATGGGAACATGTTGTTTTTATATTTCCAGGAGAGCTCTTGCAAAAGGGACTTCCTGTTCTTAAATGTTTATGTGGCTCTGAATCTGAAAATGTGGACAGGAATCGTGGGCAGACCTGTAATTAGCACAAGCATGGAGACAAAAGAGATCAGGTTTGTGCTCGACATCACCGGCAGCATCACAATGTGTATTTATCTGACTGCATACAAACAAATTCATGGACTCTGACTTCAGGGAACAAATATTAAATAAGCCTACTTAGTAGGACGATGGCGTTGAATCTTATTGGTTCCAAGAAGACTATTGCTATGAGTGACAGCACTTACGCCATGTGAGGCCAGTTCTAGGACATACTGCTGTTGATGATGTGCAGAGGCAGCCTGATACCTAAATCTGAAGTTTAACTCATATTAAAAGACAAATTTGAATCATGCTGTGAAAAAAAAAAAAAAAACATGCTGCTGCATTTGGAAATCTTTTATTGTTGCCTGTTATTTCTCATTTCATTCCCTGATGGGAATAGGCCAGAATGTCTGTCGATTTCAGATGCTGGAGTGTTGCTGTGACTCATTTAAGCCGTGTTCTGTGAACTGTACTGACCACACGTTTGATTGTTAGAGAACCATGAGGCAAACTTCTCACCTGACTACTATGATGAAAGAAGAAAACACCTCTGAAAGAGGAACGATTATGTCCATTGTATTAGCACTCACTGTTATACAATACGTCCATATTTCGAACTGTTATTTTTCATCAAAATGTATTGAGATGAAACTCTTATATGTCTTCTTATCAGCTGAAGTTGCCTGGGCCGCATGGGTTATTGGTTCATGTTAACCAACAGCAAACGCTACTGTTGTAGCTTAATGTAATTAGGTGTAATTAAAGTGTGTCATTTCTGTGCCGCTGGTGGCATTATTCCATTATTCAAAAACAACAGTTCTGTCATAAACTCAAACTATCAGTTCTGCTCAAATAGTAGTTTGGTTCTGCTAGTACGTATAAAATGACACACTTCACCTTTAACATAGTTAATTTAACGTAGTAATTTAATACCATTTAACATCATTGTAATAAAGATTAGGGATATAAAAGTAAATAGAGCAGATATGTTTGAAAAAGAACTGTTATGATACAATATTGACCTTTAGCCTACACATTGCGGTTAAAAGTTGGTAGTCTTTTGAAATTGCCTGCAAACTTACATTCAAGTCTGGTTCCATTCTGGTTGATTCCATTGCCTACTTTTTATTTTCTAATCAAATCCTAATGGATAAAATCAAGTACTCATTCTACCGTTTTTCAGGCAAATATCCAATTTTGCTTTGAAGTGTGTCACAATTCAGAAGTAAAATGGGTATGTTGACTCTAATATTTCTACCTCACTTAATGGAAAGGCCATTACTGTAATTCAGCCCTCTAAGGGAAGTCTGGCAGTGCTACAGAGACCACTAATGGTGTAATGACAAAGGAAAATCTATCATGTCTGTGAAGTTATCATTCGTTCTTTGACCCTGTCACAGTTGCTTAGGCAAACCTCTCTACTTTCAGATTCAGAGGTTATTGACTCATCGACTGGATATTTTTAGTGAGGTTCAAACGGATTCTAATTAAGAAGAACGTTTGATATCTGACTATATATGGGCATCACAGAGAGAGAAAGAGGGAGACCAGAAAGAAAGACAGATATGCTCACGGGCTAATTAGCCGTCACAATCGATGCAGAGAAATGGAGACATGGCAGGGTTTTTGTGTGTGTATATGTGTGAGCGAGAATGAGAGATTAAGTAAATGTGTGTCAGTGAATACAGTAGAGAGTGTGTGTGTATATGACTTTGTGTAATTGAATGTGTGTATATCTGCAATCACACAGTGTGTCACCATCTTTGGAGGAAAAGTGAGGTCACGGCCCCCCCCACTGTGATCTGTGTCTGTGACATTTACAGTGAAACTTGAATTATTAAACATCTGGGAATGTATCGATCACTTGAGGTTCATGCTGTCAAGCCTGAACTGTGTTGCTCATGAAAGAACCAACAGAGCTGTAATAATCAGATTATGTCTTACGGAATGAGTTTTGGCCTCCTTTAAAGTTCCCATCTAGGACAATTGTATTTCTCTCCTCCTTGCACTTCACCACTCTTTCTCCCCCAGTCCTCTATCCTTGTTTCTTATGTGTTTTATTTCGGTCTCTCTGTAATGACTATCTGCACTTTATGTCTCACATGTTGTTCTAACTGCAAAGACAAAGCATGTGAGTGATTGAATGAATGTTGATGGCTTTCTTCTTGAACCTTCTTTTGTGCATTCTGTTATTTGCTGTGCAGTATTTTAGTATATGAACTGGGTGAATTTGTCAAAGCCTGTCAATAACATGTCCAGACCATGTTTCTACCTGAAACAAGTGGGAGAAAATATAAATATTTAGAATAATAAAAATAAAGCATACCTTTGGACCATTAAATTTTTTTGCATAGTGGCATGTTTTTAATGAAAATTAAGCAAATTCAAGGCCTCCACTTATTGTAATATGTGAGACATATATGTAAAGAGAGTAATGTATTAAACTAATATGAATAGTTAGAATTAATATTGAGAACAGTGCAGACTTATTACTGGAATTAGAATTTGGGGGCAAATGTGCTAAATTGACATGAAAACAATTAAAAATGCATCTTAATGGTTCTAAAATAAGCTTAATTTTCTTTATACATCAATTAAAATGTCATTCTTTTTATTAAGATTGTTTTAAAAATTTTATTACTGTAATGCATTTTTTATATATATATTTTTTAAATGAAAATAAATATTTTGATGACATTTTAAGTATAATTGTAAATCAAGTTTTTGCTGATTTTTGTGTACAAACTTTAAAAAAAAATAGATTTGTATATTTATTAAATTACAAATATTATATTACAATGTCTTTAATAGACTTCATTTTCTGTGTACAACATATTATTTCTTATTTCTTTCTTTTAATTAAGGGAAAACGTGAACCTGGACATGTTGTTGTGAGATTTCTCCTAATTACATGCTTTTATGTTACTTATGTAACCATATAAGTGCACTATTCACCATAATGTCAGAAAAAGAGGTTTTCAGTGAGCTTCTGCATGTGGGCATGAAACCCTGTGGTTTGGTAATTGACCTGGAGTTAAAAAACGTCAGTTAGCCTGGTGACTGCTGTTGCACCCCTGTAGTGCCAAAGTGTGGATTATGCAATGCCTGACTTTAAAACTACACCGTCCCCATTTGTGATCAGTCTTGTATCCAAGTTATTAGTATCATGTTCCTCTTAGACCTCAAAGCCGATAGCTTTTAACAGATTGCTTTTTTAAACTAAAGGTATATGTTGATGTTGACTCACTCAGTATGAATCTTTTCTTTATCAACCCAATTATCATGTCTGTTTGTTGGCAGGTGGCTGAGGGCAGAACAGGTGTTTCTGTGAGGGGCCCATCAGAGTGAGAGCCTTCGGTGATTAAAGCTTAATAGAAACTAAAGGGCAGACACAACCCGACAGCACTGAATCTTTAAGAAGCAACTCTATACAGTTTGGCAGATTTTTGTGAATCTGTTGTGTAAGCCTGCGTACAAATGGGTCTTGACAAGGCTGTTTTTTCTTTAGGAAAGGACAACTAGGAACATTGTCCTGCATAGGCCCTGTGACAAGGAACTAAATATTCAAGTATTCATGAGACCAAAGGTATTTATTCATTAAATAAACAGTAATTATTGGTCAACCAGTAATATGAATATAGGAAAATGTCCTGAAAAATTTCTGAATGTCTTCAGTTGAATAACTTGCTCTACTACTGTATGTTCCTGGCTGACCATGCCCTTGATTTTATTTTGTACTTTTGCTTTCTATAAATTCATTGTACCTCACACACTATTGTCATATTTCAGACAGTAATAATATCCACCCTAATCAAATTAACATTAACTGTCAATAAGTTTCATTTTGGACATGTGCTATAATTACATCATTTCATATTTAATCTGTAAAGCATCTAAATGTTTAGAAGTAAAGGACTTGTGAAACTCAAAACAATTAATGAAATGATAAAAATGTAAAATGATGAATCACTGAATTATAAGGGAAAATAAAACCATTGTATTCACCAACAAATATGATGTATATTTTTAAAAGAACCCTTTTAAAATGTGACAACTTGCCTTAACCTGACATTACTGAGAAATAATCTGAACCCTGTTCAATATTTCAGGTATCTGCTTTTATTTTATAGTTGACTCTTATATTTGATACATGCTCAAAAAAGGTACCAAAGCTGTCACTGGGACGGTACCTCTTTGTACCTTAATTATCCTAACATTAACATTTTAGATTTAGGATATAATTCACTTTCACATTTAAGAGGATTTACAGAGGATTCTATGTTTAAAACCACTGCTAAAGAAAACACACTTTTGTGTAATTGGACATCTGATACAAAATACTTATTGAAATACAGCCCTTGTGCCAACTACCCCCATTTCCCTTAAAGGTACTATTACAGAAATTTGACTTTTTGACGTTTTAATTTTATATTTTTGCAATGTCGACTATTACAATATAAACGCTTAAGAGCTAACCTTTTTTTCTGTGCAGTGGGGTTGTTGTGCGCTCTTGCGCATTTAACGCGCTTGGTATCGGAGATCCCCAGCGCCTGCCTGTGCGCCTCGGCGCAGTTGCGCGTGCGCGAGGAGCTCCCCGTGCCCACTGACTTGTAGCTTTGAGACCAGAGTGCGCGCGGGTGGCACACAGTAGCTCCAGGGCAGCCAGCGCGCAACGTTACCATGAGCCTCCCCGCTCCGCCGGCAGAGACTCCACGCGCAGAGAGTGCCCACCTGAAGAGAGCAGCGCGACACCCACAGCCACACGATGCACGGGGGAAAGAGAGGGCTGGTGGCACCGCAAAACACTTTCCTGGAGAATATCGTTAGACGCTCGAGTGGTGAGGAGCACGCCTATGCTTTCTGAAATGCGTTAGGTCTCTTGACATTACAGTGACCGTTTTGCTCTGCATTAACATACTGATTAGACAGCAATTCAAACTAAAAAAAACATGTAATTAATATGGAGCTGTTTTGCACAGTTATTCGTATATTCATATTACATTTAAGATATGAAACATGGACGGTGTGATGGAACATTTTAATGCTTTAACTTAATAATGTATTTTTTTCTTTTAGTTTGTCTTAAATTTTTGGGGATTTTTTCAATGCATTATTGACACCATGATGTTTGTTCTTAAGTCGTTTTTGAGATAAAATGCGAGTTAAATAAAGAAACTTCATGAACCAGTCTTCATTGCAAATGCACTTTATGTCATTTAATAAAAATTATTATATTTTTACTGCTCTGCAGAATTTTAACATTACAGAAATGTACTAATTCTAATAAACAATAAAACGTTAAGCAGCATAATTGAGAGAATTATTGTGTACTGTTAATTATAACCTATGCAGTTTTATATAATTAGGCATTTCTCGTTCAGTTTATTAAAAAGGCACTCAATATAATTTCACTCCACATCTCTGCGCCAGCAGCACATCAGGATTGGCATGAAGTCGTTTGATGGTTTTTAGAGATGCGAAGAAAATTGCGGACTGTTGCGATTGCCACCGCTAGAGGGAGCATCATCTCTTATTTCCTGTTACAGTGATGCTGTTTGTGTCTGGATTCTTTGTAGTGCATCATAAACAACACTTATCTGAGGATTATAGTATGTAATATAACACAGGATAGTTAAAGTGAGTGATTTGAATGTACATCTAATAAGAGGTTTTAAACATCCCATTCACATTCTGCACTAAGAAGGACAACATTTTGTAGCTTTGTTTTTTTGAGCTTTCGAAAGTCTATATTTTATAGAGAGTACACCAGATGTTGAAGTAGATCAGAGACAGTAATTTACTGTAGTGTGTGTCAGATCACTAATTCCTGCTCCCTCTTTTATTCTTTGTCATCATCTCTGAACCTTAAGAGACGAGTTTCTTGCTGGGGAACGCTCAGATTGTGGACTGGCCTGTAGTTTATAGTAATGACGGCTTCTGCAAGCTGTCTGGATACCACAGAGCAGAGGTCATGCAGAAAAGCAGCACATGCAGGTGAGTGGCTATACATGTGACAATAAAAATCTGTAGGAGTATGTTACACACAGTTTTTGCGGTACCTTACGGGCCTGTTGAATAAAACAGTTTAAGACCGAAACTTTACATTTTTAGTTGTGGATCCTTTTGGATTCATTCCTACAAAACCAAGAAGTAATTATGTCATAATCTTGAGGTGTTAAATCACTTTGGCTCTGCCCAAAGTAGTGGAACATGTACAATGAATCTTGAAATCTCTGGTACTGATTATTCTTTTGTAAATTGTTGTAAAAGAATTTGGAATTTAAGTTTAAATAGATGAAAGTATCTTTTTGGCCAAGCCATGATCTAGTATCGCAGTGGCAAAAAAAAATCTAATTTCAATAAGTGGCTGTCATAAAATGCTGAGCCACAGATATACTGTCTTGCAGGCCTTAAAGACTCTATACCAAACTTTAAAAGCATCTCTTCTAGCCATGCTTACAACGGACAGTTTTTTGTCAGTAATAAGCTTTTATCTGGGACTGCAACAGAAACAAACAGGCTAAGATGGAATAATTGGTCACACTTTTGCATATGAATTTTTAGCAAATGTCTGTAATCTTTTAATCTTTGTTATAACATATGACCACAATTCATGTCTGTTGGAAAAAATATAATTTTGCTTGGTCATATGACTTCCTGAATTCATTAGAATCTACGTAAATCCCACTCAAAGGATTGATGGGAGGGAGAACTCACCATTTCTTCTTAAACCGAATGATTTGGTTTGAAAATAGGAGAATATTGTCAATCTGTCTGAATAATCTCTCTCTGTAGTTTTATGTATGGGGAGCTGACAGACAAGAAGACCATAGAAAAAGTGAGACAGGCCTTTGACAACTACGAGTCCAACTGCTTTGAAGTGCTGCTGTACAGAAAGAACAGTAAGTGAGACTTCAAACAAAACTATGAACACTGGCTAACACCTCTAAAGTTCCTTACTTATGCTGGTGAATGCAGAATATGTCTTTTAGAGGTGTTCTAAACCATAGAAAAACACGTTAAATTCCACACAGAATTGAATATCAGAACAAACCACTTTTGGTGTATTAAACATTGCTATGTATACTATCGGTCAAAAGTTTGAAAATATTTGAATTTGTAAAAATATATTTAAAACTGTTTTTAAACGAAGTCTCTTACTATCAATTCTGCATTTATTTGATAAAATTAACAGTACAGTACAAAATAAGTATTTTATATTTTAATATACAGTATTTTAAAATGTTATTTATAAATGTATACATTTAAAATGTAATTTATTCCTGTGATGGCAAAGCTAAATTTTCAGCCATTACCTCAGTGTCGCATGATTCTTCAGAAATAATTTTCAATGTTGATTTCGTGTTCAGTTATTATTGGTGCTCAGTTATTAATAATGATTCTTATTATTATCAATGTTGAAAAAGTTTTTGCTGCTTAATATTTTTGTGGAAACTGTGATTCATTTTTTCAGTATTTTTACAAAGTTCAAAAGAACTGCATTTTTCTGAAACAGAAAACTTTTGTGACATTATAAAGGTCATTACGTT
Source organism: Cyprinus carpio (assembly GCF_018340385.1). Taxonomy (NCBI): domain Eukaryota; kingdom Metazoa; phylum Chordata; class Actinopteri; order Cypriniformes; family Cyprinidae; genus Cyprinus; species Cyprinus carpio. Next base: position 21,204,504 of record NC_056584.1, on the reverse strand, counting down.
TTTTTATTTTATTTTTTTATCTTACAGAGCCAAAACAATTGAGTGGTAATGTTTCACAGTTTCTGCAAGAAAACAACATTGATAAAAAAGTTTTTGTGCACAAAATCAGCATATTAGAATGATTTCTGAAGAATCATGTGACACTAAAGACTGAAGTAAAGGCTGCATAAAATTCAGCTTTGCCATTTTTCCATTAAAAAAAAAAAATCCAAGAAATCAAAGCTATATTTAGCAAGTGGATTATGATAGATCCTCTGAGGTGAGCTCTTCTGACTTGAGCATACAAATGTGCTCATATAAATTTATTGTCATGCAATAAAACACAATATATACTATGGTATATATACTCTATTGTTTTACTTAATACAGGAGCATATTTTTATTATCATATATTGGTTAGAACAGTCAATATAAAAAGGTTGTGAACTAGTTTTAAAATGTGGCGCTGTCAGAAATCATATGATAATGCTTACTTTGACATCTGACCTTGTACAGGAACTCCGGTGTGGTTCTACATGCAGATTGCGCCAATCCGAAATGAAAATGACAAAGTGGTTTTGTTCTTGTGTACATTTAAGGACATCACTGTCTTTAAACAGCCTATTGAAGATGAAAGCACCAGGGGTGAGTTTTACACTCTCACGCTCACATATATGCTATACATAATTTGTATAATCCACTTGTAATGTCAATGATTCATTCAAAACAGATTCTCTAAAAGTCACAGTTTATATTGAACATTTAATGGTAACAGACTGGCCAATAGTACTTGTTGGGCTTGATTTTGTTATGACAGATAAACACTTCCTCTAATGTGCTTATGTCATATAAATAAATATTTGTTTATGATTGCAAGGGTTGCCAGCTTTTTCCTTTTGGCACTCACACACAAGTGTTATTTTCAAGCACTTTGTGTGTGTGTGTGTGTGTTTGCTGGTGGGAGCTTGTTTATTGAGCTGTGAAAAGTTATATAGAGTCTGATTCCAAAACTCCCAATAGTGCTGGCATAGACGTTCTGCTTTGGTGTGTGTGGGTGAATTTCATAAATCCTTTTTTAACCAAGGTCCAGGTCATATTTCACCCCAAAAACAAAATAAAGAAACAAGAAATGAAATGTTTCAAGAAACAAGTGAAGCATATTTTTAGGAGCATTATGTTTTGTTTTGTTTTTTATTCAGTTACTACACTATCTTGATGACAATTAAGTGCATTCTTTTCTTTAAAATAAGTTGATTATTGTTTTTACAGTAATCAGTCACTATGGAGAATAAACGGGAATTATATTAAGAGTAATGAGAATTTTGAGGGAAAATGTCAGAGTGGATTTTGTCACATTTTTTATTATGCTAAATGACTTTGGGTTGAAATGTGATGTGAACATGTTAGCATGAGATTCACCAGTGTGTGTGAGATGAGCTTTACTCACAAAGGAATAAAGGAGAGACAGATTTGAAACGGCTCCAGACAGTGTCCCAGCAGTTATATTTCATTGTAAAATCATTGCAGCAGTGACAGCAAACATTTGTCGCACTTTTACTCATATCTGAGCCACAGAGGACTTATGTTTTGAATTAATGTTTTTATTGTATGCTTATACTATTCAAAAAGGTCAGTAATACTTTAATACTTTTATTCAGCAAGGATACTTTAAATTGATTTTTATTCTATTTCAAATAAATGCTGTTCTTTTGAACTTTCCATTCATCCAAAAAGTACTGAAAAAAGTCACATTTTACACAAAAATATTAACAGCATTGATAATAATAAACCAATCAGCATATTAGAATGATTTCTGAAGCATCATGTGACACTGAAGACTGGAGTAATTGCTGCTTCTGTCTTTCAATTCAGTGAAGCAATTTTTATAAAAACACATTATATGTTTATTAGGTTGGACCAAGTTTGCACGTTTGACTCGAGCGTTGACGAACAGCAAAAGCACCGTTCAGCAGCTCACGCCCATGAGCAGAACTGACATCACTTCACATAAACAATCCAGACTTGCAGAGGTGAGAACACACACACACACACACAGGCAGCATTTGCTTACATCCTTGACTGCACAGTACAAGGTTATTCAAAACTTCATCTCATGGAGGACAAACTTGTAATAGAATCACACACACACACACACACACACACAGGACGCTGCTGTAACGCAATCTCACACGTCTGTTGGACAGCATTAGTCTACAGAGGTCTGCCAGAAGCTGCTATTAATAATTAACACTGATGAGGAATGTATGTATGTGTTTTTTGTTTGTAAGCTTTAAATGTAAAAATTTGTAAACTTATTTTTTCTTAAATATAAAAGTAAGGTCTCCTCTTGATTAACACTGACATAATTATTACCATTCAAAATGTAACAGACAGTATGCAGCCATTTTGTAGGTTTCTATTCTTGCATCTCCATTAAACATATTTTTGCAACCAACAATTTAAAAACACTGCACATCGATAAATGATCTCGAACGATCTTTCGCCCTCCGTTATCTTCTGATATTCATTGTCTCTAGGAGGGAAATTCTGTTAAATCTCTAAGTCAACATCATGTTCCATTTAAACAAATATGCATTGTGTATTGTCCAAGGAAGAACAGAACATTTCCAGTGCTAGTATTAATATTTAATACAAACTCACTTTCCTGAAGGCTCACTGTATTTCAATTCATTTTTACTCATTGTCTCTTAAGATAATCTTCCTATTATATCAGAAGTACTGAAAAGAAAAAAATTATGGCTGTCAATTTAGATTAATTAATACTGAAAATGTATAAATTATATTAAATTAATTTATATATATATATATATAACTGGACACACCAAATTAAAAAATTAATTAATATAATTTATTATACATTTTCAGTATTAATTAATCTAAATTGACAGCCATAATTTTTTTCGTTTCAGTACTTCTGATATAATAGGAATATTATCTTAAGAGACAATGAGTTTTTATATATATGAATTTTATATTTATATATATATATATATATATATAGATATATATAATTTGGTCAAATGATATTTGTATAATTTGACCATGCATTTTCTACAATCAAATTTAAAATAAATATTCATGTCAAAAACTGTGAAATTTCACTTGCATTGGTTTTTACCTTATGATTTTCTTCTCTAAGAATTTTTTTTTTTTTACTCGTTTTAATATTTTTATTTTCTTCTTTGTCTCAGATCCTTTTCTCCCTTTATCTCTTTTTGTCTCATTTGTCCTAGGTGCTTCAACTCGGCTCTGACATTCTTCCGCAGTATAAGCAGGAAGCCCCTAAGACCCCGCCTCACATCATCTTACACTACTGCACCTTTAAGACCACCTGGGACTGGGTCATCCTCATTCTGACCTTCTACACTGCCATCATGGTTCCTTACAATGTCTCCTTCAAGACCAAACAGAATAACGTCACGTGGCTGGTTCTGGACAGTATTGTGGACGTCATATTCCTTGTGGACATCGTGCTTAACTTCCACAACACGTTTGTCGGGCCTGGAGGGGAGGTGATCTCGGATCCGAAGCTGATCAGGATGAACTACCTGAAGACCTGGTTCGTAATAGACCTGCTGTCCTGTCTGCCCTATGACATCATCAATGCTTTCGAAAACGTGGATGAGGTGAGAAACCATTAAGCTGCTGTTTTGTTGGTTTGTACCAGATTAGGACACAGTTTAAAGGAAGTGGTTCTCCTTTTGAAGTGGCAACACTTGGAAAATTGGTTAATATTAAAATTAAATATTAACTATTCATATATTATGAAAATGTTTGTACTTTATTGTTCTAAGAGAAGCTGTAGGTGGCTTTTTCAAGAAAAACTCAGCAGTGCTTCAAACACTTGATTTAGTTTTTTTTTTTTTTACCAGTCAACCCCTCAAAGATGAAAGATTGAACAATTTTTATTATGTCAGGACTCCTCAGATGTACTCTTCTGAGGATAATGCTTTAGGATTCTTGGTCAAATTCATTTAAACTTTTGAAGAGCTTGATAGTTTTGGGACAGAAAAACAGAAAGCTGAACTGGCAGCAATAGAAACCTTAGTGAAAGGTAGTGTCACACAAATGGAGCACACTTTTCACTGACAGCATAAATCTGTTCTATTTTACAGCTTATTTTGGCCAAAAATTTTAAGTTTATGAGCTACTGTACCAAGTACCTCAAATGAAATGCCACTACATTGCCAATAAGTTCTAACAATTCAGTTTTTCCCCAGAAGCTCTCATTTTATCAACTCTGTATCTGAAAAAAAAAACATACTTCACTTCCACTCCGACTAACAAAAGTTGTAGTATCATTGTGGTTCTTATCATTTATGTGTGTAGTATTCACAAGCCAGTCAGTGAAGGTACTACGTGTGGTCTGTGGCTGGGCCTTTTCAGACTGATAGTAATAAAAATAAGCCCGCTGTATTGATTGGCCAAATACTCAGCAAATCATTTGTGATGATTTGTAAAGTTCATCCTCTTGAAAATGGAACCATTTACAAAGTCATATTGTCCTTTGCATCCTCTCCTGGTTTATGTTATGCTTTATGAGTGTGCTTTAGGATAGATATTGATTTGTGCACATACTGTACAGTGGATCATCTTCTCTCTTTCACTCAGGAAGTCAGTGCAGTGAGCTGAGCCCCAGACACACACCTGTCAACACGGTTTCATTGAACACTAGAATGCTTTCAGTTATATATTTTTTTCTTTTTATTATTGACTGTTATGGAATTTAGGTCATGCAAAGTACATTTACAGATTTAAAAAAAAAAATCTTATTTTCAAGTAAAAATGTCTGTACTGTACATCTTGAAAACAAGATACATTTACTCTCTTGGAAAAGAAATTAAGCTTTCAGTATACCTTGATTTTTATAGTATTTTATAGTATTTTATTGTTTATTTAGTGTTTTATTTAGTTAGGTCTGTAACAAGAAAAAAACATTTGACTAATTATGAACCATTTTAAAAGCTCTAAGTAATGCAGCTCTCAGTAAAATTGCATGCAATAAAATGTGCAAAATATATACTGTTTTGTAAACTCATAGTACCAAACACAAACATGTCATTTTATGTGTAATTTAATGCTCAAATAACTGCATTGCATTTGTGCTCTGCATCAAAAATCCACATGAATGGAATCTGGAAGCACACTCATAATACTACTTGATGCCGTTTGTGATGTAGATTTCAAACCCACAGGGTAAAAATCTGCAAAAAATCTCCCAGTTGTTTAAAAAATGCATGCTGTCATTGTCTTCATTCATACACAATGCATAATTGTTAATGGCTCTTTAAAGTTGGCGTGTGCCCTTAAGAGCTCAAAACTCACTTTATACATGATGTAAGTTTAATGTACAAGTTTTACCTCAGAGAGCTGCTCACTGTACCAGAAACGCTCTGAGAAAGCCTTTATGTCATGATGTAAGAGGGATCCCAGATGGCTTGGTGTGAACCAACCTTGTAATCTACTGTCCCTGTGGTGGTGCTCTGCTCTGAGAGAACAGTAGCTATAGAATGGACCTGCCCCAGGAGTAGAATTGGACTGTCCCAGAAGCATCTATTGTATTTCAAGAGCAGGAGAATGAATGTGAGTCAAGCATGCAAATGTAATGCTGTACACTTTGGACTTGGAGTATTTTAATTTTCTTCCTCAAGTCCACTTAATCAAGGTTTCTCTTTCCAGAAATGAAATTAACATAATTATCTTAATTAAACCTATGATGCATCATCAACTACAGTTGTTGGATCTTTAAAAGCCACTTTTAGCCATTAAAGGTGTGATGTTACATCCAACCACCATAGGTGATTTATTATCTTGACCCTTTCTTATAATTTGGTATAACTGTCCTTTTTATTTGTCATTACACTTTTCATTTATGACAACAAATTCAATATAACTTCAGAAAGTGGTGATGCATCAAGTAGCTCAGCTGGAATATTAACCATTGTCTTATTTTGCAATCACTGAATATGAATGACACATGATGAATAACACTCTTAAACCCAACATTTTAAAAAAGAAAGAAAAGAAAGAAGACACGCACATGAATACTAATTCATTCCTTGATTTTAAATAAAAACTATGGAACAAATTAGTACAACGTGGCCACAATTTAACTAAAACTAGGGAACAGAATAATAAAATCAGGGAGCGAGTAGTTAATTTGCGGCCTCAAATTGTTAATTCATGGCCACAATAAATATATTTTTGTCCATGTCATGAGCGGTGATGTGCATCTGAACGAAGGCTTAAAATCCCTCACAGCTGCATTGTGCGTGTTTACTAGTTCAAGTCCACTCCTCTCTGTTTTCCTTGATAACAGAACTCTGTGTCTGAATTGAATGCAGTATTGTGTGTTGTCTCTGTTAAATAGCTCCGAGAAACACCTCAAGCAAAATATACAGTTACTTTAGTACAAGCTTTCAGTAAAATCCTGTAGCGCAAATTTGGCGTGTTAACTTACATGTGAATGTCTTATCACATGAAAGAGAATTTTATATTCAAAGTTTTGCTGTAAACATCATGTAATCGTTTGTTTATTCTCATGAAGACCTTCTGTGTCGAGGCAGGCCAGCATCAGAGAAATAAACACAAGGAGCATACATGCCTTCAGGCTTCAGTAGCTCCATTTTACATAAATTAATACATAAATTTGTGGTTTGCATAAAAAATATGTTTATGATAACTTAAAAAGCTGTGGGACTGTTTTTAATATATGTATGCATGCATACATATTCAGTGGTATATTTGCTTGGTTAGTATCACTTTGCTGGTATTTGTTCAGGCTTACTGATTTAAATTAGTTTTTTTAATGTCATGATTCACATTTTTGTTTGCTCTGTGCCTTACAATTAAATATCCATTAATGTGTCTAAACTTAGTTAAGAAGGTATACATATTATTTATTTATTTATTTGCTTCTATAATCCTGTGATAGGGCTGTGGTTTGAAGTGTAGTTATATATCTTTAAATATTTTGGTTTAGATTTATAATTTTTGTCTAAGTTTAAGTGAGTATTGTCAGGGTTGGGTGAAGGGATGAGGAGAGGACTCAATTGCAGGAAGTTTGGTGTTTTTGTTATTAAAAATAAGTGTTTTTATTTTTTTTTAATGCTACTCCGTGTGGGAAAAAACACTATTGGCAATTTGACTGGCTGGGCAGGACAAGACAGGACAGGAACAGGCAAGGTACACAATGGCAAACATTAGACAACAAACTGGCACAGGACTGCAAACACAAGGAGAATAAATGGGGAACAAACAAGGCATGTAATAAGGGAGGACATGTAGGGCAAAAGAACCAATAATCAGGTAACAAAGTGTGTGGGTTGGAAAATAGACAGGAGAGCACATGGCACACAGAAACAAACAAAACAAAAGTGCTCACAAAAAAACAAGACATAACACGCAGCTAAGTGTATTCCAAAAACATGACAACATGAAAGCACACGGCCAAGGAAAACCCAAGCCGTTTGCTACACAACACAATACATGAAATAAGATGAGAGTGTTGGGGACGGTGTATAAAATGAAAGCATGCTGGTGAGTTAAACAACAAGCTGTGTGTCTGGCAGATAAAAACATAAACCAAGTGCTCACAAAACACAGAAGACAATAGCGCAAGGCCAGTGAATGAACACACAACCTGTGTGCTCACATGAGAAACAAGACATGGAGCGTGAGTGCTCAAACCCCAACACCAGACCAAAACCAAACTAGACATGAGTGCTGGAATCCAAACACCATGCTTGAACATGAAACAAGGCACGCAGACAAGGGAGCACACAGCCTGAGGACACTTGAGATTGCACACTCACACAAGGACAATACAGGAGTGTTGGGGCTCTGTCACAAAACCAAGAAAAAACTAGACCGAAGTGACAGAACCCTGACAAGTATAGAAGGCTACATTGTTGGTCATTCCTGCACACAGAGTTGCTCTAATCTCACTGCATGTCTGGAACTGAATTTGTACTTTATTGGAAAGGAGGTGCTTCAGATGCTCAGGCTGGACTGAACGGCAACATTTTTATGCAGTGGAAAGACTTAAGTGCTGCCTGACATCAAATTTTCAGAGGCCTTTTAATGTTGGAGGATCATGTGGGAGAACAGAGTGTTCTCCCCGCAAAGTGATTCTGATGTCCAACCGCTTTTGCACCTTTTTTCTGTCAGCTCGGCTCAGCTCACCTGCTCCAAATTGAGAACAAACTGTTTGCAGAATTTTATTCTGTGCAATTAGGACTGTAAAGAGTGTGTTCCGTGAACTGAAAAATTTGAATAACGCTCATTGTTTCTGAATGCAGCATCCAATTAACATTGCTGTGTGCCAAATAATATTATATAACTCAATGGTCTGTTTAAGCATCTTTGTAGTAAATGACAATGAAAGATTGATTTAACCAGACAGATTAAATGTTGCATTGATTTTCTCTTTGTGTGCTGCATGTTGGTGTGTAGACAGTTGTTTAATTATGGGTTTATAAAAAGCAAATCTGTGAATTAATTAAAGAAAATCAGCAGATGTATTTTTTTTTATGTATGTGTGCGCATAGATATATATATATATACATATACATATACATATATATATATATATATATATATATATATATATATATATATATATATATATATATATATATATATATATACAGTATAAAATGCTGGATATGTAAGAGGTAAAACAAATTATATTATATTATATTATATTATATTATATTATATTATATTATATTATATTATATTATATTATATTATATTATATTATCTTATATTATATTATATTATATTATATTATATTATAAATGTAACTGTCTGTTATTTACCTTTCTCTTTTCAAAGGGCATCAGCAGCTTGTTCAGTTCTCTGAAGGTAGTTCGACTGCTTCGATTGGGTCGTGTTGCACGTAAACTGGACCACTATTTGGAGTACGGTGCAGCTGTGCTCGTGTTACTGGTCTGTGTGTTTGGATTGGTGGCCCACTGGCTTGCTTGCATATGGTACAGCATTGGAGATTACGAGGTCATTGATGAACAAACCAACACCGTCAAGACTGACAGCTGGCTCTACCAGTTAGCCACGAGCACTGGATCCCCGTACCGGTACAATGCCAGTGGGACTGGCCAATGGGAGGGCGGCCCTGGGAAAGACTCTCTGTATATAACGTCACTATATTTCACCATGACCAGCCTGACCACCATTGGCTTTGGAAACATCGCACCAACTACAGACGGAGAGAAGATCTTTTCTGTGGCCATGATGATGGTCGGATGTGAGTGCTTTTCTTCTTTTCAGAATTGTCTTGGTTAAGTCGGGTGATCTGATCAGGTGAGATAGACTGTCATTTTCATCGGAGGAAGTGGAGCACCCAAAGTAAATTAAACAGGGTTTCTTTTCTGTTCCTTTCTTGCTTCTTTATTCTTAGTTTATTCTCTGCTCTGTAAGACTAATCTCATCTGGCCCCTCTGTCCTCCAGACAGCAGTGCTTTGCTTCTAGTGCAGCTCCTTCAGAAGTATCTCTGAGACAGCAATAGAGAGAAATTGGTAGAGAGAGAGATATAACTGGCCAGAATGAAGGAACAAGGCCAGTCGTTGTTAATGTCCTTCTCCAGCAGTGTGCATGTGGTGAGGAGTCACTCTGGAGACTAAACAGAGATACGGTCATAATTACTGGCATGTGTGAGTGCTGACCCGCACAAACACACATACTGTATAGAAACCCCACTCACTGACCCGCACAAAAACACATAAACCCCACTCACTGACCCGCACAGACTCTCAGGGGCTTCAGCCATGTTTTGAGAATACTTTAAGTTTACAGTGTTTCTTTCGTGTGCAAGAAAACCCAGGTTCAAATGCCAAATGTATATAAATATAGTTGAAATTGAACCCCTACAGTATAAATATGCATTCCCAAGAACTCTTGATGTTGCTAGGCTTTATACATTAATGCTTTTATTCAGCAAAGATGCATGAAATGAATCAAAAGTGACAGTAAAACCTTTAAAATTGGTAATGTACATTGATAACAAAAATAATCATTTTTTTCTTTAGCAGCAAATCAGATTATTAGAATGATTTCTGATTGATCAGGTGACACTGAAGACTGGTGTAATGGCTGCTTAAAATCCAGTTTTGCCATCACCGTAATAAATTACATTTCAGAAAATATTATAATGAAAAACAGATTTTAATTTTAAACGTAATAACATTGTACCGTATTTTTGATCAAATATATGGTGAGCATAAGAGACTTTGCATTATTGCCTGTTTTAGTTGACTCAGATATGCCTTGCCTCCCATCACTGCTCCAGCATATAATTTCCTCTGTCTTTTTGTAAAAGTACCCCCATTAGAGCTGTGAATTATAAAGCATTTTCTTGCTTTTGACCCAGACAACGGTTTCCTGACCTGTAATATTCTTTAACCTCCACACAGGTGGAGGAGTCATTTTTAAATGCTTATTAGACTAATGGGTCATTATGAACCTTTAAGAGGATGCTCAAATGTTGATGCTGTTGTGGGTGCTGATGCATGAAATGTATGGCTCTTCAAGGAACAGCAAGAAACAGCTTTCAGGATGACCTGCATATGACTAAGAAGGGAGTTCTCCCGTGTGTGTCTATAATGACATTATTAAGGCCACACTCAGAAAAAGGTACAAAAGCTGTCACTGGGGCAGTACCCTTTTAAAAGGTGCACCTTTTTACCTTATTTCTCTTTAAAGGGTGCATATTAGTACCTTAAAGGTATAAAGGGGACCACCCTAGTGACAGCTTTTATGCCATTATTTCTGAGATTGCAAAGTGTAAGGCCAGAAATTAGGTTGTTTTTAGCCTAAGGCCCTTAACAGGGCTGTTGATTTACTTATGATGTTGTCTTCAGAACACTTTGATTTGATCAAGGGGAGAAGATCACACACGCCCAATAAAAACAGCAGTACACATTTAATGAAGAGAATAATTATAGTTCTGGTGACTCTATGATGAGGCTTGTACACAGCACAGAGTCCCATTCTCTCTTTCTCTGTCTGTAATTATCTGAACGCATTGTTCTCATCTACTGATCCTTCAGTCAAGATCTTTTCTATTTCATTTATGTGTTTCACTAAAGATCCCAATCTTCTATCTCACTCTGTCTTTATTCCTGTCTTGCCAACATCTTTCTGTCTGTCTGTGTGTGTGTCTGTCTCTGTGGAAGTGAGGTCCTAGAAGGCCTCATTATGTGTGATAGTTTGTAAGATTCCCCTGAGACTCTCCCTCATGTGCCATCCGTGCCATTTGCTCTACAACTTTCTCCATATCTGCCCTATAGTTACACTGGGATAAAAATTTTAAATGGCACTGGGTGAAATGTAGGGTGGAATATTGTTGTATTTTACTCACATATGCCAGATAAACCGGTGACTCTAGATCCCTCATGACATTAGTTTTTAATGTTTATATTTATTACAAGATGTTCAAAACAAGCAGACTTTTATGCTCGGACTGATGCTGTGAGGAACTCTCACAGCCAGTTAGGACTGGAAAATATATCCAGTATTCATAATTCACATGCAATGTTAATGTGATGATTTTAATGCTCATTATATTGGCTATTTTTTTTTTTTTTGCATTTCTCGAATGAGAGTGTGAAGTGTTACTTCAGACATTTTTTTTAAAGAACTGATTCATAATAACTCTGATTCAATGATTTGCTCACATCATGGATGCATAGATCATTTTTGTTTCTCAAAACATTGATTCAGGCATGACTAAAAGAGTGATCTGTATACTTTGCAAATTGTGAAAATGTGTTGATACTTTCAGTCTGATTTGTTGGCCTATTTAAAACACATCATACGTGGACATTTATTCAGTTTACAGCATGAACAGAGCAACAGTATTTATACTGTTCAGTGAAAACAGATCTTATATTTTCTGCATATTAAGATTGATATTTGATCAAAAACTAGTCACCACTTTTAATTTCTTTTAACTTTTACATTTCTTTCTTAACTGTTGGTTCTCTTTACCTTTCTCTGGCAGTCTTTCTGTGATCAAAATCATTTTTCTTACTGTACAAATTCTTGGTAATTTCGTTGGCTTTTCATCATCCATTTTATCTCATCATATTACATCCTCTTTGCTTTCTTCTCTGTTCCTGCTCTTCCCTTATTGGTTGTGAGTGGAAGTATTTGGAAAGCTATTTCAGGGAAGGTTGCCATGGAGATGAGGAGTGAACTCATGAGAAAGGCAATAAACACAGTACCAGAAGTTTACATTGTACATGTACTCTTCTTTCATATATATATATATATATATATATATATATATATATAATATATATATATATATATATATATATATATATATATATATATATATATATATATATAAGACATCCCATTGTAAAATTTTATATTCAAATACTGGAAAAATGGAAAAACTCAAATTTTTGCTTGTACTTGTTCTAGTACTTCTTTGAAATAATTTTCTAATGTTCCAAATGACACCCAGTGACTTTCATTATTACAAGCTCTTTTGGTAAACATGGGTTTGAAAATATAAATGTCATATAAAAGTGACATTTGGAAATATAAATTTTAGAAATTAAAAGAAATTATTTAAATCAAGATCTAGAAAGTGTATATATAAAACAACAATTACTATGTATTACAATTGATACAGAATATGTTGGAATTTTTTTACAGTTTGTTTAAAAGTAAATATGTTCTTTGTCCAAATACACATGTACTTTGTTCTAAGCTATATTTACAAATTTAAAAAAAAAAAAATGATTCAAATATTATTAAATTAAAAGTGATTCAAATATTGTTAAATGAATTAATTTAAATTACTTAAGTCAGCCACATATTCAGACCCTCAAAAGTGAACAGTATTGTGTAATATTGTTACAAATTAACCAAAGTCCATTTTTCTTATTTCAAATCTGTCTGACATGACAATTTTTTTCTCTCCTCATGTCCTAAAGCTCTCCTTTACGCCACTATCTTCGGTAATGTGACAACCATTTTCCAGCAGATGTATGCAAACACCAACCGTTACCACGAAATGCTGAATAACGTGCGGGATTTCCTTAAGCTCTACCAGGTGCCCAAAGGCCTCAGTGAAAGAGTGATGGACTACATCGTCTCCATGTGGTCCATGTCCAAAGGCATCGACACAGAGAAGGTGAGACGTAAACAGTTGGGATGGTTACATGACTGACGTCTTTGATATTATCCGTGGAAAATACTGAATTGGAAATTCATCTGTGCACAGGTGCTCTCCATCTGCCCCAAGGACATGCGGGCAGACATCTGCGTGCACCTGAACAGGAAGGTGTTCAACGAACACCCAGCATTCCGATTGGCCAGTGACGGATGCTTGCGCTCATTGGCCGTGGAGTTCCAGATGATACACTCCGCCCCCGGTGACCTCATCTTCCATGCGGGTGAAAGCGTGGACCTGCTCTGCTTCATGGTGTCAGGGTCACTGGAGGTCATCCAGGATGACGAGGTCATCGCTATACTGGGTTAGTTTAAAAATTGAGTTTTAAAGTTTAAAAGTTTTTAAAAGCACTAATTAATACATTCTGTGAACATCAGCTTTATTCACACTGCCAGTCCAATTCCGATTATTTGTGTATCTAAATTACTGACTCCACACTGTATAATGCAACTGTTCAGATTAGATTTGTTTTCCAGAAATATCTTGCAAAAAACATCAACAGCACTATGGAGGGTTTTGCAACACAGATGTTTGCATGTCTTTATTCTGTGCTGCCATCTGCATCGGTTTCAACTTGTATAGACCAAGTGTGTAGACCAGGCTGACAACTTCGCAACAACACAACCGTGTTTCTGCAATGACTTTCAGCATGTTTCGTACAGCAACGTCTGATATGTTTAGGTCATATATGGTGTGAGAAAGTGATGGGCAAAGAATCTCATCTATTGCATTTTGGTTGCCATGGTGATGAAAACAATTTTAAAAAGCAGTAACAGATTTGTGACACAACAGAACAAAACCAGCATATGCTTCTCATAGATTGAATAAATAGACATTTCTTTAAAGTTGTCTTTTTGACATCATTTTGTTATCAGACTGACTTCCACTACAAACACTGTCTCATTTTCAAATTTCAATCAAACCTGCTTCACAGAAATCGCATTTTAGATGATCATTCTCACTTGAGTCGTCATAGCAACGGAACCATACAGCGCCATTAATCATGAATCTCTAATGGCCAATAAGTTGAGGCCTCAGCAGGAGACCTGGACCCAAAGTGTCTCTCTGTGCCCAGGAGGGTGGTGGGTGTCTGGGCAGAGGAAGATGAGCTCCTGGAGAGCAGAGTTAGCGAGGTGTAGAACTGAGCGGCTCTGCAGGAGACGAATGAAAAAAAAAATTAAGTCATTAGTCACATTTATCCATATGGCTCACATTTACCCAAAACAATTTTCGCTGGACTGTCTTCAACAGAACTGTTGTAAATGTGCGTAAATTAAGGAAAAACATTCCCAAGAGTCACTTGTTTACTTAAATTGATTGTTCACCCAAAATGAATGTTCTGGCATTATTTACTCACCATCATGCCATTCCAAACCTGTATGAATTTCTTTGTTCTGTTGAAAACAAAAGAAGATATTTTGAATAGTCTGTATTCTTTGCCTATACAGTGAAATTTTGTAGGGTCTAAATGTTGTTTTGGATCCCACTGACTTTAATTTTATGGAGAAAAAAAATTCAACATTGTTAAAAATATCATCTTCGGTATTGTCCAGTAGAAACTTAATTATACAGGTTTGGATTGACATGATGGTGAGTAAATGACACATTTTTGGTTTTGGCATTTTTGCTTATTTGCATATTCTGCCTAACATTCTCAACCTCTGCTCTACACCCACTATAAAAGTATTATAAAATATTACAGTATGGATCCTGAATGTGGGTTCAACTGTCCCCACAGCAACAGAGTGCCATGGTAACACATAACTCCTTGGAGCCCATGTTTGGTGGCTTTGCTCTTCTGTCTGAGATAAACTGTAAATCCCCACAGTCTCTTCGCTGTACTACATGTCTTCAAACTCTCAGTAGAGCCCTTGACAAAGTCTCTGCAGGCCATATCTGCTGCACACAGTGTGTTCGAATCAAAATAAACACCCTGACCTTGTGAATCACACCTTGTATTACCAGAATATTGTTAACATAAAGCTTGAAAATAATTTTGGAATAGGTATTAAGTTATAGAGGTTAAGTTTTTTTAATATGATTTCTACCGAATGCATCTTAACATTGTGCTTGCACTCTACAACCTATTATTAGAGTTGACACAAGAGTGGTTTGCTTTGTTATAAGATTGACACCAGAACAATGATTTTTAGGAAAAGAGAAATTTTCAGTTTTGCTTTGAATGTTTAATTAGAGTGCATTTGTGCATTTACTCCTAGCAGCTGCTAATTGTGGTTTAATTTGCCTGGCATGTGCAGCCAATTAAATTTGTTTTGCTACTTGTAATAAGTCTTTAATTGGCAGGACAAACACCTGCGACAGACGATCTCGGTGTTGAGATTATGCTGAGATCAGCGTTAAAATTACTAGCATCAAAACAGGAAATATTATTTTTAACCCAACCAAATAAGGTTTTAGGTCTGTCCAGGTGTATGTCTGTTCTTGTGGTAACTGCATGTTTAGCACTGCTGTGACCTATGGAATCAGTGCAGGGTTGGGACTTGAAGGTTGAAGGTCTATTTTAGGTTTCTGGCGCCGAGGATCTGCAGAAAGTGATCGTAGAGATCAGTGTGCCATTGATCTTCAGTGTCTTCAACAAGTAGAGACAACTACACTCCTCTCGGATAATGCCACATTTATCTAATGCAGCAATTATCCTGCTTTCTTACGGTTTCTTGTCCTCATTCACTAAAGCTTTCTGTCAGGTCTGATAATGAGAGATAATTAAAGGAAGATCCTTGAGCTTTAAGTGTGTTGTGTGCTTCACATTTATTATTGTTTTGGTTTCCTTTTGGCCTTAAAATTTTAACTTGGCATGAAATGAAAATTCATCCTATCTATTTTCCAAAAACTGATCTCGTTGTTAACGGTTCATCAACCATTAAATTGAACCAAGACCCTGCCTTACTTTTTTTTTCTTTTCTTTTTTTTCATAATCAGATTTGATTGTAAGAAACACACACAAAAGATCTGTCAGTAATTCCATTCTGTTCACCAGAAAATGAAAATTCTGTCATTTACTCACCCTCATGCTGTTCTAAACTCATTTGATTTCCTTTCTTATGTGGAACATAAAAGATATTTTCCAGAACATCTTTTGTATTCCACTGAATAAAGTCATATGAGTTCAGAATGATGAGAGTAATTGATTCCAAAATTTTAATTTTTAGGTCAGTTACCCATTTTATAAACTTTTTCCAATACAGTTAAGTAATTTTCCTGCTCAAGTCGGTGCCAGGCTCTAGATATATAAAGAGAATATTAATTGAAATGTCAGATTTGATCATTCTGCTGCTCAACCTTGCTGTGAAATTATGCATTTGATTGACACCAATCAAAGCAGTCTAGTCTCACACTAGCTCTCTGCTCTGTTAAATATCGTTCTAATCTTCTTGTTCTTTCTCTCTCAGGTAAAGGTGATGTGTTTGGTGATGTGTTTTGGAAGGAGACAACTTTGGCCCATTCATGCGCTAACGTTCGGGCGTTAACGTACTGTGATCTTCACATCATAAAGAGAGAAGCCTTGCTGAAAGTGTTGGACTTCTACACAGCGTTTGCCAACTCTTTCTCCCGAAATCTCACTCTCACCTGCAACCTACGCAAAAGGGTGAGATGCATTAGCCAGCACACCTCTTGTATGTTAAGTATCTCTCTCATTGTGTTTGCTAGGGTTGTCAGTGTTTCCTTTGTCAGACTTTAGCTTTATTCGGTTAAATGAAAATATTTTTTTCTTTTGTGCTGAAATCTCATGCTTTCTCATGTTAGTTTGCAGGCGCTTTTATTTTTTTGCCCTTTCCATTTCTGGGCCCTATCTGGTCATGTATTACAGTGTTAAATGGATTTAATAGTTGATGATCTGACACCTTGATTATTATGTTCTTTTAAGATACTCTGTGATACTAATTAAATCAGCAAGAGGGTTTAGAGTACTGAATTATCCAGAGAGGAATTATGATGATTAGAATTATGCAGATATGTTGGATGTATTAAAGGGACAGTTCACCCAGAAATGAAAAATGTCATTTACTCACCCATATGGTGTTCCAAACCCATAAGTAAATATAAACATAAAACTGGTTAATCGTCAAAACAGGACTTAAGATATTTTTCGTGAAACCTGTAATGTTTCTGTCCCTTCAGGTAACCAAAACTTAAGAGATCCAAAAAGGTCAGAAAGGTTATCTCAGGTTTCGTTAAATATATCTTAAATTGTGTTTTGAAGATAAGTCTTATGGGTTTGTAACGACATCAGGATGAGTTGTAAGTTTTGGTTGAAGTATTCCTTTAAGACAGGGGTGTCCAAACTCGGTCCAGTTGGGCCACTGTCCTGCAGTGTTTAGCTCCAACCCTAATTAAACACACCTGAACAAGCTATTCAGGGTCTTACTAGGCACACTAGAAACTTCTGGGCAGGTGTGTTGAGGTAAGTTGGAGCTTAACTCTGCAGGACACTGGCCCTCCAGGATGGAGTTTGGACACCCTTGCTTTACGAGACATGCTAAGAATGGGGTTGTGGACTTTGAAGTGGTGTTTTTGCTTTCAAAATGCATTGTCATTTGAAGCACAGGAGCTCATCTTCCACATGAAGCTTTTTCAAAGCTACGCTCACCCAACTTTGACTTTTTTACTTTTGACTTTCTTTGTTTTATGGTTGTCTAGGCTTCTGTTTTCATACTTTGAAAGTGGATGGGTACACCAGTGAGTCATGGAATACTAAACCACTCAAGAGTTTGGAGGGAAAAGGAAGCAAAGATTGGTCTCAAGAAGAGAACATTTTAGAGCCTTTCTCGTAATTAGTGCAGTTTTCCCTAATATCTGTATGACTACAAATGTGATATTGATTTATACAACAGTTCAATAAACAAGTTAACATTGTTACATTTTAGCAACAACATTGTTTGTTTCACAAATTAAAAAAGTTCTAGAACTTTTGTGCCTTTCTGACTCACAGCAGTGATTTGTTACTAAAGAATCCACATTTTTTAATGAATTGAGTGAGTCAAGGACTCAGTGACTTGTTCATAAAAACAGTCACTTGCTTTATTTCTGGATGAATAATCTGTCTAAATGAATTGAGTGAAACAGTGATTCAGTGACTCATTCATAAAGTCAGTTGCTGCGTTCCAATGTGCATACTTGTACTATGCCCTAAAAGTATGTACTCTTTTGGTGAAGTAAAAGTACACACTTTTGAGACTGTAGTAGCAAAGTAGGCAAGCTTTGGGACATACTATCACATCATACAATTGCATCTCATAATGATCAATTTAAAAGTTAATTAAAAGTTTATTAAAATTCACATATTTGTGGCAGATGAACTATAACACAGATAAGATTAAATAAATATTTTTTACCAGGTTAAATGTTTAGTAACTCAAACCCCTTTATCTTAACTTCTCTATTTAACCATTGATTCATGCACATCTGCCATGTTTGTATAGTTTTTTTTTTTTTTACTTTAGCTTTTTATTTGCATTTGTAGTTCTGAACTGAATCCTTTGCCAAGGCGCAATTTATTGTGTGCAATATTAGCCGTTAAGAGTGTGCACAGATCCACACAAATCTACCTGAAATAGTAAACCATCCAGGTACGTTTGTCACTCTTTTCAACATAGTATGCTTTGGGACACACTTATTCTAATGTCACATGCTATTTAAGATATATAGTATGAAAATTGGGATGCAGGCAGATACTTGCTTTGTTTCTGAAAGAATTAGCAGTTTGAACGAATCGAGGGAGTCAATGATTTAGCATCAAAGCAGTTCACAATCCATTATTAATGATTTGAGAGATGTGCAGAGGTGGAAGTTTGATTCTGGTCTGTTCCTCACATAAATATGATGTATGGCTTCAGAAGACTCAGACTTTTACTGTTTTTAGTTTTTGTTGAAGCTTTCTTTTGCTTTCAGCTTTTCTCATTCTTTGCTCATGTTCAGTCCTCTCCCTTCCACTGTTCAATTGTCATCTTTCTAGGTGCCTTCTCATTGTTAAACACTTCATCTGTACTTGTTTCCTTTATCACTAGCTTTAGAGTTGACACAAAGCTTATTGTTTGCTCCTTCCTTCCACAATTTCTCTCTCTTGCTCTTTTCTAAACAATTACTTAATCACACACACACTCATTCTTTCACACACGGCCACAAAAACACACACATTCAAACCTACAAACAACATAGTGTTTCTAGGTTAATGGTCAGATATGAATAAATCAAAACACAAAGCTCCTCTCATACATACTTCCCCTGTTTATCACTTTCTGTCTCCCTCTCTTCCTCTTTTCTTAATGTTATTGTCTTTTTCCACCCTGCTTTTACCCTGTCAAAGAGTCTTACATCAATGCTGAGGCAAAAAAAAAAATTCTCAAGATATTTTTGATCATTTTTGAGTGTTATTCTTTTCACTACTCTATTAATATTAAATAGAGGACAGTAAATTAAGGGGATATAGTGAAATAGGATCAGCATCATGAGTCAGAATTGTACTTTCGTTTACATTTATACATTTGGGAGACACTTTTATCCAAAGTAACTTACACTGCATTTCCAGTAGTGGAATAGGATCAGGATCGTGAGTCAGATTTGAACATTCATGATCACCATGAATCAACAGTTAGGCCAGTTAATGGAAAAAATTAATAATTCTCATAAATTCATAAACAACAATTCTGTATTTATAGATGTAGAAACAAAATGTCAACTTATTGTAGAAATGACTGCAGTAACTTTGGCTTCCTGGCAGAAATGCTGCACCCTGTAGCAACTGCAGATTTACATAAAGAGAGTGTTATTTCCAACGGGATCTCCAACAAAGAGATTTGGACAGGTTTAGAATTATTTTCTTTAAGTAGTAAATTGAACAGAAGATTGAATTCCATATCTCCTCTCTCTTTGTGTGACTGAATTAGAACTGTTTCAGTGCATGGCTGCATTAGATGCATGTGTGACTGCAGGTGACAGGCTAGATTACCTAAACAGCCCTATGTGTCACCTAATCACCCGCTGAGACTGACACATTCTCCCTCAGTGTGTGTGAGAGAGAGGAGCGAGGTTTGGTTACGGTACAGTGATGGCACCAGGGTAGGGCTGAAAGAAAGAGATGAGAAAAGATATAGTATTTAAAGTGAAAAAGAGAGGGGGAGTGTTCCCTCTAAGCAGCATCCGTGCAAGTCCATGTACTTCTGATATTGCTCCTGAGCACTTTTGTGATCTTGATCACAACATGCATTGGATTTATTCCAATTATTTTTTATTATTACATTTCTTTTGTAAAGAATAGTGTAGTTAGTTCTTTTTCTCATGTAATGAAAGGATCCATTCAGTAGAAATAGGTTTTACTCACAAAGAAAAATATAGTAAAAAAGAAGAACTAAGAAATTATATGTTTTAGGCACTATCACATCATTGTCTTTAATTTTAGAACAAATGCGCCTCCTTTTTATGATAATTGCAAATCTAATCTAATCTAATTTTTTTTTTAACAACTGCACCATTACCTGAGTGCAATTCCTTTACTGAATCGGGTGCTTAACATGGACAGCACAAGAACACAAACAACGCTAGCAACTGGTGCCATTCATTTTAAGTGAATTCCCCCCAAACACACTCTCTCGTTCTTTCTCTTTCTCTTTCTCTTTCTCTTTCTCTTTCTCTTTCTCTTTCTCTTTCTCTTTCTCTTTCTCTCATTTGTTTTCCCTCTTAGTCCTGTCTTGATCTCCATTTGGTCAGTTTAGTGGTCTAATTAGAAGTGTTTTTAAATTTATTCTCTGTAGTGTCAGGGCTCGGGAGAGAACTGAGATACACAAATACAATTTCAGACACTTTAAATGATAAATATATGGAAAGCAGGTAGAAAGAAATTACACATACACAAAAACAAATGGATAAAGATGAAATGCTTCAATTCACTACCCTAAGGTAGATTGTCCCCAAGAGCTGTTAGGGAAAAAAATCAGTCCTATCTAATCATGGATACACACAGCGACCTCCCTACAGACACACACACAGGTCCTCATGCAAAAAGGTGAGACTCCCCTGCAGATTTCTTTGGAATAATGGCTTCTCTCTCGAGTGTTTCCAGAACATTCTAGAGAGTGAGAGATTGATGGAAGAGTGCAGCAGGCCTGCTTTTTTCACTTGCTGGCAATAATGCATGAAAGGGACTTGGAATGATGTGGCAGCTGTAAATCTGAAAGCTTGTGTGTGTGATATTTTTGCTGTCGTGATGTCAGGGAATTAAATTTATTTCTCCACCTGTGTGGGGATTCTTACATTTTAAGATGGGGTTACATTTTCTATTAGTATATAATGAGGAGTTATGTGCGTGAGCACACCTGGTTTCCTCTTAACTGTAATGTGATAGTAAGAGGGTCTGAAGCATTTGTCAGTGATTCTCAGCAGTAAATGTTGTGGACACATTTTGAGCCAATTACCTCTCGTCAGAGAGAAGACGCTTCCCCGCTGTGGGATGGCAGTTTGTGTGCGTGTGTGTGTCCAAAATGTGTTATGCAATGCTGTTGCTAAAAGGTTTCTGTGCCATTTAAGTCACTTAAACCTCAGTGCTTCACACACACAATAAACATTCAAACTGGAAAGGACTGACAAGTGACATGTTCAGATAACCAAAGATGTACCCCCCCCCCCATATATATATATATATATATATATATATATATATATATATAAATAATTTATTTATGCGATGGCTAAGCTGAATTTTCAGCAGCTATTACTTTAGTCGTCAGTCACATGATCCTTTAGAAATCATTCTAATGTTTATTTGGTGCTCAACCCTTTTGGTGTTTAAATATCAGTAATGGTTCGTATTATATATAGAATTAGGAATAGAAAGCTCAAAAGAACATCATTTATTTGAAATAGAAATAATTTGTAACATAAGCATACTTTCTCTTAAACAATTTAAAACAATTTAGAATTAAATAATATAATTTTATTCCTTTTTGAATTAAAATATTATTATTATTACTTTTAAATAAATCAATCAATAACACCAAGCTTTGAATGGTATTGCATCACAGTTTTGACAAAAAATATTAAGTAGATAAAAAAAAAAAAAAATTCAGCATAATAATACGAAATGTTTCTTGAGAACTAAATCAGCGACTGGACTAATCAAATCAAAATTTATTTATAAAGCACCTTAAAAACCACCAAAGTGTTGTGCAATTTCAAAGAAATTAGATAAAACACAATAAAATATAATACAATAAAGCAAGAGAAAAATTTAATGAAAAAATAAATAAAAACTGCATCTAATCCAAACCAGTAGTAAAGCAGCAAAGGCCTAATCGAACAAATATGCCTTAAGATGGGTTTTAAACATGTTTACAGAGTATCTGATAGCTATTGGTTTAATGGATATATGATGTCTATCTTATGGTTGCTATGGAATATTTTAATTGCTCCACTGACCTAAGCACTCACATGCATCATGACAGCTTTTTTTTTCTCTCTCATTCTCTAATCTGTTGACAGTTACACACACCAGTGCACTAATCTTTCACTCTTTTGCTTCAAGATCAGAAGTGGAATATTAAAATAGCTATTCCAATATGGAAAGGACGTTGTCAGAGTGCTTTAATACTCCAAGAAAAAAACATGAAATTGTGATGCGTGTGCATTGTGTGTGATATTCCTTCAGGGAAGGACAGTCAGGTCAGCCACTGCTGTCGATTGTTTAGACACTGTAAGATGCTAAAGTCCATCGAGGTGAATGTGGGTCGGTCTATTTGAAAATTTCAAACTGTATCATTGCTTCGGATCCATAAAGAATGTGATAATGGATCTGACCCAGACTGAGGCTGGAGTTTATAAAGGCCTCTTCTTCTGCCTTTTTCTTCTGATATAAAAGCATTTATAGATTTTCATGTAGATATTTCAGTCCTGCACCTCATTATGCAGTAATTGTTTATACAACATGCCTTCTGGCAATGTTAATTTCTCTGATATTACCATATGCATTTCACAAATCTGAATATGCATATTCCAGATTTGCATTGTGTCCTTTCCACAAGAGGGTACAAGATTGCAATGTCATAATGCACATTATCTCATCTCATCTCTTGCAGCAGTAAATGTCATTGCCTTAGTGAAAATTACAGAATATGCTGTAAATCTTCTCTACTTCTATTGGTTGTGTTAACTTTTGAGCCATAGTGTTAATTGTGTTCATGTTTTTGAGGTTTAGTTGAGTAGAGCCTCTATCTCCTAATCACTTACATGCTTTTCATGCACTAATTGCTCGGGTTATGTCCACTAATAACATCAGAGGTTCTGCTTTAATTTGAACCTTTCTCTGAGGGCTCTTGTCACAGTGACGGGGGTCGGATAGAAGAAAGACAGAGAGAAAAAACAGTCAAGACAGGGGCCAGTGAGAATATGAACAGTTTGTCATTGTTTTTTAATACAAGTTGTTGTTATGATTAACTTATATTAGAGAAGACTCATCTAAAGCCAAGCCGAAAATCTAAAATAAGTTTCAATATGACATATTGAATGGGGCTTAAAAATATAAATAATTTATATATATATATATATATATATATATATATATATATACATATATATATATATATATATATATATATATATATATATATATATATATATATATATATATATATATATATATATATATATATATATATATATATATATATAATATATATATATATATATATATATATATATATGTATATATATATATATACATTTTATATTCACAATATATTAATATTTATATCATTCTTGATACATTTTATTTATATTTTTCATATAATGTATTAATTAACTTATTGTAATGATTAACTATTTAAATATTCTATATGCAATTTATAAATGTATAAATAATATTTATAATTATATTTTGTAATGAAAATTTATATATCTTTTATATACACATATTTAGTCTGTGGGCAGACTATGACAAGACAAAAAATGGAAGCTTGAGTGTGACAAAGAAGAAGAAAAAACATGTATAATTTAAATCTTTCTTTCCCAACACAGCACCCATTCAGTAATACCCTTATGCTGAAATTCCTATTATGTTAAATGTTTTATTTTTGTACTGGGGTATGCATTTCTTTTTTTGATATTCATGTTACTATTTTAGGTTGAATGTTCAGACATTTTGTCTTTTCTAATACAATTTTTGTGATTATGATTTTTAAATAATAGAGAAAGCAATTTTAATAACTCAACATGGATAAAAAGTCATACAAACAAGGAATTTGGTCAAATTACACAAAAAGAATGTTTAGCTAATTGAAAGTTTTGTTTCCAGAATTCTTTTAGATGCCCTTTCCTATCTAACTGATGGTATTTCTTCTCTCCATATCCAGTTTATATTCCGTAAAATCAGCGACATGAAGAAGGAGGAAGAAGAGAGGCAGCGCTCAAAGAACGAGGTTCCACTCACTATTCCTGTGGACCACCCGGTCCGAAAACTTTTCCAGAAGTTTAAACAGCAGAAAGAGCTCCGTAACCAGGGTGCTTCGGCCCAGATAGACTTAGAGAAAAATCAGCAGCATCTACAGCAGCCCACACGCATGCCGAAACCTCACACCTCCCTCATGCAGAACTCGCTGCATGCGGTTCAGAACGGGTCCACCAGCAGCGTGGTCACCATCTCCCAGATCACACCCATCCAGAACTGCCTGGCCTACTCTAAAGCGGCCGACTCCATTAAGCAGAACAATCGCGACATCATGGAACTCAAACCTGCTGTGGCCAGCAGTGACCAAGTCGCAAACCACCTCAAAGTGAATAACGCAGCACGGACCAAACCTGCAGCAAGCACCCGTGGTTGGATGAGACTGAAAAACAACATGGCTGCCCCAGGTTCACTTCCAGAGGATGAGAGGAAAGAGGGATTAAACAATGCAGCTAAGTCCGTGTCCATGGAGCGCATTTCACCAGAAATCAAAGTTCAGATAGAAAGTGTTGAGGAGGTTGGAGCATCCAGGAAGAATTCACTCCGCAAAACGGACTCTTGGGATAGTGGCTTGACATACAGCGACCAGAGACTGGATAGGGTTTCAGAACCCCAGAGCCCTGTTCCTGGAGTCGGTGGAGGAGAAGGATCAGCCCGGGATTTTTACCCCAGTAGCGAGAGCTCATTCCAGGCTGCACTGCAGGAGGCAAGGCTGGAGCTGCGGACAGAGATCCAAGCCCTGAATGGAAGGATGGCAGCTTTAGAAGAACGGCTTGGACAAATTCTCAGGCTGCTTTTAGAGAGTTCAAAGCCCACATCTAGTGAAGATCCAACCCCAAAAATGCACAGACCCAAACTCAAAGCACAGAGCAGCATCCCAGTGTCCACACTCAGTACTCCAGACTCTGAAAAGGACGAGGGTTTGCCATAGGAAAAAAGACTTTGCATTCAGTAAGCATTTGAGATGAAGCATTTGTAGCATCACTGGGGTTTTGGTGCATCCAAATTTGGCACCTGTACCTGCAGCTTACACAGGAACGCCCAAAAAAGGGGCTTGGGTTGGTTTCTAGCTTCTGATTACTGAGGATAAGGCTGACACCTGAACATCTGCATGAGAACAGGAGTTGGTTTCTAGATCTAAATAACTGCCAGGAACTCTAACCCAATCAGAGTACAGTGGCATGTACTGATGAATACAAAAATAAGAGGATTTTTAGTTCAGTGCTTTAATGTTCAATCAGCACTTATTTTGCACACTGATAATGGAACTATTCCACCCCCACCCCCCCTTTTTCATATAAAAATGCATGTCCAGCTGGGTTCTGGCTTGCCAAAAATGTACAACCCTGATGATGTCTATAAAATTGAAATGATATTTAAATGCTTGTATATTATTGCAGTTGACTGCATGCAAATGTATTTATTCTAACAGAATGCTTATTTTCAATGTTTAAATGAAAGAGACTGTTGATTGTCTTTATCACCATAATTTACATTCAGGTTTTTAACAGAACGTAGCATGACAGATCACGGAGGACGAATGTGTCCTGTTTGAAACATTTACGTATGCATGAATGACTTTAACAGCACTCAAGAACTTTGCCTTAAAGGACCTAGACATCACTCTTGAAATAAAGCTGAAGAAGAAAAACCAGCACTGGTTATTGTAGGACAGGTCTGTTTATTTATTTATTTTTTTGTCTACATTTTAACTTACATGTGTCAGGATTTTGGAGGGTGTAGGATTTTATGCCCTTAATTTGTGTTCCACTCAATGTTATTGGGTTCGTTTTATTTTATATGGCACCAGTAACAGCTTTTTGGCCTGAAATGCAGCTTCACCACTGTATATCTGTTGACTGTATTATATGCAGCCTTAATAAAAAAAAAAAAAAAGGTAAATTAAAAAAAAGACAATTGTAAGAGTAAACCACGTTTTGTTCTCATATGCAAGATAACATAGACTCTCAAAACAAAGACCCTTATCTTAGGACTAGAATGCACATAACCGAAAAACATTGCAGATTGCAGACCCTACAATGAAAATGGAACCAAATCTGAAAAAGGGCCTAAAAGCATTGTAATCTTTTAAAGGTATTGCTATATTTATTTCCTCTCTTTCTGAAGGTTCGCTTCATGCTTCATGTACAGTATTATTTATGTACACTATTTTGGGGTCAGTAAGATTTTTTTTTTTAAAGAAATCAATACTTGTATTCAATACGGAAGCATAAAATTTATCACAGGTGACTACCTTGTTACAAGAAACATCTGTTTCAAAACAATTTTCATCATTAATAATAAGAATTCTTTCTTAGAGCAGCAAATCAGCATATCAGAATAATTCTGAAGGATTGTGTATGTATATACATTGTATTTAATTTTTTACAAATATTTTAATTTTTCATAACTATTTTTCTTGATTTTTTTATGTGTTTAAATAAACATATGCTTAATAATGTCTCCCTCTTTGTTTCCAGGTAGCACAGAGTTAAATCTACCAGCACAGATTAAGAGTGCAGCTCTCTGTGTTACGGTCCTGCTGGTATGATCCTGTTTTCTACAAAAGAAAGACAGATGAAGCTCTCAGCTGAAGTCAATTTTCAGGTAGTGGTGCTGCAGCTTGGCATCAAGCCCTCAAGATTCTGTTATTACAACCCATTTATCTCTCACTCTGTCTCTCTTTTGCTGAGCTTGCTAAAGATCTGGTATTGTCTTGGTTTTAAAATATTAGTTTTGTGCTTTTATATTCCTTTATAGACTCACACACACATAAAGGTTGTTTCACAGATACAAGGCCGTTTCAGCAGTAATGTGTGTTTGTAAGTATAAAACTAAAGACTGTGCTGTATTAAATATAAGATGAGGTCTGCCTTCTGTGTACTAAATATTCCACGTTTCGGTTGGTCTCAAGGTCTCAATGAGCTGTTGTTCTACAGTATATAGATCATTAGTTACATTAAATCAGGAAACAACATTTTTTTAAGCTCCTGTTAAAACTCTTCTGTAAAACTACCATTCTGCAGTAGCTATATACTGCAATTAAGATGAATGGGAATTATTAGATTCTTACTGATCAGCTTTTTCAGATATCAGATGCATGCAAGCTAATATTTCAAGGTCACATGGCCTAGCTCTCTTTTACATGTCGCTTTCTTTTTCTGTCAATCTCTATGCCTTTTGAAAGAGCAAACTGAAACTGGCATCAACGTGAACTTAAGATGATATGAAACATCGAAGCATGGGAAAGTAATCATAAAATCATTGCCCTTCTAAAATGAATAATCTCATTTTAGCCTGGACATTTAATTTTGTTGACTCCGTCTACTTAAAGTTAAGATTAATTATATTCATTATCCAGTGATAAAATTTGGTTATCACAGACATTTACATTATGATTTACTTATTCGGTGAGTGCAGATATAAATAATAGTATTTAAAAATAAATTAACGTAAATGTGAGAGAGAGGTGTTGTGTAAGAAGACTGTACACTCTCTCCCATACCTTTCTTTCTTGCTTATATTTAGAACTTCATTTAGATGGATCTGTGCCTGTCAGCTCAAACGCCTCAAGTTGTTTGAAAGATTCTGTCTTGTCCATGAGTTGGGCCAGATTTAGAGTTTGTTTATTTGACAATTCATTGAATGGAAGTGATTTGACAGAAGGGTAATTTTGGCAATTAATTTGGGACAAAGGGAGCATTGGGGGAGGTTTGACATTTCTGGGAATTCTGGTGAATATCGTACATGATGGATTATGTCCCTAAGGCATCAGCCTTTTTTGGAGGCCCCCTCTTGTACCATGCACACACGGTTTTTGCCAATGAATTAAAATGGTGAAAATAGTATCTTGTAACAACCCTTATTATTGCATTACTCAAAATCAAGAATTCAGTTTAAGTTCTCATAATATTTTGGAAAAGCAACTTTATGGATAAAAATTAAAATGATCTGCATCTTCATCCCACTCTTGTGAAGAAACCATCACATTTACTGTACCTGAACATTTACCACGATTGTTTAAGATCATTTATATGGAAATACACTTACATTCAAAAGTTTGGGGTTGATTTTTTTTTTTATGTTTTTTAAATTAGTTTCTTATGCTCACCAAAGAAGCATTTATTTGATCAAAAGTACAGTAATATTGTAAAATATTATTGCAGTTTAAATAACTGTTTTCTACTTTTATATATTTTAAAAGGAAATTTATTCTTGTGGTGGCAAAGCTGAATTTTCAGCAGGCATTACTCCAGTCTTCAGTGTCACATGATCCTTTAGAAATCATATTATTATTCTATTTTTATTTTAAGTTTCAATTTATTTATATGGCACATATAAAGCAGCCACACGGCTGACCAAAGGGCTGTACAAAAATATTAAAAGAATATACAAATCAGCACAACTAAACAATTAAAACAGGGTCTCGACTCTCGCCCTAAAAATAAAGTAAATATAATAATAACACAAGAGAAACTTATTTATTTTTTCAGAAGCCAAGACCACAGCTGCCCTTATTTTAAGTACATCTTTGTCGCAATGACAAACAACATTTTTGTCACCCACTCTTGTGAAGAAACCACATTTATCTGAACAAAATCTGCACACATTTGTGATTGTGGAACTAAATGAAACTATATTAAACTGCTGGACCTAAATGTAATTTCCAGTGCAGAAACTGCTGAATTTGACCTCTGAGGCGTTACACACTGTGTTCATAATGGAAAAGGTAATAATGCATCTGCTACTCAATACAATGTTTTCTCATCATTTTCACATTAGTGAGGTTTTAAATAATTTATCATGCAGGGACTGCTGGGACATGCAAACTTACAGTAATGCAGCATTCAGAAAAATGAGTCGTCAGTGCTGCAGTATTCTGATGATGAGAAAACTAAAAATTATACATTATTCGTATGTGTGAGATCAGCAAATGTAAAGTAAAGACACTAAAGTTTAAATGGAGAAAAAGTTTGTCTGGTTGGCCTTAGATGGAAAGTTAAGAGCAGGTGGTAAATATGACTATAAATGGCATTACACTATGAGTCAGTGATTGAGATGAGAGCAGCACTGAGCAGGTGGTTGGACCCCCTAATGATTTCTTTAACACACATATGGACATGTGTCATAGTCATAAGACGTTTGCCTCTACCGTCTACAAAACAAACACACAACAAATCTCCTGACAAATGAGAAAAGCTAAATTTTAATTGGCTTTTGTTACCCATCATGCACTTTTGCCATCGGATTAAACAGTTGTTGTTGTTTTTAAATCGCAGCCTTTATTTACTGTATAATTAATCAAGGTAATTTATATGAAAATACTGAAACATACTTCTGTTCAAATGTTTGGGGTTAGTAAGATTTTTTGGTAGCACTGTATTTTACAGTCCTGTTCCTCATGTACATACTATGTACTTATTATAGTAATTACAATAACTATGTAATTAGGTACTAACCCTGAACCTACCCCTAAACCTAACCCACCCCATGTAGTTACCTTGTATTACCAGAACTTTCTTAACTGTAACTTACAACGTACCTACTGTAAAATAAAGTGCAACTGATTTTTTTTTAATTAATGAAGTCTCTTATGCTCACCAAACCTGCATTTATTTATTGAATAAAAATACAGTAAAAAAAAACTGTATTTTAGTTAAATATTATAACCGTTTTTACATTTAATATAGTTTAAAATGTGATTTATTCCTGTGATGGCAAAGTAGATTTCTCAGCAGCCATTACTCCTTATTTCTTTATTTATTTAGCTTATTTATTTATTTATTTATTTATTGTTTGCTCAAGAAACATTTCTCATTATTATCAGTGTTGAACAGTTTTGCTAATATTTTAATGGAAATTGCGCTAAAAAATTTTTAGGAAGTATTTGATAAATAGAAAGTTCAAAAGAACAATTAATTTGTAATAGATATCTTTGGTAACATTATTAATGTCTTTACTGTCACTTTTGATCAGTTTAATAATTTTTTAATGCAAGTGCATGAGGATTTGTAGGTTGTTGTTTTTTTTTTCAATTAAAAGAATGGCTTCACTTTTATGACATCATGAGCAATCCAGTTCTCTATTATAGATCAGTGGATAGAACTCAAAATGCTATATAATTTAATGACTTATAGCTATAAGATTTTTTTTTCAGGTTATGACAGAAGACCACAGATGTTTGCAGTTTTATTCAGTTTTGCTCGTTTCAGTTAAAAAGGGAGGAGGAAAATACAAAGATGAGAATGTAACAGACTACAGTGACCATTTGAAAGTAAAATCTCTCCCACATGTACATAGACATCAAACAGATTGTTTTTTTTTATTAATTATATTCCTGCAGTGCACATGCTCTTTGGTGTTTTAACCATAACTAAAGTTGAGGCCGATTTCTCCATCAGACCGAAGTGATGCATTCCGTGGTGCTGGTGAGACAAACCCCACAGTCACACCGGAGGGCTACTGGATATGTGTAGGACGGGTCCACATCTGCTGAGCAGTTTGGCAGCTGCACTGTCTCTAATCGAGTTTCATTATAAGTGCACACGCGCTGGTGTGACTCGATGAAGGGAGGGTCCAGGACTGGTTTCTGCAGTGATTGACAGGTGAAGAGAAGGGTGTGACTGATATCAGACTGATGTCATAATGTCAACTTTTCATCTGGACACTGATTTATTTTTAGATTTTAGACTGTGCACTTAAAAGCGTCTTTAAAGTTTAATATTTAATAATATACTGTAGAATCTTTAATTAAATATGTTGAATAATGTCTCAATGTCTGTTCCAACCCAAATAACATTTACTGAAAGTTAAATTTTGCCCCTGAAGGCAATTTATCTTAAAAAAATGAATGTTGTCCTGATCTGACCCTTAAAGCTGAATTGACCTAATGTAGTGAGGATGATGTATAAATATCCGGTTATATATTTGAGTTATAAAAAGTAGTTGATTTCGTTGTTAGCACATGAAACATATTTTTTAGTTTTGTTTTTTTTTCTGAGTGTACGCATAGAAAATAAATTGTCACTCTCCTTCAGATATGCTCTTATCGATTATTAAGAGCAGTAAATAATTTTTGTAAAACATTTATTGCAGAAAATATATACAAATCCAAAAATATCACAACCATTTTTCTCTTTTTTTCTGTTATTTTTTCCTTTTAATTTCCAGCAATCAGCACAAGAGCTTCTGCCTTTCTCTTAAAAGCACTAAAGGAAAAGCTGTTATTTTTTTTATTTTTTTTTTTCATTTTCGGAAAATTATTATTTGGGTCAAAGTGAGTTCTGTTCCCAAAGTGCCATTAACTGCTCTATGTGTAACATTTAAACACAATGTAAATGTATTTTGCAAATTGAATCTCTCTAATATAACTCTATAATATAATATCTTTGCATTTTTATGAAACAGTCAAAACTTTTTTTCTGCTTCAATTTGTATTAAAAGCAAAATCACCTTGTTTATTATTTATAATACTATATAATATACAGGATCTGGGGTTTATTATTTGATATATTAGAGAATTATAAAACCCTGTTAAATAATAGCAATGCATCAAAATTCATTTTCACTTTGACATTGTTTATCATATCATTTTAAATAAGCATTGATCACATTGCAGGTGTGCTGCAAAACCTCTTCTCTCTTTTTATGTGAGTATGTTTTTCATGGGCTGGTAACATAAGTCTTACTTCCCAGGTCTCACAGCGTCCCCAGCAGGCATCAGTGGTGATGTGCAGCCCACTGCATCCCGGCTTACGGGCCAGAAAGGTAAATTCTCTGACTGCACAGCCGATGAAACGCTTCAGGTTGAGTACAGAAGCCTTTGTATGAGCTCCACAACACAGCCAAACAGCCAGTGTCACACAGCATAGAGTTACAGGAGAGAGCCTAGCACACATACAGAAAGAGTGAGAGTAAATGATGAGGTTGTGTCTCAGATGAAAGATTAAATATTCAATACTCTGTAGGTTGCAAGAAATTAAGCAATTACTCTTGATTAATGTAACAAGTGTTTATATTCTGAGTTGTAATGATCCATTAAAACAGGGCTGTTTTTTTTTTACTTATATTAAAAGTTTTGTAAAATTTGTGTCATGCCTTCATCATGTACTGTACACTATCATTCAAAAGAGGTCAGCATGATTTTTTATATATTTATTATATATTTATTTGTATTTTGTTTTGGAAGAAATTAGTACTTTTATTCAGCAAGGATGCATTATATTGATCAAAATGACAGTATAAGTCAATTATAATCTTTACATAAGATTTCTATTTCAAATAAATTGTTATTTTGAACATTCTATTCATCAAAGAATCAAAAAAGTATCATATATGATAAACTATAGTTTGCACAGAAAAACTTCAATGTTTAAAGTTTCAGTGTTTTAAACACTGATGATAAGAATTGTTTCTTAAGCATCAAATCAGTATATTAGAATGATTTTATTAAAAGACAATTCTATATTAGAAGGATCATTCAGCTTTGCCATCACAGGAATAAACTGCATTTTAAAATATATTAAAATAGGAGAGTTATTTAAAATTGTAATATTTCACAATAAACAAATTACATTAAAAATCGTACAAACCCCAAAATTTTCAAGATTATGTATTTTCATTATTGTTTTACTTTTTTTTAAAGCTATAAACCATAAATATAATTTCCATAAAGTGCTGTAAAAAGGACTACAGTATGTAAGTTTCTCACCCCTGTGCTCCAGACCTCAAAGGAGCCATTGCTGATTCCAGTGATTGTGGATCTCAGTGGTTAAAAGCAGGTGTCTTTGTTTTTACAAAATAACAGTTATTAATCAAATAAAATACTAAATAAAACTTAAATCTCACTTATCTTCTATTTGTCTTAATTTCAGCAAGGTCAAAGATACCTGGATGGCAGATGCAACACAGCTAAACTCTCCAGAATCAGCAAGAAATCTCACTTCCAGTCCTGATATCACCTCTCCTGAAGTAGCTCTGACACAGAACTTGCACAAATCTGTAATTTATTAAAAACGGCACTGCCAACCCCACCTGAAACACACAAGGCTGTCTCTGTAACGCCAAGTGCATCCATCAGTAATAAAGAGATGTCACAAAAGACCAAAGACAAACAGGGAAGGAGCCGATGAGTCCATGTGTGTTGAGATTGAGCCAGCCCCTTGGGCTCTAAAACCTGTGCATGTCTTACCTTCTGCTCAGGTACATCAGCCGTACATCCATTAACTTAATAAAGAGAGGAAGAACCTCCTTTTGTTCAGAATCATCCAGATGGAAGAGAATGGTAAGCACCTCCAGCCTGTAATCCATGTATTCATTTATTCATCCATCCACCCTGTGGGCTGTGGTTAGTCCTGGTTCCAGAAAGAATACAAGGAGGTGTCGCGACAGGTTAAATGAGACGTCAGGCTCCAAACAGTTAGAGTTTAGACAGATACTTACCATGGTAACATGGTGGCAAAATCTAAGAAGTGATTTTCCCTAAAAGGTCTGATATAATTGACACCTGAGGGTGCAGGGTGTCAATTGTGCTGGCTTAATTTAATCAGAAAATCATTTTCTTTATTACATTTGGATTAAATAAATCTTTGGATTTCATGAATGACAAACGGGCATATTAGACTCATAACTATGCAGCCAAAACAGAATCCTAAAGACACGGACTGACCTGCATGAGGCCACTAAATTATAGGTAAATTATACATTTTTTTTTATTTTGTGTAGAAAACAATAGTAGAACAGAAACAAAACTTCTTGTAGAATAAAACAAACTCATATCATGCAGAATATCTATTAGCTGAAATGTACAAAGTATTATTTAGATTAAACAAATTGTGTTTAGTAAAGTTGAACAAACTTTTCTGAAATTATGCCACAGTGACGACTAGCGGTCAATTCGGGAGAGATTTGGTTAAGAGAACCGACATAATCACAAATCACTTGTCTCACTGTATAGTGAGTGTCTGAGTGATCAAGTTGTCCCACAATCTTTGTAATCAAATTTATATGTAAGTGTGCTGTAGGCAATATGTATGTAGGCACTGGCTGTTGTAATTTGGCGCCGCAATTATCTAAAGGACAAACTGGTTATAGCCTATGTAAATCTATAATAATGTTTTAAACAACGCTTGTGAAAAATATACGCAGCGACTAACTTTTAAAGTGCGGTTACATTTACTGTTTCTCTGCGAATTTTTGGGGGCGAATTAATTTCAATAGGAATAGGCCTACGTGCGATCCAGAATTTTGCCTAGGGGGGGGGGGGAATCTCCCCCACGCAGATTTCGCTCGTTTTCCTACGAAATTTTGCCTACTTGTATCCATCTAACATTTATCAGTACTGAAACTTTGTTGAAATCTATGTTAAAACCCACAGTAGCGTATACTGCTTGTTTGGAACTTGCGGTAACTTTTAGTAAGACCACGAACCCTGTTTTGACTTCCTTCGGAGTGGCTGAAGCGTTGGTGGGTGACCTGCACAAAACCCCTCATAATTCGCACCGTGGGGTTATTGATCTACAGAGGGGGTTAATAAAGGCTACTGGTTTGTGTGCTATGCACCTTTAGGTCCGCTCGCTGCCCTGAGTGGTCGTTATAATTAGAGACCCCCAAGGGGGCGTCGGGTTACACTCACTCACTGCGCCGCGCGGACGTTTCTCCCCGTGAGCTCAGCTGGGAGCGAGAGAGAATATACGAGCGTCAGTCTGCGCTACACGCAGTAATATGAACTCCCTAACGATTTGTATTTGTGCTTATTTTAGTTGACGACGGGAAACTTTCAGCACTGGTGCAATTGGACATTTAAGAGAGTTTCATACTTTGGCACACATGTAAGTAGAGTTCGAGTTCATCTGAACAGACCCATTGACAGATCTAAGGTCACTGAATAACGCATAACTCAAATTCAATCGTAATAACACCATGCTTATATTAATGTATTAATTGTTTATTGTTATGAATTTTCTTCTGAGAGTTTAAAACGTTATATGCATGCTATAATATAGCCTAAATACTTTTAAAAATAAATATAATACCACATTATAATAGACTATAAATGAATAGGCTTTCAGTTTAAAAGAGTAGCCTACTTTCGGGCTCAGATAAAGCCACGCAGTAGAATCGTATACTGTAGGCCTATGTGTTTGATAGTTGATATTGATAATGACGTGTGTTATGTTGTGTTCGAAGTGTAACACATGCCCGCGCCAGCGCTATTTTGGGCCGGTGGAGCGCGCAACGCCCCTCTCGCGCTCAAGAGGTCACGCTGTTTATTCTGGACCGTGTGCGGAACGTTTCTGCTGCCTTTGCATGTAACTATGAGAAAGACTCAGTTCAGCGGAAACTTATTTAATAATTCAAATGGTCAAAACACTATAACATAGGGTACACAATAACCCACTGGCATACCAAGTCAATGGCAAAGAATTGCATAGCGTATATATATTAATTACTACTAGTAGCTACACACACACACACACACACACACACACACACACACACAGTAATTGTGGAATATTTCATCCAAATTAGTCATGTTACTGTATAGTTCTGTCAATATCTGGAAAAGAGTTGCATAAAGAGCTTAATTCAAAATTTTAGTTGGTATACAGTTCTACACTCTGTCTGAATAAAGAACAGTTAATCATGCCCAGTGTTTTGTTCAACTGCAGTTTCAGACACTTCATTTCTTTGTCAGTGTTTTTGGAGTTTTCTGGTTAGGCATAGTGACATATGTTCCCATAAAAGATTTGTCTCTGCTCTGCGTAGGTGATTGTCCTGTGAGTGTTGTGTTCTGTACGTGTGAAATGCTTTAGATGCTGTTGTGGTCAGTCCATGTGGATGAAGTTTCCATGTAACTCTCTCAGTCACTGAGTGTGATTTGACTATGATCCCAGCACTCTGATTCAGAGATAATGCACAGATATGTTTAAACTCTGGGAATGTGTCTGGTCTGTGTTAATCCCTTCATTCCAAATTATTATGCCAGTATGTGCGCTCTCTTTCTCGCTCTGTTCATGTTCCTGTGATTCCAGCTCAGGATAGTACACATTCCTCCACCCCTCAGTTCTCTACCAGAGTCACGTTGTGCTGCAAGGACACACATTCACATGGTCACAGACTGATTGATGTGATGACATTTTGCCATGACTTTCTTGTTTTACTGTTTATTTGAGAAATTTGTGTTTATCTAACACTTATAATCTTTAATCATGTCTATAAATGTAATTATGCCTCAGATTCTGAAAAAAAAAAAAAAAAAAATGGCAGTTTTGACTCCCCAGAGGGTGCCATTGCTTTATTTGTCTATCCACAGGAATTTAAGTGTCATTGCTATTATGCAGTACATTCAGTATTTTCAATTTCCTCATCATAGGTGTCTTAATATAATGGATAAAATAATAAACTCATAGTTATTTCTGTTTCTATGACTTCTAATATGAAAAACCAGGTTTAAAAAAAATTATACTTTATACTTGAGAATATTGCTTTAAGTAGTACTCAGTTTATTTATTTTTCAACTGACACGTCCTCAAATTAAGCAGGAAAATACCATCATAAACAACCAGTATTAGCAGTGGAATTGTTATATTTCTGTAAGTCTAGTATACACTTTTATAGAAATGTTTCTTAAATTACAAAACAAGCACTTCCTAATGCTGCGTTCACACCAAACGCGAATAGAGCGTCAAATTCGCGTCTATCGCGTCTAGTTTGCCGCTTGAACATTTTGAATGCATTCGCGCGTCTAGAGCGAAATAGACGCGCGTAGAAAGCAAAAGTTGAAGCGAAATTGACGCGCGTCCGAGGCGAAATCCGCTTCTTGCGGGAGGGGCAAGTGCTAGGCGGTTTGTTTGTTTGTATGATGGCTGATGTTGATCGAGCATTCGAGGCTTTTCCACTTTTTCCTGCACACGTCCTCTGAATAAACACATTATCTTGTTAGCGAAAAGTAGGGGGAAAATACTTGTAAAAAACGATGGGAAGGCCGCGGGTCGATAAACATGTACGTGACTCAAAAGTTAAATGTGTATTTACAACACACTCTTCCAAGCGAGTTTCTTTTTATTCCTGTCTATAGAAATATGAACGTTTGTCATATAGCTCCGGGTGACTGCTCACTGACAATATCATTCGTTCCTCCATGATGAATGAGTGACTCCTGAGCAGGCTCCTGATTGGTTAACGCGGCGCGAATTGACGCCAAAGTTCAAATTTTTCAACTCGGGCGGCAGACGCGAATTCGCGTCAAACACATAAATGCACAAAAAGCACATTCGCGCGTACATTCGCTCAATTCGCGTCATTCGCGCGAACTAGACGCGCGAATGAGGCGAATTCGGGTCTACCGCGCCGCGCTAAACGCCTCATTCGCGCCGCGAGACCTCCAGACGCGCGTAAACGCGTCTTTACATTGACTTAACATTGAAATCATTCGCGCCAGACGCTTTATTCGCGTTTGGTGTGAACACAGCATAAAAGTTACAGAGTCAAAAAAGAAATGCATAACAGAAAGGACTCTTAATACACCCCAGGGTCAAAGGAATGTACACTATTAAAAATAAAGGTTCTTTATTGACATCTATACCCTATTTCCATAAAGAACATTTTACATCCATGGAAACTTTCCATTGAACACAATGGAAGATTTTCAAGTTTTTTTTTTTTTTTTATGTTCTTCACATTAAGAAAAAAAAAGGGTTTGTTGTAAGGTTCTTTTGGGGAATCAAAAATAGTTCTTCTATGGTATCACTGTGAAAACACCTTTATTCTTAAGAGTGTTAACCTGTCTCCTCCACAGATGCTGCAATGCCTCAGGTTGTTCTCAGCTGACCTGTCTCTGCAGGAACAATGACATCACAGAGGACATCTGAAGACCTGCCCGGAGAACGTGGCTCACTGCCACTGGACATCGATGATGTCCACATTCTACTGCAAGGTCAGATTGAAGGGTTTTTTTTTAAGCATAAAACTAAAATAAAATATTTCTCATATCTGATTTGGTGTCTCATTGTATAGGTTTGACAGTATCGAAATGTATATGTTGCAATTTTCAGTGGATTTGGATGATTCTATAAATTCATTCATTCATTCAAAAATCTTTCTTCATCTGTTTATTCAAAAGCAGATTAAAGTGATTTATTGGCGATGCCAAACGATATGGTTTAAAAATCTCTCTCTCTATCTCTCTCACACGTACATACACCCAAACATGCTGTGATATTAAATCAATGACTTGAATAAGTCATAAATAATGCATGGTCACATGTTTTTCTGATTGTTTGGTAACAGATAGATATAATTAAAGTTCTGTTGCCCTGAGTCATGAAGAGTTGCACAAAAGTGTTTTTCTAGAATGCAGGGTGTGGGTAAATCAAATGTTTTTTTAATCCACAAAATTCTTTGCTGTCTCTTTTGTAGTGTCTTTGTTGTTGTTTTGAGAGTAAAGTAATGTGGATGTGTAGATAAGATTTCTTAAAGGAATAGTTCACCCAAAAATTAAAACTTGGAAACTTTACTAACCTCTGGCCGTCCTAGATGAGGATGAGTTTGTTTCTTCATCGGAACAGATTTGGAGAAATTTAGCATTATATCACTTTCTCACCAATGGATCCTTTGCATTGAATGGGTGCCATCAGAATGACAGTTCAAACACCTCATAAATACATCACAGTAATCCACAAGTAAAACACACAACTCCAGTCCATCAGTAACTTTTCTACAAATTTTCAATTTTTAAGTGAACTATTCCTTTAATGAACACAATTTAGGCAATAATTAAGGCAAGATTGCTTCTGAAAAGACATAATTGTTCATGAGGGGTTGATCACTTGACAATAACATATGTTTTTGTCAATATGTTTTAATGTGTTTTCAGGCTGTTTGTTTTGTCATTTTGAAATCATTGGGAAAAAATGACATTATGAATTGGGTAATATTTCTCTCTGTCAGAGTTCTGAAAGGGAACTAAAAAAGTCAGTGGAAATTACTAAAAACTGATAGCAGGTGAAATTGTGTTGCACAATATTTGTTCCATGTCTCAAGAATCAGTGAATAATTAATGTCTTAACATGTTGATCACTGCGGAGCCCTGGGGATACAGCAGAACTGCATTAGAAGGAGCGTTAGTCAGCACCTGTGTGGACATGCTGTGTGTGCTTCTTTAGGCATATGTAAAAGGCAGAGCTTTTTTTTAAACCTGCTATACTGGCACGTGATCCTGAATTACTTCGCTAAAGGTTACCAGGCAAGGTGTGCTATGTGTTTACAGTAGATTTCAGTTCTACAGCTGACGCATTTTCTTCAGTATTTCAATGCGGGAGATTTGCGTTGCTTTGCTGTATTGCAAGATGAGGTTGGTTTCTGAAACATTTCTGTTGTTGCACACTTCAACATGCAACAACTGATAATAACACAGGGAATTCTGGAATAGCAAATCTGCTGACAGCAGCATGGGTGAGTTTGTAGTTGGCTTGAAATAAGTAAAAAATATTTTTGTTCCTCTATTGCAAAATGCTGTTTAAACATAGATCAGACAGTGTGCAATAATTAAAATAACATTTTTTAACTGACATTAATATTATTCTATTATGCACACATGAACATCATTGTGCAACCACCACTCTTGATGTCTCCTTAAAAGACAACAAAAAGAAGTTACCTCATTTGGTCAGGATTGAACACCAATCTGAAAGGTCTCATAAGAAGAAACATGGGTCACAAGGTAAAGTGCACATAATTTATATATATATATATATATATATATAAATAGTTTTTAAGTGTTCGATATTGGCTGTATGTCTTGAAAGAGTTCTTTAAGATTGCAGTAATCATGGAGCTTTCAGTTATAGTAGTGTGTTTGATTTTACTTCACTAATACTATGAATCATTATCAAAGTCATTTGTTCATCATGTCTGTCCCACCTGAATGAAGTGTCAGCAAAAGCTGTCATCCATGTTATGTGTCTTTTCTTTTTTATCTCCTCTTTTTATTTCCCCTCCCTCTGTTGTTCTCTCAAAGGGAGGTGTTGTCTCCCAAAACACATTAGACCATACGATATGAACTTTGTCCAGTTGAAACATTCCAGTCTTTTCTGTCATTGTGTTTCTGTAACGTTCATTTAATGTAAGTTACCAGTAAAGGGGAGTTTTCACTGGGAGGATTTCATCTTTTTCAAATCTTTCTTTCTGATCAACACCTTGGCTAATGATTCAGTTTTTGAGTTTTTCCCTCGCTGCACTTGCCTCACTCATATCTTTTGGCTTCTTTCATTGTTGTCTTTTAGTTACGAGTAATTTTTTTGGACTAGGTCTCTGGTGGGTTACCTCAGTTACCTGATCCATGTGTCAGTTTCTGTTTTGCTTAACAGCAACACTAGCGACATGCAGTTTGATTTTTTTTAAACTACAGATGGATGGCATTAATAAATGTCATTAATTACATTTGACTGAAACACATCAGAGTGGTAAAATTAATTATATAAACAAATGTTAATTAGTTATTTTTACTTTCACAAGATGGTTACCTTTGTTGTGGGTCTTTTTTTTTGTACCTGTTGTGTAACAAAACAGTATTATGTATTGTTTAGTTCCTCAGTGCTTGACAAATCACTTTCTGGGGTAAAATGACCCTGGGTTAACAGTGTCAAGTGTAAAAGTGCATTAGTATTTGATAGCTGAACTTTAAATAAATCCCTAGAAAACTTAGTGTGGGTGTCAGCTGATAACTTTAACCATTTCAAAGCGTCCTCTCATCCTGTGTTGCTGATACACGGGTGTGTGAACAGTGATTGTCAAACCCTTCCAGTCCTGTCAAGGAATCTATTCAAACACACATTCTCTCGTTCTCTCACATCTTTGAGACATTATCCTGACAACTGACCTGAGAGTCTTGTTCATAGTGAGTGTGGCCATGTTTAGCAGTTAATGAGGGAGAGCTCTTTTAGAATCACCGCAGGCTGGCAGTCAGATTCATCTTAAGGGTTTTGCCGAAACAGGGGTTAAAGATTTCACATGTTCGTTTGAGAAGAGAGTTGTCAACACTGAGAAAACTGTATTGGTAAAAGCTGTTCTGTGTAGACTTGGTCATATTGTGAGAGATTTTAGTGTCCTTGTTCAAGAAGAAGAATGGAAGAAGTTGATTTTGAGAGCTTGGAGGAGAAAGATATTCTTCACACAGCCGATGAGCTCATTGACTTTGTGGAACTTTATAACGGTAAACATAAATGGAACTCTATTTGATGTGACTGCTACTTTTAGGTCTGCATTGTGTTTCATGTGGAGCACACACAAATTATTTAGCAGTTGGTACGAATGAATGCATGAATGAATTTGCTCTCAGACAGATGTTTATTTTTCTTTTCCCATTGTTTAAATTCATGTTATTCTTCTACAGATTAAAACATGTTATTTAAATGTAATTTAACTGGGGTAAAAGATATTGGGTTAAAAGGTACACATTTTTTGTAATAAAATTGGCAAAGACAAACCTGACTAGTGTCATTATACACTCCAAAATGTTATCGTTGGTTGAATACAAATGCACCTGTTTCTTGCTCATGCATTTATTAGATCTATTCTTAGACATTGTTTGAATTGAACTGAACACGGCACATAGTGATTCACTCCTGCAGATCATGTGTGTGTAATTATATGAGGTGTGTTCCCTCATTATATTTCTACATGCTGGTTTTCATGACGTTCTCCTGTCTGTTTTGCCTTCAGTTGAGCAGGAGCAAATTCAGAAGAGAACCTTCACCAACTGGATCAATGCCCAGCTGTCCAAGGTGAGGGTCAAAGTTCAAAAGCTCCTAAACCTGACTTAGAAAAGCTATATCAGTGATGTTGTGTTTATTTGAATCATCATAAACTTCACTTGTATCATTTTTAATCATGTGTATTTAGAGTAAATAACAATGACATTAGAATCTGCAACTAAATTACAGATAAATGAAGGACATGGAGAGAATTTTTTTTTTGGTAGAGGTCATTCCTGTAGGTTCTCCAATAGCAGAGAGGGAATCAGGGGTGGGCAGGGTGTAAATATAATCTTTTTAGACATGGACCAGAAAGACAGACAGCAACAGGAGTTGTTTAGCACACACACTCGTGAACACACATATTCACACCCACAGCTACTTATAAAGTGCAAATGACACAATCAGTTTGTCGTGGCTTGATGTCTTACATGCATGAGCAGAGGACGGATAAGAGGTGTTATTCTAGATAATTTGTTATGCTCTTCTCTCCGTCTCCCCAGCAAACACTTACTAATGCCTGGAGCTCTCAGTTTCATATAAAGGTTTTTTACCGGATGAGTTCACACAAGCTTGTGTGATTTGTCCTCTAGACATGTCTGAAAATCTGCTATGAGCACATTGACTTCTATTACCAAACACAAGTGTAAATGGAAACTAAGCAATAGTTACGATGTAGCAAAGCAATGTACTATAAAATTTTACACACACACACACACAAAAAGTTTTGGGTAGATTTGATTAATTGTAATTGAATACAACAAAACAAAATCCAAACTTTAATTTTTTCTTAACTTTGAGGGGAGATATGCTGATGGATATATTTTTTTTTATTTTATTTTTTTAATTCTGTTGCTATCTAAACCAGGGGTGTCAAACTCAATTCCTGGAGGGCCGTAGCCCTGTAGAATTTAGATTCAACCCTAATGAAATACACCTGATCCAACTAATCAAGTCCTTCAGGCTTATTCAGAAACTACATGCCATGGTTATGTGTGTTGGAGCAAGGTTGGAACAAAAATCTGCAGGGCCCCGGCCCTCCAGGAATTGAGTTTGACGCCCCTGATCTAAACAAAGATGTAGAACCCAGTGAGCCCCTGTATGGTTTAG
Organism: Cyprinus carpio; assembly: GCF_018340385.1. Lineage (NCBI taxonomy): Eukaryota > Metazoa > Chordata > Actinopteri > Cypriniformes > Cyprinidae > Cyprinus > Cyprinus carpio. Next base: position 21,160,984 of record NC_056584.1, on the reverse strand, counting down.
GTATGAATTTATATACCATGTGCATTTTGGTGTTTAATATGTGATATTTTATTTTGCTTTCTCAGAGGAGTCCTCCAGTTGCAGTGGTGGATCTTTTCAGTGAATTCAGAGATGGAAGTAGACTATTGGACCTGCTGGAGGTGTTGAGTGGTCAGAGAATGGTAAGTGTCTGATTCATAATTGGTCAACACATTTTTCAATAACATATGCTGATATCTAGAGAACAAAGTGGCCATTGCCCAATAAACATACACATCTATACCTATACGCCTATAATACAATAAAATGTAATGTGAGATTTATGATAAGAGATTAATATTTATTTTGCACAATTATACTCCATATCTGTTCAAAAATGTTTAAAAACACTATCCATTCACTAGGTTATTGTTTGATTTGGAACCATTCTATTTAAAAAACAATAGCAGTTATTTTGCGATAACCACAACCTACCTTCATTTCAGAGCCGTGAGAAAGGAAGGGGGACATTTCAGCACAGAACAAACATTGAGAAATGTCTAGCATTCCTTAAGAGGAAATCGGTAAGATGCACCAGCAGTGGCCACAGTGAAAAATACTCATGAAAATGTATCAACACAAGAGAGCAACACATTAATGGATCTACTCAATTCTTGATTTTTTTATTTCCCCCACAGGAGAAGGTTTTCAACTTGATTTAACTGTGTGCAATCAATTTAAATTTGTAAAACAGATGTTAATCCATTTGTGTTGGAACTGCAGTAATGATTTTTGTTTGTTTGGAGAGGGGATTTTCTGTACTGAGCATGCATGTGTTTTTTTTTATTTTATTATTATTATTTTTTTTTGGAAGAGTAGGAGCATGTGTATAGGCTGAGGACAGGCAATCTGTTACTTTATCAACATCTTTGTCCTGCAGATCAAACTGGTCAACATCAATGTCTCAGACATTATGGACGGGAAGCATTCCATCATTCTGGGTCTCATCTGGACCATCATCATGCACTTTCATGTAAGTTTACTGTCTCAGTCTAATAAAAGACATGATACAGATAATATCAACCCCTATACTCCAGAAATCCTAATAAAGTGCACTAATATAAAATGTACTTTGAATATACTAAACTGAGAAGATTGATTGTCATTTTTGTGATTTTTCTGATGGGTATTTTACATTGTTTAGATTGAAGAGTTGGCCAGCACATTGAACTTCAGCTCTCGTCAGTCATCTCTGGATTCACTGGCGAGTTTGGACACTCGTTCGACCAGCAGCAGTGCCCGCAGCAGTCCAGTGCCGCCCCGTGGTTCACCCCTGCACACCCGTTTCCGCATATCTGCCAAGAAAGCCCTGCTGCTGTGGGTCAGAGAGCAGTGCCAGAGGTGAGGATCAACCTGCTAGAAGGGATTCTCAGAAACAGTGAGATTCTGCTCTATACAACCCAATTCTTTTTGCATCTTTTCTCAGGGCTGGTTGCACCCTGAATGTGAAGGATTTTAAGGAGAGCTGGAGGAGTGGTGTAGTGTTTTTGGCGATACTTCATGCTCTTAGACCGAATATAGTGGACCTAACCAGAGCCCGAACAAGAACGAACAGACAGAACCTGGAGGAAGCCTTCCACATTGCTGAAAGAGAACTCCACATCCCCAGACTACTAGATCCAGCCGGTAAGTGTGTGTTTGTGCCATGCAAATATATGCTGTGTTGTTTTGTTGCATGTTTGCAATAAGCAGTGATAATTTTAGGCTTTTGTTTTTCTATATGACCTAATCATAGAAGAATGGTGTATTTGTATTTCAGATGTTGATGTTAGGGATCCTGATGAAAAATCTATTATGACTTATGTTGCTCAGTTCCTGCAGTACTCTAAAGATACTTCTGTTTCTGATGAGGAAATGCAGGTTAGCCACACACACACACACACACACACACACACACACACACACACACACACACACACAAAAGTGCACACTTTTCTCATTTACTTTTTTTTTTTTTTTTTTCTCGCTGTTTACCCTGAATCTGGTCTTTTACAGATACATTTTGCCATTTTAATATTTTAATAAAAACAATGTTTTCAATTTTCAGTACTTAATGTTATTAATGAGCACTATCCTAATTCCACGTCCTAAGCATGAAAATAAAGGAATTGTTCAAGTAAAAATTAAAGATCTGTCATAGTTTATTCACTCTCTTGTTCCAGCTATTTTTTGAACTGTTCCTTTAAGTGATGTTACTAGGCCATCATGATTAATCAAAATAAAACCAAAATTACAATAAAGCTTTTTTTTAATCACATTTTTAATTAAAGTACAAATTTTCTTCAGTTCAATTTCTTTTGGAAATTTTCCACTAAGCATGCAACCTTAGGTTTTACTATATTTGTGTGTATTGTTTTTTTTTAATATTCACCAAGCATAATATTTCAAAACAAGTACACAAGGACAGTATTCCTCCAACAAATCGAAATGCTCTAGTGACTATTTATGCTCTCGCATCTCTTTTTCTCTTCTTCCTCTGTTTATTTTTCTTTCTTTTTTTCTCTCTCTATGGTGGTTTAGTATCTCACTCCTCCTCAGCGCCTCTCTCCTGTCAATCTGCCATCAGACTTTACTCCTTCTATAGCTGCGTCACCTTTAAGACAGGTAATTCTATCTATCTGTCTATCTCTCTCTTAGTTTTACAGTAGCTGCTAGATTCATTAACTGCTTCTTCTCTTTTAATTTGGTAAAGGTGCATTAGTTTTTGTTATCATTTTGTTACCAGGATTATTCATGAATGTCTATGTAAGGTTCATTTGGACTTGACTGGCTTGTTGTTTAATCCTAAACCAATGTGTAAATGCAGTATGTACTGTACACTCTCAAAAAAGGTACAAAAGCTGTCACTGGAGCAGTACCTTTTCAAAAGTTAAATGTTTCTACCTTAAAAGTAAATGGTAGTACCTAAAGTGTACATATTAGTACCTAAATGGTACATATTAGTACCCATGTTGACTGAGGAGTTTTTATTTATTTATTTTTTTTACTGTGGTCCACTTCTCTGATCAGGCTCACCTGTTATTGCCCTGTCCAATCAAATCAGGCCCTCCCAAATCACCTGAGACAGCTAGAGCAGCTGCCCCTGGGGTAAAATATCAACCCTGTCCCCTTTTAAGATGGCCTGTATGATGCTCAGTAACTACTAGTGTCTTGCATGTATAAACATGCTAATAACTGTAAACTCAATTATGAGGATAACTCCAGAAATTACAGAGCTAATTCATTAAAACCAGACATTATAGAGATAATCCACGCAATTAAAGATAATTTAATTAATAAAGCAGATCTTTCTGTTGCTGTCAAAATCACATACTCTTTGAGTCTGAGTAGGTACGTTTGAATAAGTAATGAAAAAAGCATGTTCTATAACATTAATCCATGTTGGCATGTGTCATGTGACCTACAGTACCGGCATCCGTTGCATTGCTTAGTATAGGGGTATCAAACTCATGCTGCATTCACGCCATGTTGTAATTACTGTGAATTCGAGAAGACAACACGTGGCATTCTACTTGGAGCTGTTCACACCCTTGGACTTGATAGTGTGATAGTTCCGAGTCCGAGTCCAAGGGTTCCTAAACATAGCACCTAATGAATCTGAGGTGGTCAGGGTGTACACGTTGTAGCTCTCAGACGAGGACGTGAATGCTTTTTACAAGTTGGTATCTCGTAATCACGGTAATTATGATATGGTATGAATGCACCTTCAATTCATGGATATTATTTTATTTCACCTACTATTTTATGAAAACTGTGCATTCTGACATACTACTCTTTACACATAATGATTTTATATTAGTATACAGTATGGCATTATGCAATTACAAATGAAGCCAAACAATTATTTTTTGTTTGTTTGTTTGTTGATCTTTTCTTTTTGTTCCTCTCTGTCTAGACCTCAGCCAATCAGAAGGCTCAGGAGGTCACATGCTGGTTGGATCAGGCCTATCAGGAGCTGATAGAGGGGTGGGACTCCACTGAAGGAGAGAGCTATGCTGAGAGATACCAAGTAAGACCTAAATTTTCATTTTTCGATATAATCTTATTTTAATGAAAAAAAGTCCACCCTGCTGAATGACTCAAGATGCACTAAAGTTGTTCTGGGAAATACATGATTTAATTTGAGGGAAGAACATTTATTTATTTATTTGCAAATAATGTAACACATTTTTTGTTCCAGAAAAATATTTTATTCCAGTTCTTTTAAATCTATATAATTTATCGAATATGTTGAGATGCTGAATAATGATATCTTAGAAACGAAATGAACATTTTTAGATTTGCACCGGTTTGGTTGTACATGATTATTTGCTATTGTTGTTCACTAATGCATTAATATTTGCATTAATATTTATATGATTTTGTTTCAGGTCTTCCACACCTTCATTGTGTCCTTTAATGAACAGCGGCGGCCCGTAATGCCGTTACTAACAGCGATGAAGAGGACTCCTCATCTCAGTGCAGAGCAGAAAGCTCTCAGACGAGCCTGGGATGCTCTCGCTGAGAAGGTCAGAGGTCACTGCCTCACATAAACTTTCTCAGTTGTGTTAGGTTTTTTTATATTTGATGGGCTTTGTTAATCTATTGTGAGTACTCGATTTTGTGCTGCATTCATCAGACTCATTAGAAAAACATTCTGAATGCATGTCATCTAAATGGATGCAGTTTCGTCCTTGTGTATAGAAATTCATACAGTAGTATGCTAATTTGCACTTATATATGTGTCTGTGGTAGCTGCGTGAGTATAAAACAGAGCTGAACCTGAGTCTCCCATCCCCACTGGACACCGTAGGCTGCTGGTTATTGCGTATTGAAGAGGTTTTATCTGCTGAAGAGGGTGAGCCAATAGATCATGCCCGAGCCGCAGAGGAGGCCCGAGAGAAACTCGAGCTGCTAAAGGTTTGAATGACTTCCTTACGTTAATTTTATTATGCCTATAGAGTCGTTCAGTCATGAAAATGTAAGTAATGTCACATTTCTGCCTGTGGGTTTATCTGCAGGTGTGTTTGGAGGAGATGCCACATCATATCAAGAGGTTTAATATGTTTCAAAACACAAATGAGTTTGGAGAGACTCTGGTGCCGGCAGACAAGATGGAAGAGATGAAGAGACGGTGAGTTTGGTTGCGTAATCAGACATGAGTCCGATTGCAAATGAAACAGCATCACTTTTAATTGCAGTATTGCTGTTCCCATTTCATAAAACGCAGCAAACTATTTAATTGTTTTGTGTATGCATCCATTTTCCAGGTTCACCGGTGTTCGTGTAACAGCTAAATATCATGGTATTAAGCTGGAGTACCGCGAGTGCAGATACACAGTGTTGGACCTGCTGAATCAACTCAACATTAAACTGCGATCTTGGAAAAGAGCCTACATTTCGCAGGAGGCAGTTCGTGTGCTAATGCAGGACTGGAATGTGAGTGAGAATTTTAGTGAAGTCAAATAAAGTGTCAGAATGGGAAAAATATATCTGCTCCTGGGCATTGCTTGGCAATTAAAATTAAACATTAAACTCTGAAATTGTGGATGCTTTAAGCTTTGATCATAATGAATGTTTTTAGGAGACTGTGAACAAACAGGAACTGACTTCTTTGCTGGATGGAGCCCTCCATAGACTCAAACTAATTGCCAACAAATACACCAGCAAGGCTGCCTTGGGTAATGCAAAGGAACTGTGTGCATGCTCCTAAATGACTATTAAATTACAGTATTTATAAGTACTAAACTGCAATAAAAACTGTACATGTATGAAGAACTGTAAAACTGTAACAAATGTCTGCTTCAGCTGGAGACTCGACTCAGGTAAATCATCAGGTGGCTGATCTGGAAGCAGATGTGACAGTGACTCTGGAGGGTGTACGGATGGTGAGGGGTACTATGGGCCGTGTTTTGGCAGCATGGGACTCTTATAGTGATGTCTACACCTCACTGCACGCATGGCTGGAGCAGGGTCCACATGGCCAGCGACACAGGCAGAGAACAGAGGTGAACAAACACATGTATAGAGAAAACTGAATTGACTATGTTATTGAAGTTACTGTCAATCTATGCACTGGGTAGACAAAACTCAAATATTTTTAATGGCTGTTTTTTTTTGGAATGTAAACATGTCCTCCCTTTGGTTTCCTAGGTGACATTATCACTAATGTCAGAGTGGAGTTCTCGCCAAGCCCACCTGAACGAGGTGGCCAACTACTTGACAGAGGTCACAGACCCACAGACTAGCCGCACTATTTCAGATGAACTCTGCAAGATAAATCTGCTCTGGGCTGACTTTGCCAAAACAGCGCAGTTTGTAAGTTACCCATCATGTTCAAACTTTGTTACACCATGTGCAAACATAATCATAAAATAAATTATTAAAAAACGTGTGCTTATACATTACAATATATTGATTTGTCTAATTGCATTGGACAGAGATATAAAATAGACTGGTTTTTGTAGTATTTTGAAGCAAGTTGTATATTTCAGTCTTTAGCTGAGGAACCCAGTGCTGGCCCATCTAGTGCTCAGACAGTTCAGTCTCTGATAAGGGAGGCCACTCAGTTACTGAAAGAACCTGTGGAGGTGGTTTCTGGATCACTACGTATTTACACAAAGAGACTACAGGTATGCAGTGTGTGCACATAGATTTATGTGCACATTCACACATACATAAATAAACAAACACAATATATACTTCATATTCCCTGCTTTTTTATAAGTAGACATTTGTGTGTTTTTTTGCTTTGTCTTTTTGTTTTCTAAATTTAAGAATAGACCAAGTAGATTTAACTTCAAATTGTTATTTCTTCCAGCTTGTGATAACGAAAATAAAGGATGTGGATCTAGAAGCCCTCTCGCCATCTCTAGACTGCTCCGCAGAAACCCTGTGCAAACTTAAGCAAGCTATTCCTGAAGTAAGCAAACACATTGCTTTGGTTGGCCCTTTAGGTCTTCATATGCATTGTTACTTTTCTTGCCTTTGTGTATACGATCAAATTATATAATATCATATTAGCAGAATGTCACGTTTTTAAAATCTAAAACTAACAATGATCTTTACTGATGCCTGTATGCAGTTCTGCATTTTTCATTCATTTTTGCATGTTTTTTTTGTGTGTATATATCTAGGTCTTGCAGACACTGTGTGAGGCAGAGCAGGTGTGTGATGAGCTGTGCGTGAGTGTGAGCGGGTTGGACGGGCGTCTTGCTGAACTGTTAAACTGGGAGGTGGAAGCCAGAGAGTTGTATCAGCTCCTGAAGGAGATATCACAAAAGCAGAGGAGAGGGCAAGACCCCAGAGCACGGGTGAGTATCTACAAGCACCGCAAAATATTCATGCATCACTTTACTTAGCTGATTTGGAATAAAGGGCTCTTTTCTTTCCCTGTAGCTGTTGATTTCAAGGGTCTACAGTTAGAAGGTCAGGTGGTTATGGAGGAACAGGATCTGCAGGTGATGGTCATGAATAGTCAAAAGACTTCACCACTGCAGTATCTAATCGCATCCACCATGCAGGACAGAGTCCGCACTGCTGTTGAAAAGTCACAGGTCTGTCGACTGCTTTTAGATTAACAACACCTTTAAAACAGCATAATTCCACATATAATATTAGTTTAAATGAATGAATTAAAAAAAGTTAATGTATAGCATCTAAAGCGTTATTTTCCTTTAATTCCTAGGAATGAGTAACCTTGTTTCAGAATTGAATGCAAATGAATTATGGTTTTGAAATTTTGCAAAATCTCAACAGGAAGCCATAGGGATGCTCAGCTCTTTGGGGGCTTGCAGAGACAGAAGCCCTGTTAGAGACCAGCCCCCTTCCAAGAACTTTGTACAGTATCATGAGACAGAGGAAGCGTCCCAAACCCAAAAACCCTCCTTCCAGCCTATCTCTCCATCAGGAGCCCCTGGCCAACCAGAACCTCAGCCTGCAGTCAGGGCCAAAGTCCCAAAATATTCTCAAATACCCTCAGAGGTATCTTCTCAAGCTGTAGACCTCAAGATCCAGCCTTGTGGTCAGACTGTGCCTATGATTGTTGTACAAGACTATGAAGAGGAGAAAAGTAGTCCACAACCACAAATGCACCCCTCTGTGCAAGTGAAAGACTCTCAGTCCTTTGAAGTTAAGTCACAGAATGTTGTCCATGCTGAAACAAAAATGTACATAGAGCATCATGTAGAAAGCCAGGTATCTTTACCACAACCTGTGACACAACAACAGACAGAAACCCAGTGGCAGGTGCAAGGTCCAGTAGCTAGCCAACCCTCACAGAACCTACAACAAGCAGAATCACAAGTACATAATGAACAACAAATAGCAACACAGCCATATGTGCACATACAGCAACAAGAGAAGACTCAGCTTGCAAAACAGCAGAATGTTCAACCACAAGTACCAATCCAGTCACAGCCTCAGGGCCAACTAGAAACACAAACACAGCAAGTTCCAAAGCAGCAGAGGAAAGTAAAGAAGTCCCAGGCACATCTGCAGAACAGACCTTGGCTTCAACAGAGGAGTCAATTGGAAAATGTTACCCAAAAACCAGCCCCACAGCTGGTGCCACAATCCCAGTTAGGGCCTGAGGACAAATGTCAATTAAATTCTCAAACACCACTACAGCATATAGTGGCTGTTAGCTCACCTGAGGCCCAGGGACCTGCTCAAAGCGCAACACAGTCAAAAAGCATTGTTGAGAGTGATGAGAAAGACCTGAAGCCAGCTCAGCCTCTTGTAGTAACACAAAAACTACCTCAGACTGTGCCAGCAGTTCCAGCACAATCAGTGACTCAAAAACAAACACAACAGCCAGTGACTGTTCCAATTCATCAACAAATATTAAACCAACCTCAGCCCTTTTTATCAACTCAAGCTCAAGCACAACAACCACAAGCTACTGCACCCATTAAGCAACAAATGCAACCTCAGATCGTGACACCACAGCAACCTCAAGTGATGATCCAGAAACAGGCACAATCTCAATCCATGACACCCATGCAACCACAGGTTATGGCCCAGTGGCAGCCACAACAGACTATTGCTCAACCTCAACCTGCCGTACCACAACCACAAATATTTTCAGTGGCCCAAACAATGCCACAAGGCACTTCCAGACCGGCCCAACAGTACCCAGCATCTCACTTTCAACCACAAATAATGATGCAGGGACAACAGTCACCCCATGGTGTAGCGCAAGCTCAGTCCCAGCAACCCACAATGCACAATCCGACTATAATTTCACCTCAGCCCAAAGGTGCATCCACCATACAACCCAGAATCATCTCTATGCCACAACCCCAGATGCCACTTCAATCTCAAACCCAAACTCAGGTCAAGGCACAGGGAAGTGCACCACTTATTTTTCAACCTCAGGGGCAACCCCAGTGGTATCAACCAGGAGACGTCACCCAAACATACCCCAATGTCCAAGGACCAATATCTGTTGCTGACCAAATGCAGCATCTCGCCCATTTCCAAACTCACCCCCAACCTCCAAGTATCCCTCCAGCTCAGCCTCAGCAGTGGTCACCAATAAGACCAGGCATAGAGAACCAGACCTACCCCACTGTCCAAGTTCCAGGTCAGGTAGTCCAACCTCAATCTCAAATGTCAGTTTACCCTAAAATCCAGCCGCAATCACAGCCTCAGCAGTGGCCCTCTGCTATACCTGAATCACCTTGCGGTCAGTCACAGATAAGACCCCAAGGTCCAGCTCAGCATGTGGTTACCTCACATCATTGGAGGCCTGTCAGTCCAGTATACCCCGGGGCTGAAACCCAAGGCCCCAAGGGACCACTTCCTCAGTCCCAATATCAAGCCCTACCAAGGCCACCAAGCACTCAACGGCAGTGGGGTCCAGTCCGGCCAGAACATCAGTTTCAAGTCTCTTCCCAGACTATGTTACATGGTGTTTTCCAGCCAGAAGCTCCATGGAATCATCCTCCTGCGCAAGCTCCCATAAGACCTCAGAGTCCACAACAGCCTCAGCAAAGACAGCAAAAGTGGAGTTCATCAAGGATAGAGGCCCCATCTGAAACCCTTATCCAAAGCCAAGCACCCCAGGCAGAGCTTCAGTCCCAAGATCAGATACCCCAACAGCAGTCAGCTCCTCTGGTTAAGCAGTTAGCACTTGCCCAGGCTCCACCTCAAGCCTACACTGAGGCTTATATTAAGGCACAGGCCTTGGTTAGAAATAGATTTGAGGAAGCCAAGCACTGTCTTCAAGAGCACATTATAGAAGCTATCAGTGTATTCAAGGACAAGCGAATGACGGACGAACAGGCATCAGTTAAGGAGGTTTGTCCATTTTAGACATGAGTTAGATTGCTTGTTTTCCTCTAGTGTTTGGAAGGGCTAAAAATAAAAACAATATGATGAAACTATATTGTTGTGCCTGTATCTTTTATAAGAGATGTTGGTTAATCTCCCCAAGTATCTGTGTTGGGTGTTTTTTTTTTTTTAGGAGACGCTTCGTACTCTGGACTCTGAACTTCTTGAAGAGTTCTTGAGGGCTGTGGAAGGGATGGAAGCTTTCTGCACCCCATCTGAACTTAGAGACATGGAGTTTTTCACACAATCTGTTAGAACACAGTGGAAGGTCTGTATAGTAATATTAGTGCTTGTTTGTCTATATCTGCAGTGTGACTTTAATATTATTAACCATTTTTATTTTAGATACTAACTGAAATGCTCTTCACTGTATTAAACTGATTGTATGTGAAGTTACAAACATTAAGAGGTTTGTGTGCTTGCTGTTGTGTTTTTTATTTTATTAATATTTTTAGGCTGTTCGAGTGCAAATATCAGAATTTTTGAAGCAACTCAGATTTGAGTTAACCCGCCTGCATTTTAACCATGTGGTGGAGACCTGTGAGATAAACTTTAAGAGGGAAAAACTCAACCTTAGGCCTGTATCAATATCAGAATCAAAAGAAGAGGTAAAGTTACAGCTACCCTGACCACGGAGCATGAACAGTCATATGGACAAATGGGTGTGGGGATGAAGTTCTCTTAGCTACATTTTATTTCCTCCTTTGTTTATTAAATTAAATATTTGCTTTTGGTGTCAATTAATCCCTAAAGTTCTAGTTCTTGTCTTTCCTCTTAACCGCATTACTAATCACTCGCTTGAAACATGGCACAACTTTAAACTTAACTTAAAAATAATGAAAAATAAAACAACAGTTGAAAGTAAATTAATGAAGGTAGCATTAAATAGTGACAATAAATAAAATGATAAATGATAAGATACGAGTAAAAATAACAAAAAATATGCTTATCTGTAAGTTACATTTTTTCCCTCTCTCTCTTCCTGCAGGCTTGTTTGTCTGCAGAGGGCAGCCTGGCAGAGGCAGGACAGCAGCTAGAAGCTCTGAAGGAGTTGTGTGATACTCTAAGCCCTGAGGACGCACACAGGCTCGCACAAGCCCAACTCAGAGAATGTGAGAGACAGCTTGCTGCCATCCAGCAGCAGTTCGGCGGAGACAGAGACACATCACCTCCAGACACTGGGTAACAGAAAGAGAAAGAACCTTTCTCATATCAGTAATTTTAGTCTGATGAAACAATTTTAGCGTAAATTTATTCACTTTTCAATGCCTAATAGTTTACAAAGAGAGCAAACAAAAGAGCAACTCACTCAGAAAGCTCCAACAGTCCCACCACCACCTGAGAAGCCCAAACAGGTTATTGTTTTAGAGGTACAACTATATGATTGTTTTATAGAACTTATGTTTTAAATGTTGTATAATTTTTTGTAAAAATCCTTGGTACATTTTGTTTTAGGCTGTTACACCGGTTAGCCCCCAGCCACCGAGAACTGTGGAGAAGAGAGAGATAGTGAAACAAATGAGTACAGAAGAGGATAGGTATGGATACAAAAAGAGAATATCTATGTGTTTCTGTATATGACTGCATGTGGTATTGTTTCAGAATCTTATGGTTATGCCATTTTCTCGAACTGCTTAGGTACCGCAGCTCCAGATTTGCATTACAGGCTCAGCTAAACAGAAATGAGCAATGCATGCTTGGAGATCATACCTCAGAATCAGTCACTCCCACAGACCTGCAGAAACGACTGAGAGAATTAAAGGTAATGCACAGTGTTTTGTTTAAAAGTTGGTCATTTGAGATTATTATGTATTTTCAAATGACAATTACTATAAAAATCAGGCAATAGAAACTAACATAACTGCCAGGTAAATAATTACATTTTACCCCTCTCTTTTTTTGTCTGTGTTTGTCTCTGTGGGACGAGACTGAGTCCCTGTGGAAGGAGTATGAAGCGCTGTCTATGCAGTGTGTTCAGTACAACGAACGAGGTGTTGAGCAGGACCGCATGGAGCTCACTGTCCGGTGGAGAGAGCAGAGGTCACAGTTACAGGGCAGGTACATTGTATGTGTGTGCATTCTGAAAACATCCCTGTCTTATGAACATGTCACCTGTAAGATATGTGTTCATACATGACATAACACTGATTTTTCAGAGCAGCATAAGCTTTAATGTGTGTTTAAAACTAGTGAGCTAAAATGAATATTCAGATAAAATCATATTACAGCTTCTTGTGTTCACTTTCACTCAGTACCACCCAAAGAATCATATGATCTGCTCAAATCAAAGAGTTCTTGAGAAGATACCCTGTAGCCATAATGTAAGTGTGTGTGTGTGTGTGTGTCTTGTGTTTGTTAAATAAATCAATGCATTCTGTCAGGGTGGATTCACTGGGAGCAGCACTTGAGCTCATGGACTCTATTAAGTTGAAGATCTCTGAGATTGCTGAAAGGCTGGACAATTTCATCAAAGAGCCCAAAGACATTAAGGGATATACACTAGCTAACCCTGCCATTCTGAGAGATGTGAAGGTGAGAGACATATATTAAAGCTATTGTTGTTAATATTTTTACATTATTCATAATATATTAACTTATACACAATAAAATATATAATATAATAATATAAAGCTATTGTTTTTAATATTTTATTATTGTTCATAATAATAATTACTAATTTTTGTTATTACTTGCAATTAATTTGAATCATCTATCAGTACTTTGTGCAGTTACTATTTAAATATAGTACAAGAATGTTTCATGTAAAGTATTTAGTAGTAATTTCACTATATGTTAAACTTAGCTCTCTGCCTCCATCCCATTTTTTTATCTAAATCTACCCTCTTCCCTCTTATTTTCAGGACTTAGATGAAAGTATCCAGTCAGAGATGGATCGTCTGTCTCAATTCGACTCTGAGCCCAGTCATCTAGACCTGCGGGACCGATCACCTCTGACCCAGGTGGTTCTGAACCACAGATCTAGCCTGGACCGGCTCAGGCAACAGGTGCGCAAGAGTGACGCCGCTGCTCGTGCGCTCGACCGCTTTCTCATGTCCCTTCGCACTGTGGAGCTCGATGTCTCTTCTGTGCAAAGCGCCCCCAGCAATGATGCTGTGATCCTGCAGGACAGCAGGTCCAAGCTGGCCCTTATCAGAAAAGGAGTCAGTAGCCTCAAGGATAAGGCTCCACAGCTGGACCAGCTCTTAGGTGGAGCACAGCTCAAAGTGACCCAGGATGGGAGACCTGTTTCCTGTTTGGACATGGTGGGGGTACTGGTCCACAGGGTGGAAGAGGCAGACGATCGAGTGATGATTCGACAGAATGAGCTCCAGAAGGAACAGCAGAACCAGAGCCTCGGCCTGAGGAGGAAGACTATGCAGGCTGAGTTGAGGAAGGTGCAGGTGGCAGCAGAAAAACAGGGTTTAAAGGATCCCACCATGCCAGCTGTGCAACACCGGTATGGATCTTTCTTCCCTAGATGCTGTAGTCTTGTAATTGTATTTATTTGGGCTCAGTAAATATTGTTTTTGGAATTAATTGAGATTAAGTTGAACTAATCAGCATATGATACAATTAGTTCATAGAATGTCCAAGATTGTTTTTTTCTATACAACAAAAGTTGACTTAAAGTAACTTGCACTATCAAGTTCCAAAATAGGAATAAATGTACCATAAAATTACAATATAAAATAGTATATCTCTGTGTGTTCTACTTCATTCTTCTGGTACTGGGCATACAACTATGTTTAGGATGCAAGCGCTGTGCGATCTCGAATCGCAACTGAACTCTCTTCGCCCTGAATACCAAAGCATCAAGAAGGCTCTGCCTGAAGTCTCTCCACAGAAAGAGCACCCTGATCCAGCAAATGAAGAACTTGAATTCCTTTGGGAAGAGACTGAAAGAGCTGTATCTGACAGGTGATTTCTATACCTAAGTTGAGATTTACTCTAAACTAAAAAGTGCAATTCACCCATTTTTCCTAGGGTTAGGGTTAGTTCACCCAAAAAATTTAAAATCTGTCATTTACTCACCATCAAGTTGTTCCAAAACTGTAGTAATTTATTTTTTTCTGCTGAACACAAAAGTAGATATTTTCAAGAATGGGGGTAACCAAACAGTTGCTGGTCTCCATTGACTTCCTTAGTACGGAAAAAAAATCTATGGAAGTCGATGGGGACTAGAAACTGTTTGGTTACCCATATTCAGAAGAAAGAAATTCATACAGGTTTGGAACAACTTAAGGTGAGTAAATGAAGACAGAATTAAAATTTTGGGGTGAAGTATTCCTGTAATTGACAGAAACCCAGAGTTTTACTCTATGTGTGTGTGTGTGTGTGTGTGTGTGTGTGTGTGTGTGTGTGTGTGTGTGTGTGTGTGTGTGTGTGTGTGTGTGTGTGTGTGTGTGTGTGTGTGTGTGTTTGACAGACAAGAGCAGTGCACTGTTCTTACAGAACTGCTGAAGAAATTTCAGAGCTGCCGCAGTTACCTGGGCAATACTCTCCAGAGGGCGGAACAAACAATCAATGAGCAAGCTTCATACATGGGCAAAGACAACCTACAAAGACTCCTTGCAAAAGTATGTCAACCTCAGACTAATCACAATGCAAACTAATGTTATAATTGCCTGGTTTCTTTCACAGAAAAGTACTTTTATACTGGATATGCACCACCAGGGGTCAGATATTACAATTCAGATGCAGATGTACAGTAGAGCTCAGTGTGAAGCATTCTTATTTTAAGTTCATCCTATAATTTAAAGGGATAGTTCACCCAAAAATGAAAATTCTGTCATTAGTTACTCACCATCATGTAGTTCCAAGCCCGTAAGACCTTCATGTTCATCTTCAGAACACAAATTAAGATAAGATGAGATAAGAGCTTTCTGACCCTGCATGGACAGCAACACAACTACCACGTTTTATAAAGCTACGAGAACACTTTTGTGCACAAAGAAAACAAACAAGTCCACATTGAAAGCCCAGAAAGGTAGTAAGGACATTGATTAAACAGTCCATGTGACATCAGTGGTTCAACCTTAGTTATATGAAGCGACGAGAATACTTTTTGTGTGCAAAGAAACCAAAATAATGACTTTATTCAACAATTTCTTCTATTCCCTGTCAGTTTTTGGCGCACTTTCACAACAGTACCATGACGCATGTGTGTGCATTCCTCTGCTTGCAAACAAGGTGCAGCACATCTGGGTTCTATGTCAGAACGCTGGCTCCTGCGTCAGCAGCACCACATGCATGCATGGCACTGTCGTGAAAGCGTGTCGAAGACTGACAGGGAAGCAAAGAAACTGTTGAATAGAGTCATTATTTTGGTTTCTTTGCACACAAAAAGTATTCTCGTAGCTTCGTATAACTAAGGTTGAACCACTGATGTCACATGGACTGTTTTATCAATGTCCTTACTACCTTTCCGGACCTTGAATGTGGCAGTACCCTTGCTGTCTATGAAGGGCCAGGAAGCTCTGGGATTTTCATCAAAAATATTTTAATTTGTGTTCTGAAGATGAACGAAGGTCTTACAGGTTTGGAACGACATGAAGGTGAGTAATTAATGATAGAATTAACATTTTTGGGTGAACTATCCATTTAATTTTAAATCAGCACTAATCACAATTTGCTTCATCTGCATGTACAGAAAGGGCTTCACTTTTTTTAGTATCAAAGATCCAATTTGATCTGACAAATCAGTGCCATTATTTCAATTTTAATTCATTTTAATTTTCAGATTAATTTTATTATTTGTTCAGATCTTTCATGGCCTGCAGTGCATTTATTTATAAAACTTATGCTCATGTTCAAAGGCAGGCTTAAAAAAGTCTGGTTATGTGTACCGAGTAAGAGTAGCTTAGATCTTTAACCATCAGACTACCACCACCAGTGTCATTTAATTTTTTCTATTTTATCTCATACTGTTTCTATTTCAGTGTTTCTATTTCTAGTAATGTTTCTGTCTGTATATTGTAGGTCGTTGCTATAAAGGACGATCTAAATAGCCTTGGACCCAAGATGGAGGAGTTCAGATCTGTGTGCAGACAGTTGCAGTCCCAGCTGAAGAAAATTCCTGATTGCTCGGAAACTCCATTTGAGATGGAGGCAGATGCTTTGGTGGACTCGTGGCTGGATGTGAGGATATGAATAACATCTGTTCATATGCATCACATTTTGTCCAGCCATTTTAGATTCGTGGTAAATCTGTGTCTCTATGGCAGGTGTCAGAGAAGACAGATAGTTACATGGATAACCTGCGTGGGGGTCTGGAGTTGTGGGAGAAACAGCTGGTTCTGGGTGGAGAGGTGGACAGTTGGACTTCTACTAAACTCATTATCTTTTCAGAGTCTCACCCTTTCAGCAGTGAGACGGAGGTTGTCAGCATGAGGGTATGTCTTCAAAAACTACTTCATCTGTCTTAAAAGGATTTAAAATATTCACAGGCATGATCTAAAAGGCACAAAATGTCATTTTGATTCCATGGGGTCTTTTGTGTGTTTACTAGAATGAGATTCAATGTCAGGAGGACAAACTTGAACACTTCCATAGGAAGTTACTAGAGATCAAGGAGCTGCTTCAGAGCAAAGAATCTCCTCTTGAGTTACAGGTGAATGTGCATCTTACTTTTTCTCTTTATTAAATTATTGGACTTTCCTGATTCCTTATTATTCATACCATTAAATGTACACATACACTGTATTCCTTAGGTAATGGAAACAAACCTGAGGAAAAAAATGGAGCAGGTGAAGGAACTCTTCTCCGATTGCACTGAAGTGTTCCAGGAGCTCCTTACAGTTAAAGCTCATCTGATAGAAAAGATTGACACCTATCAATCATCTGTGAACAATATATGCTCCTCAGTAGACATGATCAGTTCAGAGGATCGCACAGAGCTGGATGCACATTTACAGGTATGATTAACAGACATGCAGACATTCAACTACCTCTTCTGTCAGTTTAAATAAAGAACTGCTCTCTGAGATTTTTGACACTTTAATCAGACTGAATAAGCTCTTTGCACTACAATCATTATATCTGCACTTTGTTTACTTCACTGGTTTGCACTCTGTCTGCCATGTGCCCTGTGCTGCATTACTTATCTTTCTTTTTACATGACCTATTTGTTTAGTTGTACTTTATATTTTATCTGTATTTAATGTTCTACTGTTAGTGTTATCTGTATGCACCAAGGGCCTGAGAGTAACACAATTTCAATTCTCTGTGTGTATGTACTGTACATGTGGAAGAATTGACAATAAAGCAGACTTGACTTGACTTGACATGCATAAACACACTGTTTTGGTATATAATATTATATTTTTTTTTCTGTTTGTAGGACTTGTGTGAGCAGCTTTTGGACCAGGAGGGGCAGGCTGAATCTTTGATGAAGGAAATCAATCTCATGTCCAGCATTACTGGATCAGAGGCCTTGGAGGAGCTGACCAATCATACTAAGCGCCTCAAAGACTGCATTGTGGAAACACGGGAGCTGATTCGTCAGAAGAAGGAACAATGGGAGAAAAGCTTCCTTCAGACTATGAAAGGTTTGAGAAACTGCATTCTACATTGTGTCATTGCTACAATTAAACAATGTGAAAGTGGAAAAAGTGATTTGAGTTTTGTCCATTGTCCTATTGGTTCTCTGCAGAAGAGTTTGAGTCATTTGAGGAATGGTTGCAGGATGAGCAGCTCGCTGTGAATGAGTGCTTTGAGAACCCTGAGAGGAAGCAGGATGTAGAAACATCCATGCAGAGACTGACAGTGAGTAACAGTGAAGTCGCAACACTATGATTATGGGTAACACTTTAGAATAAGGTTCCATTAGTTAATGTTAGTTAACTACTTTAGTTAACATGAACGAAGCAAGAACAATCCTTCTACATCATTTATAAACATTAGTTAATGTCAGTTTCAACATTTACTATCTGTTGTACAATACTATCTGTTGTACAATACACTGATTACAGGGACAGCAGTCCAATGTCAAGAGTCACCAGGTGATAGAAGCCTTAGTCAAAAGCATAATTACAAAACAGGAAGGGTTCAAATTTAGTTCAGCAGTACTGAACGGTTTGTGATTTCTTCAGAGTTTCCTGGCCTCTAAAGAAGGAGAACAGCGTCTGGCTCAGTTGAAGGAGAGGTTTGAGCGAGGTGGACAGGCAAAGCTCCCTACTGAGGCTCAAGCTTTGCTCTCCACATGGCATCAAGAACAGGAAGGAGAACTGGCCACACTCAGGGCTCACTGCCAGGGACGCCATAAACAGTTAGATGACATCCTCCACAACCTCAACAGGTACATGGAAGTTCTCATCATTGCTATTGGTTGTTACTGTTGTTTCAGTTCATTCATGTCTTTGCATTTAGTCTGCAAGAGGAACATAACCATTTGAAGGACTGGCTGCAGCAGAGAGAGCAAGTGCCAGAACAGAGAGAAAAACTGAGGCAAATCCAAGAGGATTTTCTTAAAGAAAGGTCACTCACTATTCAAAATGTTAATTTTGTATTTTTGTTTATAACTTTATTTATAAACTTAGTTCAAATTAAACTATAATAAAATAATATAACAACACATTTGCATGTCAATTAATGTCCACGTGCCAAGAAGGTAAATAAAATATTTTATTTTATAATTTGTGGTAATAATATTAATACAATTGTTTTTATTTTTTATTATTATTAGAAAAAATATAGATAAATATATTACTTTAGTAGCTACAATTATATTGTACAACAAAAATAAATATTTAATTACAATAATTTTATTTTACAGTTTACGGTACAATACTAATATTTATGTCAGATGTTAAAATCTCAAGTTTTTAATTTGGTGGAAAACTGCAAGGAGAACTTTAAGTTTTTGTTCTTAGGTGACCACATGGTTTTTCAAAAATTAAGTCTTGTTACAAATCTGGTAAAATGCTAAAATCTTCTGTCCACAAAATGTTTGAAATTGTCTAAAATCAAGTGATCCTGAAGGATGTTGCATTCCCAAATGCACACTATAAATGAACCAAAACTGCTGCACATGCAGAGATGGAGTTCATGTGGGGCAGCTTTTACTGCAAAACCAGCCGCTTCAAGATGCTGAAAACACTGCATCATGAGCTGCTTGCATGTAACTGAACACAGTGCCGGACTTCATCATTGACTAAACTGCAACCTTTTGCAGTTTGATAATCGCACTAAGCCATATCGTGACTTAAATTTTATTTTGATTAATTGTGCAGTCTTTTTATTTTATATAAAACCTACATTACTCTTACTTTCACCCTTAATCCACAGCGGTCGTGTGGAGGCATTCAATGGCCTGTTATCTGCTGTAAGGATGCGTGGCCTTAGGGGAGACCCTCTTCTTAGAGACACCGAGACCCTGATAGACAGGTATCACAGCCTTGGGATTCTTTTTGAGAATCAGGTCCAAATCCTCAAGACCCTTGATGGTCAAATTGAAACATTCCAAACCAATGCAGAACAGATCAGAGCCTGGATCAGAAATTTGAAGCAAGAACTTGAGTACTTGGGGACAGACACACCAACGCAGGAAAAACACATAAATACTCAGGTGGGCCCCCTAACCCTAATTGTTCGAATTTTTTAGCTGTAGTTTGGGGGAACAACTGGTCAAACATCTTACACTGAAAGGAATGATGAGTATCCTCAATGTATTTAGAATAAAATTGTTTTTTTTTTCTCTCTGTTTTAAGCTGTTCTTAATCTAAGTCCTGAGGGTGAGGCTAAACTCGTGGCTTTGAAAGAAGAGTGTGATGCTTTATGTTCTTATGAGATTTTGGAGGACACCAGAAGACAGGAGCTCATTCACACCCATGGAAACATTGAAGATGAGTGGAAAAGAGTTCTGGATATGGCTCAACAACTAAAACATCAGGCAGAACGCCAAGACACTCTCAATATGGAACTAGAAGATTTAAAGGACCAGGAAGAGAGTATTCAGTCATGGGTGAGAGAACAACTGCAAATGCTGCAATCTTTGGGGAAGGACCTTCAGCCACATGAAAAACTTAACAAAGTACAGGTAAAGACAGAGGAAAACATTTTGCTTTATTAAAATATTTTCATTGATCTTGCATGATTCTAACCCAGGTAAAACTAAGTAAAGGTTTCTAGTAGTGCACATACTGTGTTGGGAGTAATGTCTGCATATCCTCTAGGCTGTTATAGACCTTGGCGATGAAGCCGATTCCAGATTGGCCAGTTTACAGAGACAAGGACAACATTTATGTTCTTATAAAGAGCTTGAGAATGAGAGGAGGAGCCACATTCATCAAACCCAGAGTGCAGTAGAGGAGGAGTGGAGGAAAGTGCTACAACTTGCCCAGGAGCTCAAGAACCAGGTCAAACATGAGGAATCTCTCTACAGAGAGTTACAAACTTTCTGTGATCAGGGAGAGGACACTCAATCCTGGATTAGACATCTCAGAGAGACCCTGGATTCCCTTCATGTGGCATCTTCCATTCAAGAGAGGCTTAATGGAGTTGAGGTAATAGAGAGGAAAATTTAACCATTAAATGGTGTTTGTATGTGAGAGGTTTGGTAAGGGACAGTAAGTGAGTGAGTAAGCCTAATTTATGATAAAATGTAATATTTAAAATAGAGCAACTGCTCAGGGCATACATTGGATTACATCAGACGACTAAAGAATTGTAGCCAACACATCTGAAGCATTGTGTAAGGCTACACAAATTTGTTTTTTACAGGTCTTGTTGCTTATTTGTGAAAAAGCTTTGATGGCTTACACGATTGCATGAAAAATAAAAGCATGGTAAAAAAAAAAAATTATGTTCTAGATGAATATCTTGTTTGTTTTTTGTTTTTAAAGGCATTACTAGCTCATAGATCTGAGGGGGACTATAAACTTTCTGACTTAAAGATGAAGGGAGAGAATCTATGTTCCTGTGAAGATCTAGAGGAGGACAAACGTCAGACAATCCAACACACATTACAAAATGTACAGCAAGAGTGGATGGGAGTTTTGATGCAGGCTCAGGAACTGAAGAACCAATCAGACCTTGAGGATTCTCTTTCTAAGGACCTTCAGGATCTTCAAGAAGTGGAGGAGAACACTCAGTCTTGGCTCAAACAGCAGCATCTGAAGACTGAATTGCTAGGTCAAGAGACTCAGTTACAAGAGAGAATGCATGGAGCTCATGTAAGAGACAAAGAGTGATATTCAACCTTCACCAAATATGTACTTAAAGAAAACAGTCTGGCTTACTTGCTGACATTGTTTGTTTCCTACAGGCCATCCTGAACTCAGAATCAGAAGGGGATTACAAACTAGCCAACCTGAGGAGGAAAGCAGAGGATTTGTGTTCTCGAGAAGGCCTGGAGGAGAAAAGAAAACAGGAAATCCAGCTGAACCTAAGATCCATTGAAGAAGAATGGAAGAATGTCCTGGCAAGTGCTCAAGAACTAAAGAACCAGGCTGAGCTCCAGGATTCTCTTGCAAGGGAGCTTCAGAATGTCTATACCCAGGAGGCGAGCACCTGGACCTGGGTGAAGAACCAGAAAGATGGCCTGGACTCATTGGGGAAAAGCACTCATGGTACACAGGAGCAGATTGAGGAGAGACTAAGTAAAGCACAAGTAAGTAGTACAATATAGAGAAACAGAAGAAGAAATTAAATGTCTGTAGTAAAACACTTATTAAAAGTATTTAAACTGCATTGCACATGATCAACAAAAATGTGACAGTCAAGAACAAGCATTCCTCTCTGTCTTTCAGGCAATTCTGAGTCTGCACTCTGAGGGCAACTCTAAGATTACAGCCCTGAAATGGACAATAGATCATCTTTTTAACCGTCAAGATCTTGATGAAGATGCAAGACATCCTCTTATTAAGAAGATGAAAAATCTAGAGGAGGAGTGGAAGACAACACTGCAGCAAGCACAGGAGCTGCATAGGTTTGATATGATAACACTGTATGTAAAAATTGATTGCACAAAACACTGCTAGATTATAAAAAATGAATTGCAAATAATCATATTTATAAATATATTTCAAACCCATGTACTCATATCATATATTACTCCTCATTCTGCAGTCTGCTGAAAAGTGTAAGGGAACGTCTGGTGTCCTGTCAGTGTCAGAAGGACCAGCTTCAGTCTCGTCTGGAGCAGGTGAAACAGCAGACTGCTGCACTGCCGCGGCACTTCCCCTGGCCTGGTTTAGGGGATCGAAGGCAAACATTGGAGCAAGCCAAGAGTCTGCTAGATCGTACCAGAGCCCTAACCCCATCTCTGTCTGCTGTCCGAGCACTTGGGAGGGAGATGAGCCAGCTGACCCATGATTCCAGCTGGATTGATCCATCCTGGGCCACCATAGAGGAGTGCATACCTGAGTTAATCAAAGATCTTACGGTAAGGCTGAAGAGGTGTGCTGTGCTAAATATTTCTGAATAATCATGACCAATAGATAATAGAAACGTGTATGACATTCTTCTTCTCTTCATTCTTTTTTTATGTGTGTTTGAGTAGGAACTTTGTGTAAATCTCAAAGAGGAAATCCGGAGAGAGAGAGTTTGTGCTCAGTTAGTTGAGCAGCACACTGTAGCACAGGATTGGCTGAGAGAGCAAGTCAAAGGTTTCGGTGCTCTGCCCACTGAACGTCATGGGTTACAAAGCTCTGTCAACACTCTTAAGGTCTGTTTTTATATATATAGATTTAGATTTAGATTTAGATTTAGATTTAATAGATTTTTCAGTTCTTTGGCAAACCTGTTAATAAATAAAATTATATTTTTTTATTATAATTTTGTAGGCTCTTCTTCAGACCATAGACAGGGAGAAGAGGGAAATGAAAGATCTGGTTGCTGTTAAAGATTCCCTGATGGATCTTTGCACTCCAGGAGGTTGTGATGCCCTGACCTTAGAGGTCAGTCATCTTCATGACCTCTGTGTGGCTTCTGAGAAAGAGATAAGGGAACGGTTATCTGTGTGTGAGGCCAGATTGAGTGATATTGACCTCAAGCTTGCTGGCAGGGCACAGATTCTCAGAGAGCAAGCAGAGAGTCTCCTGAATGAGCTGTGTGCTCAGGATCACTCTTTAGGATTTCTGGTGGGTAGCCAGAATGTCAGCCAGCTACAGGAGAACTGGCATAGCTTCAAGGTATTGTGGGAGAATATTAATTAATCCAGGTTCAGCTGGTTAGTTATGAAACTTTGGAGAAAGTCAATAAATCCAAACCTGACTATTTTTTTTATTATTATTATATTTTTCATAGACATTTGAGAGAGACCTTGAGTCTTTAGAGTGCAGAGTTCGTGACCTTGGCCAGGCCCTCCGAATAGTCCCACCGGAAGAGGAGCCCCCTAGTGATGTCCTTTCTATTGTGGACACAGTTACACAACAATATTGCAGGTACATACAGAATGTCAAATGAAATAAATTATCAAGCTGTTCAAAGCAAAAATGTGTGTAATAATGAATTTGTATCTGTTTGAATCTCAATCCTGTTTATTTAATTGTACAATTGATAGCATGTTTGCCCATTGTAGTAACATGTTGTATTATGTTACAGTGTAATATCTATTTATCAGAAGTGCATTTTGGAGAATCATCATTAATGTTTTTTCCTCAGTCTGCGGTTGAAACTGTCGGAAATGCAGAATGACTGTGCAGACAGCACTGTGCAGTGTGTGAGACAGGCCTTACAAAACATACAGGCATGGAACCAGACACATGCAAATCCTTCCTGCAGCTCAGCCACATCCATGCAGGTGTGTTTGTCTTAATTTGCATACAGTATGTGAGTACACAACAAAACATTGCACCTGCACTATACTGGTCCATTTGAACGAGTAAGGGTTCTCTTACCGTTTAAACATGCAACATTTTTACTCCTTAGGCTGCAATTGAAGAAGGTGTGAGATTGTGTAAAGGCCTGCAGGTGGTGCTGTCCCATAAAGAACTGCTGAGGGGATGTCTGGGCCCTGACTTGGCTGACAAACTTGAAAGAGACAGAGCGAAAGCATTAAACGAAGCAGACACTCACATGAATGACCTTAAACAGGAGCTCAAGGTGAGTATTGCTCAATTCTGTGGGATGATGCTTCACATGAAATGTGTAGTGGATTAAACAGATGTGTCTGCGTTTCAGAATCTGGAGGAGAAGGTGAAGCAGGAAGCTCAGAGGTTGTCACTGGAAGCTCAAAGCATTCAGCTGGATTCACAGGTGCAATTTCACAAACTTACATATTCATATACAAACATATTTCCAGACTTTTGTTGTATCTGGCTATTATGTGCAGTACTATGTATATATGATAAATATAATTTGTAGGTTTCTGCTGTGACACCTTCAACAAAGGACCCTGAACATTCGGAATTTGTTTCTTCTTCATCGTTTATCACGGAGAGCTTTGAGATGACAGATGACAGTGAACAAGCTAAGGTACAGCCATCTGAATACCTTGACAGCAAGATCCCTCTATGTGTAATCTCAGAAACTTCGACTGAAACAGAAATTCATGCTCCAAGAAAATCACTACCAATATTAAAGACTGACACTGAACAGACTGAAGTCAAAACAACTGTACCGTTAACCACAGAGATGCTACCTGAACCAACAGCAAGAGTATATGAATCTGCGGTTTCTACAAGCAGCCATGGTGCAAATGAAACTAAAAGTGAGAATTTTGTTTCTGTTGCTTTGGAAACAAAGTCTGATAATGATGAGATTGCAAATGAAAAGATGCCAGTTTCCTCATCTGCAGCTGTCTACAGCTATGAAACCACAGTGCAAGACACAGACTTGGAATTACACAGCACTGAGAGTCTTAGCACAGAAGGACAAGAAAGCCAGTTGTCTATTGTAGTTGTGAGTTCAGTTACTGGTAGAGTAGAAGTGGAGAACTCTGAAGCAGTGACTGCAGAGCCAGAGAAAGAGGAAGAGGACTCATATATTTCACATTCTCAAGGGGAACCTTGTGGAGAAGGTGAAGCACAAACCAAAAAGGTTGCTGCGTTCATTTTAAATTTGGATACAGTGGGCACAGATAGTGCAGAGACATATTCCCACACATCCACAGATGATGCTACGGTGAAAGCAGCCTCTACTAGTTCTATTTTAAATGAGAAGACACTGGGCAAGCAAGAGCATGAAACAATGGCCCCTCTAGAAGCTGGAATTTCTGAAGTAGCCATAGAACCAATTAGCATACAGTCTTCTCTTTATGAGCCAAGTATGGTGAATGTTTTAGAAATTAGTTCAGCAATAGAACCAGAGCAGTCACAGCTCAATGAAACAGACACTAACGGACAAGTGCAGACAACAGGAGGTCCACCTGCTGAAGAACACAGTAGTGGAGATGATGCTGCCAGAGGTATTGGAACCTTTACTTGGAACAATGGATCAAATGCTGCAATTGCTGAAAGAGAGAGGAACTGGACTACAAATAATGGTCTGCATGTAATCCAATGCGGATCTATTATTCTAGACTTCCCTGAGGGTGTGGAGATGCAGAGACGTCATGCTTGTGAAGCTACTCTTTCCAGGGAACCCTCTGAGGCACAGGTTCAGGGATCAGAAAGAATGGAGATGGAATATGAGGCAAAATCTGATAAAACAGAAACAGGGGTTCTAGCCAGCACAAACAGACCTTTAGAAGCATCAGCATCTGAACCGGCTGATACAAACCTAAACCTACTGACAAGGGAAGTTGGAGTCATGCATGTCGATGTAGAAGAAGAGACAAAAACGACCCCATCAGATGATAAAACACAATTAATTAAAACTAATCCTAAACTTAAACCTCCAATCAAGCAACAAAATGAGGTAGAAACTGAGGTCCAAACAAACAAAATGCATGTCTCAACAAGAGTAGAGGAAAAGCCTGAAGGTGAAGAAGCCATTGGTGTCGTTTTGGGAAAAGAGACAAAGACCCAATCAAGTGGTAAAGCACAATCCAAAGAAATTGAACCAAAACTAACACCTCCAGTCAAGTTCCCAATTGACTGGGACACTGAGGCACAACCCAAAATAATTAATGTCTCACTAACACAGGAAGAGAAACCTGAAGTTGTTATTGCAGATGTTATTGTAGAAGAAGAGATAAACAAGACCCCATCAGGTGAAAAAGCACAATTAATGGAATCTGAACCTAAAATGATGCCGCCAGTCAGGCAAAGAAATGATAGTAAAACTGACGCCCAGTCAAACAATGTAGACGTCTTAACACAAAAGGAGAAAGCTGAAGGTGAAGAGGCCATTGATATCATTGTAGAAGAGGAGACAAAGACAACATCATCAGATGATAAAGGACAATCTGTAGAGGCTGAACCTGAACTGACACTTTCAATCATGCAGAGGAGTGACCACAAAACTGATGTCCAGTCAGAAAAGGTGGATGTATCATCAGAGGAGAAAACTGAATGTGAAGAAGCCTTGTATGTCATTAAGGAATGGAATGACTGGGACACTGAGGGTCAATCTGAAAGTATTAATGTCTCACTGACACCAGAGGAAAAACATGAAGTTGGAGACACTGCAGATGTCATTGTAGAAGAAGAGACAAACAAGGCCCCATCAGATGAAAAAGCACATTCCATAGAAGCTGAACCTAAACCAACACCACCAGCCAGGCAAAGAAATGAAAAGAAGATTGCTGTCCAATCAAACAAGGTGAATATTTCAACAACATCAGAGAAGAAACCTGAAGGTGCAGAGGCTACCAGTGTCATTGTAGAAGACGAGATAAAGACTCTATTAGATGATAAAGCACAATGCCTAGAAGGGGAACCTATACTGACACCACCAGCCAGGGAACAAAATAAGGGGGAAACTGATGTCCAATCAAACAAGGTAAAAATGTCAACAACATCAGAGAAGGAACCTGTGGACACCATGCATATCCCTGAAGAGGAAGTGACAAAAAAGACATTGGTTAATAAAAGGCAATTCATAGAAGCTGAGCCTAAACCAACCCTACCAGTCAGAAGACAAAATGATGGTGAAACTGAGGTCCAGTTAGACAAGGTGGATGTCACACCAACACCTCCCACCAGACGACATAAATGTGATAGGTTATTTTTAAATATTGAATCACAGATAGAGGGAGAAGTTCTTCCCACCCCACCAAGCAGAAGACGTAGAGAGAAAATGGGACGTGAGAGGTTTTCACTTGATTTAGAGTCCCAACCCACACCACCAGCTAGACGACGTAAAGAAAAAGAAGATAGTAGATTATCGCTTGATCTGGAGACCCAGCCCACACCACCGGCAAGACGACGTAAAGAAAAAGAAGATAGTAGATTATCGCTTGATCTGGAGACCCAACCCACACCACCAGCTAGACGACATAAAGAAAAAGAAGATAGTAGATTATCGCTCGATCTGGAGACCCAACCCACACCACCAGCAAGACGACGTAAAGAAAAAGAAGATAGAAGATTATCGCTCGATCTGGAGACCCAACCCACACCACCAGCTAGACGACATAAAGAAAAAGAAGATAGTAGATTATCGCTCGATCTGGAGACCCAACCCACACCACCAGCAAGACGACGTAAAGAAAAAGAAGATATTAGATTATCGCTCGATCTGGAGACCCAACCCACACCACCAGCAAGACGACGTAAAGAAAAAGAAGATAGAAGATTATCGCTCGATCTGGAGACCCAACCCACACCACCAGCTAGACGACATAAAGAAAAAGAAGATATTAGATTATCGCTCGATCTGGAGACCCAACCCACACCACCAGCAAGACGACGTAAAGAAAAAGAAGATAGAAGATTATCGCTCGATCTGGAGACCCAACCCACACCACCAGCTAGACGACATAAAGAAAAAGAAGATAGTATATTATCGCTCGATCTGGAGACCCAACCCACACCACCAGCAAGACGACGTAAAGAAAAAGAAGATAGTAGATTATCGCTCGATCTGGAGACCCAGCCCACACCACCAGCAAGACGACGTAAAGAAAAAGAAGATAGAAGATTATCGCTCGATCTGGAGACCCAGCCCACACCACCAGCAAGACGACGTAAAGAAAAAGAAGATAGAAGATTATCGCTCGATCTGGAGACCCAACCCACACCACCGGCAAGACGACGTAAAGAAAAAGAAGATAGTAGATTATCGCTCGATCTGGAGACCCAACCCACACCACCGGCAAGACGACGTGAAGAAAAAGAAGATAGTAGATTATCGCTCGATCTGGAGACCCAACCCACACCACCGGCAAGACGACGTAAAGAAAAAGAAGATAGAAGATTATCGCTCGATCTGGAGACCCAGCCCACACCACCGGCAAGACGACGTAAAGAAAAAGAAGATAGTAGATTATCGCTCGATCTAGAGACCCAACCCACACCACCGGCAAGACGACGTAAAGAAAAAGGTGAAGATCAAGGATTATCAGTTGATCTGGCGCCTCAACCAACTCCACCATCAAGAAGATGCAAGGATAAGCCAGAGAATGACACATTATTTTACAGTGCTGAAATAGGAAAAAGTGATAATGAGCAAACTGTTGAACATAAAGACAAGGAGGAGCACACTGTTAAACCAACTTCACCTGTCAGACGCAAAATTAGTCAGGTTGAAAGTGATGTGGCAGTTTGCAAAAACCAAGAAGAGAAAGGGACCTTTGTGAAACCCACACTGCCAACAAGAAGGAAAGATAGCAAAGTTGAAAAAGAAATCGTCACAGCTGCTTCTAATATAAAAGAAGATATGAGCCTATATAACCCAACTCCACCTCTGAGGCAAAAAGACAGCCAAGTGGAAACTGAGATGGTTTCAACCACTCCTGAATGTCTACCTGCCCTACCAACTCCACCAACCAGTCAAAAGAAAGATCAAATAGAAGCTGAAAGAGCTCCATTAGCGCCAGAAGAGCCACAGGTCATACCAACTCCAACAACCAGCGACAAAGAAACTTCAGACAATGAAAATATTTCTAAGTTTGTAAGACTGGAAGTGAAAGCTGATGTTGAAGCAATAACTAAACAGGAAGATAAAAATGAGTATGATACAAAGTCATTGGTTGGTCAGGAGCAGCAAGAGGAGGGGCAGGACCCAGAATCAATAAGTGTAATAAATCAAACAGAGAACATCAGTGAAATGCAGGTAACTTTAATGTGCATGATTTCACCAAAAGGAACAAATCTGCATGTTATCTGCATGCTGGACTGTAATGGAAGTCATCAACTGAGGATGTCTCGATATTTGATTTGTAGGGTGAAATTAATTCCCTTTTTTTCCAACAGTCCAATTGTCTAAATGAGCAAGCAGAGCTACAGCATTAGGTTTTAACTGTGAAACCTTGTTAAAAGATTGCTTTTTCCATCAATTAACATCTGTAGCTCCCGAATAACCCACCTATATGTATCTATTTGTATTCAGCTCCATGCATGCAGTCATTAGAGCCCTCTATCAGTGAATAAATACTCTTTAAATCATTAAAAATGGTCAGGCTTACGGAGAGGGCATAAACATTTTTTCTGTTCCATCAACTCTTCCTTATGGCACTGTAAATGTTGGGAATGGCTTTCTGATTTTTAATTTGTGTTGTTGATTGAGTTTGATTAAATGTAGTTCATTAACTACTTTAATATCTCAGTTATGCATCTACAGTCTTTTATCCTGTATTTGAGATTATGCAGTTGCTAGTCTTCAGTTCAGCAATTAGTTTACTCTGCTAATCTTTTATGTGTTGCAGACACAAGATCAAGATATGGAAGTTTCTCCCCAAGTCGGTCTCATGCCTGAAATCACTGAGAGTCCAGCAGAGGAAGAGGGGGAGCCAGAGGGACCTACAATGAAGGATATCTTCATGGAGATCAAAAAAATGACGGAAAAGGGATCAAAAAGTGTGCTCATGGAGGTAATATTTAAAAATGTTAACCACTATAACATTTAATTCAAAATACTGTTAGATTTTGCTGTATTTGGCTTAGCAATTGTTTGGGTGGCTCGTCAATGTACTAGATTTCTTTAATACATAAAATTAGTAAGCTTGACCAAAATTCTTGTGGGGAGAAAAATTTATTGAAGGCAGTAGTGTAGCAGTTCTTCAGCAATGATGTTATAGTCCTTCAAAGAATCTTAACCCCAGGTAATGTCTGTGAGACCATATCTTTATACCTGGTAACAAATGTGCTATAAACAATACAATAACACCCCATGGAGAGCCAGTGCACCTCATGATGACCTGATAGGACCTCTCTTATGGAGAGCTCATGAAACACTGACCTGATGCTGACCTATGGGCTAATTATATGGGTTATTTGGGTCTCACTTTTGTAAACAGAGTTTCAGTTGATTGCATCTGAGGCACAATCACAATGTAAATGCACCTGAATTGAAGTACACATAATCTTTCAATACTGTGATTTAAACAGTGTCAAGACATACGTTTAGAATAAACATAAACAAAAATGATGTGTGCATTATGTCAGCTGTTCTTTCAAAAAGCTTTTTTTTTAGGGTATGCCACATGAAAGTACCAAGAAACTCTTGACACTTCCAGCACTGATCTTGAAGCTCGGTTAAAAAGGCTAGTGTTCCATTTACTGGACCTCCGAACTTGCCCAGCTGCTCTGAACTCCACAGACATGGCCAAACAACTAGAGGAGGCTGAGGTGAGACAATATTTAATATGTAAAAGTAGTGTTGCTTATTTTTATTTATTTAATTATTTATTATATTAGAATCCGGAGTTATGTTTGGGCTCATTTGTATTCTTATATTATTTTAGGAATGTAGAAGGTGTGCCCAGAGACAGGTATCTATGCTGTCTAGGCAAGACCAGGCTAATGGAGACATTGACAGTGGCACTAATGGCACAGTTCATGACCCCGAAGGGATGCAACAGCTGAGTGCCCAGTGGAGTGCAGCTTTGTGGGATGCAGCAAGCTCTGTTCACTCCAAGGAAGCTCAGCTACAGATGGTTGCAGATTTTGACAGACAGACCCAGAAAATCAAAGCTATTCTGGAGAGACTCAAAATTGAGCATGCAGCACTGAGATTGTACGTATTTACTATTAAGCAAGTTGTTTCTTTACTCACATTAAACACTAAGTTTATTGTTGCACTAAACCACTTATTAGAATGTAAAGACCCATAAATGATCTTTTATATCTCTAGCTCCCCAGCCGTGAGCAGTTTTGCCGAGGAGGAACGGTTGCTCTCTTTCTTGAGAAACATGGAGCAGGAAAAGACAGCTCTGGGTGAGTTAACTCAGACTCATGCAAAACTGTCCCCCTACCTCAGTGTGCCTCAGAGACAAGCAGCTGAAATACAGCAAAACAACTTGCAAAGCCAGTGGAGGGCGCTGGCGAAGGATGCAGAGATTGGTCTTTACAAGGTTAAAGCCTATGCTAAAGAAATTGGCAGCCTTATTCAAGAGGTCAGTGCCCTAAAAGACCATCTCGAGAACATTCAGAAGACCTTGGATGCATCGAAAACCTCACCAGTTTTATGGGATAGCAAGAGAGCTCAAGAAATTATGACTTTAAATGCTGATCTCACTTTCACCCATCAGCAGTGCCTCTACCTTCAGCAGACCTCTGAGGCACTTGCCAAGGAATTCCAATTCAAGGCAGAGACATCCAGCATAGTGCAGGACCTTCAGCATATAAAAGATCAGCAGGCTCAAATGGGTGAAAATTTAGCAGCTGCAACCCCTAGCAGCAGCAACCCAACGTTAAGTAAAATTGTAAAGGTGATGACAGATGCTCTGGCTTGGGCCAAGCAGACAGAATGTGATGTCATAGGACGACAGAAAAAGGTGTCTTTGCTTCCAGAAGAGGTCCATCGACAGATAAAAAATTTAAAGAAATCGCAGTCTGAGATGAGCTCCAAGCAAACCCAGTTGAAGGCTTTGGTTGAGGAAGTCACTGAGCTGATTTGTGAACTAGATGAGGCTGATGTTTCGATGGTGACCTCATCCTTGAATATCCTAGAAAATTTGTCCAAATCAACAGCAGGAAAACTGGCTGAGGCAGTTCGTGAGATGGAGTCAGGTCTTCAGACCCGGGAGAAGATGTCAGAGCAAATAGCAGATATTGATTCCTGGGTGGTTGTACATCGGCAGAGGGTAGCTTTGAGAAAAGAGGATTATCAAAGTTTGAGTGTGGCAGACCTGGATCGCAGGTTGAGACAGATCCAGGACACTCTTGGAGAGGCAGAAAAGCAGTCTGCGGTCACTGAAGCCCTTCTGATGAAAAGCAGAGACATTGCATCAGAGCTAAGTGTCTCAGAGAATACTCAGCTCTATGAGAAACTCACCAGCCTTCAAGAGGACATCAAGAGCATTGTTCTCTATGAGAAAGCATGTTGCCAAAAAGTTATGGATGTCATGCAGTGCCAAGAATCTTCTCAGAGGAAGGTATCATCTCTTGAGAACAGCCTGAGACAAATGTTAGTTGATGTAAAAAGACACAGGTTTCCTGTTACCAAGGATACCCTCTCTGTTATTGAACCCTTCAAACAGATGATTATGGAACGCAAATCTCAGGTTGAGCAAGTCAGTCTCTGTTCAGAGGACAAGAGAAGAGAGCTGTTAGGTGTTATTACTGAACTGTACCACAAAATGATTGATTTGGAACTCAAATCACAAGCTCATGAAAGGTACTTGAGCTTCAGTCGGTGCATTGACGATGTCAAGGAAGAAATGGAGACTCAAATCCCAAGGACCAAAGATGAGAGCATCAGCAAAGAGGAACGCTACAGAGCCTGTCAGGCCCTACTGATCCAAATCAATTTAATAAAACTCTTGTGTGAGGAAACAATGGATGAACTGGAGGAAATCTTAGCAGATCTATATCCATCTCAGATCTCTACTGAACAAGCAAGATTTAAACAAATCCTGGAAAGTCTCAAAACCTCAGAGTTGGCAGTGAACAATAATCTTCAGATATTGGAATGGGATCTGCTAAAACATATTCATTATCCATCAGAAAAAAGAGTACTTAAGCAATTCCTCAAAGACACTAATGTGGAGTTGAAAAGGCCTTGTAGTATTGAACCAAAAGAGGCAGTGATCGAAAAACAACTAAGAAGGTGCCTTGTACTTAGAAAGAATGTAGAATCTAGAATGCGAGTGCTTGAGTTTCTTGAAAAAAAGATTGGAGCTCAACCTCCACAGGACTCCAAACAGCTTACTTGCTTGAAGGATATGGTTTTGGAAAAGTGTGATCAACGAATGGTAAGTTTACTCTGTTTCATCTTTGACAGTTTCATTGATCTGTTCCTTTGCAATATAGTTGTTGAAAATATATATTTAAGCAGATAAAGTCAAGGAAGATTTCTGCTGGCTTTTCAGATGAGCCTATCTAAAGCTAAAGAACTGTTGAAGAACTACACCAAAGCAGTGATTGATACCATTCGGTTTCTCCAAAGAGCTGCGTTGGTCCTCCTTCCCTCAATCTGCTCTGCTAGAAGCTGCTCAGAAAGACTCAAGGACACACAGCATGCTTTACTGACCCTAGACACAGAGTTCCAGTCACTTGTTTCACAGCTTCAAGCTCAAACCCCCCAACATCCCTGCTTCAAGCCACAGCAGATTGAATTTCTACACACGCAGGTTCTAGGCGAGCTCCTGGTCAGGCTATCAACCCTCAAGGCCCAGGCTCAAATTCATGTAGAATCTTTGAAGAGGTACATACTGTACAATAGTATGAAAGCTTATTATACTGTATACAAACTTTTTCCTAAGTAAATGGTCATAATCATTAATCAAGATACATAATTACTGTTAACCACAATCTACTTACTATGCTTGTCAAATCTCAAATCTTTATGAAACATTATCATTCTGTCATCAATTTACAAATACCCCATGTCGAAATTAACCTGTTTTTTTCCATAACAGTGTGTTGAGTGCCAGAAACATTTTCGTAAATGCTACAAGAAGCTTTGCCAGCAAGTGAGAGACTTGGAAACATTGCTGTTAAAGTGTGCTTCCAAAAAAATTACTTCACACAAAGACTGCAAAGACCAGCAACAGAAACTCAAGGTAAAGTCAAATAAAACCCTTTCCTGTAGAAAGAATTGTATTTGTTAGCATTAGTTCCCCTTTTAACCTGAAGATCTGTATCATTTATCTGTGTGGTTTGCCAACTGATGCAATGAGATCCATATGGTTTTGCTGGTAGGCTATTACATTTAAGTATATTCCTCATCTTTTTAGGCTCTAGTGGAAGAGGTTGCCATACTTCCTGGAAAACTGGAGAATCTGAGAGAGTGGTGTTCACTGTATGGGTGCAGAGCCAACAGGGAGGATGCCGTGAGTGCTATCTGGGCTCAGGTGGCAAAATTACAGCGCTGTGCCAATGATCTGCAGACACGCTCAGAACACTTGGAAGCAGAGTGGAGCAGCGTCACAAGGAGTGTAAGTGCCATGACCAAAACTTATCAACATGCATGTGAACTAACGATGTAATGCATTTCGGCATGCTTACTCTAAATAGAACATTACACTATGAAAGACTGTTGTGCAGATAAGAAGAGCTAAGCTTGTTCTTCTTTGCTGTCATTCTGCAGGTGGAGCAGGCAGCCACTGTGCTGGAGCAAATGGATGCAGAACTTCCAGACAGCAGCAGAGAGAATCTGACTGGTGAGGAGCTGCAAGATCTGCTGCTCTTCTGGTCCCAGTACCAGGACAGACTGGACTGTGAACAAAGAGCTCTCTCCGCTTTGGAATTAAGAGCTGCAAGGTTGCTTGGCGTTCCACCCAACCTGGAACAGGCTCCGCCCATTGAGCTGTGCCAAGAGCTTCAAGCCTTGCAAGAACATTACCATAGGTCAGGCATCTACTTTGCGTATTGCTAATTGCCTTTTTTCAGTTTTCTTTTCCTTCTTTCTATTTTAAGGTTATCTTTAATTTTGGTTTTCTCGAAACATGATTGTCTTTTGACTAATATTTCCTATTGTGGACTCCATGTCCCAGTGGTCCACACATTAATTCCAAATCAGTGGGCTTACAGACTGAAGTAGGTCAACTTTGGATGCCAATGTCCCATCCCAGAGAGGCCAAATGAACACATCCATACTTAACACCATTAAACTGCACACAATCTCAGCTAAATATTTGGATTATATTTTACACGTACAGTATGAAGATGTGGTTTCAGGGACGTATATATGTTTTTTTTTTTTTAACATGTCTTTTACCTTGTGTGTCCTGCAGTCTAAAGGAACGTAGCTCTCAGGGTCTGAGGACAGTAAGAACAGAGGTGGAGGAGAGGGAACGAGTGCAGGAGCAGCTGGAGGGAGTCAGAGAATGGCTGGAATCTGCCAACTCTCACCTCGCTGTACTGGAGCACGAGCCCAGCAAGAAACAACTACAGGTTAGTCACTTGTCTTGTGATTGTGCTTTGTTAAGCTGGTTTTTATCTACTTTAGATGTTTTTTTTTTTTTTTGTATTTTTTTTTTTTACTTGAGTTAAAGAATTGCATTATAACTTTGCACAAGCAAGATTTATTAAAGTTAGTAAATCTATTGCACCAGCCTGAGAATTACTAATTGACACATTGACATTGACACAATGTTCTGTTTGTCCCTAACTGTGGCCAGCAAACTTCATTATCACTGCCCTCATTCTGCATGATGCACTGCATTAATAATACATCTCACCCATGAATAATACTCCACCTATTCGTGTTGGTGAATAATTTGTTGCACAACTAATTGACTACATTTTTTCAGTTGGCATGACAAACCATCTGCTTTCAAAACAGTGTAGCTTTTTAAAGGGGACATTGGATACCCATTTTCCGCAAGTTGGTATGATTATTTAGGGTCTTCATGAAATGTCTGCAAAATAGTTTGGTTAAAATTCCTAAATGATCGTGTTAGACAACACCCTTTTTACCTTGTCAAAAACAGCTGTTCCATTTTGGTGCATGTCTCTTTAAATGATAATAAGCTACAGCTCACCCCACCCTTCTCTTCTATTTTTTGTGTATTTGGTTGCGCATTACCATCAAAAACAAAAATAATCCAATGTGTCCTCAGTGGCTCTAATGTCTGGAGAA
This sequence comes from Cyprinus carpio, assembly GCF_018340385.1. Taxonomy (NCBI): domain Eukaryota; kingdom Metazoa; phylum Chordata; class Actinopteri; order Cypriniformes; family Cyprinidae; genus Cyprinus; species Cyprinus carpio. Next base: position 21,124,642 of record NC_056584.1, on the reverse strand, counting down.
AATGAAGACTCTTGTGTTCACTTTTACATCCAACTACAAAACACCTGCATTGCTTAGGAGATATTTATTGTTGTTACAGCTGCTCGAGCATGGAGAAAATGGTAGACAGTGTACAACTGGCTGATGGGTGGAAATATATAAATATATAAATATGGGACAGTCTGTCAGCGGTTGTGGATGGGGCATGAGCAGTATGGTGTCATATTCCTCAGAAAATCAAAACGGCTTGATAATTGACAGTTTATTTTTTGGGGGATTAAAAAAAATGAATTGGAGTGATTGGATTTTTATCATTGTAGGGTGGTTGTGTCCATAAACTACTAAGACATTTATATGCTAACACCATGTAAAAGTGAATTTTGCAAAGGATGTCCACTGTAATTGTGGTGTAGCAGCAATGGTTCAATGCATTTAGTTCAATGCTATTGTTCTTTGCTATGTTTTCCACTAAATTAAGTAAATTTGAGTTTTCTATTTTGATTAGTTGCTTGCTTTTTGTGTATATTTAATGCTGTCTACTAACTGAAGTCTTCATTGTTTTTGTGCCAGTTTTTTTGTCATGTAGATTTTTGAAAGAGAAGACTGACAGATTCAATGTGCCCTGGACTTAACAGATCTCATGACATACTGGAAGAGCAAAGCACATACAAAAGTGCAGATGTATACTGAAATTATATTTTACAAATTAATAAAACTGCATAGACACTGACAGATTAATTAATGTGGCAGTGTTTATGTCTGGGCATCAGAGATACTGTCGCTACTGGCATACAATGCTGTTTAGTGTTAGGTTTTATTGTTCAGTATTGGTCGTCTCAATCAGGCTCTTCCGAGAGACAAGCAGTTTGTAGAAATGGAAACCAACCAATCAACAAAATATCCTTTTATTTGCTTGTGCTTTGTCTAGTTAAAACACTGTGTGAGAGAGAGAGTGACTGTTTGTTGCGCTGAATAGGCTGTTCCATCCAATCAGTTCAAACACACACACTCTTAAAGATTCAAAGACTTTTAAACAGTTATTCTCTCAAACACACACAAACACACACACACACACACACACACACACACTGCAGTAGATTCTGCCGTTTGTCTCTCTCATTACCCCCCCCCACCACCACCACCACCACACACACACACACAGAAGAGAGGGCACTGTGTTAGTGTTCTGATTGAATTGCTGAGTCATGTCCAACATTCCCACACAATTTCTTTTCACTGTTTCAGATACACACACACTTTCTCTCTTTTTCACATTCACTCTCACAAGCAAACACTTAGTATCCCCTTAAGACACACAAACACCTGTAAGTGGATCCTCCAGGTCTGATCCCAATGCCAGTAATGATGTCAGCTAATGCACTCTCTATCTCTCTAACACACAACCCCCCCCCCCCCCCCCTCTCAAATCACTTTTCTTGAATGTGTCCTATACTATACTACCAAAATGTTAAAGCAATAAAACAGAATGAGCAGGAATAAACATAAAATATTATGAAGAACAGCAGAAGTCATAACTGTTAATAAAATAGAGTGATCTGAATGGGTAATCTTCCTCTCTCTCTCTAACGCATGGTCCTTTCTGACTCTGAATCCCTCTGGGTTTTTAGTAATTTTGGAATCTTGTTTATGCAGCTTTTCTTTCGATCTAAAATGGCTCATTATAATATAAATAGGGGGTTGAAGCTTTATCTCACTAACAGGAGAGGTGAACAGGGCTGAGAGAGCTAGAGAGAGCTTATTGTGTGGATTGTTCTGGTTCTGTTATCTTAAAGCTTGAGGGACTAAGAGCATCATCAGTGACTGGGTCAGCCAGCAAGACTAGTGCTAAATGAAAGACTGATATGCATCGATTGAATATCACATAAATATAAGAAAATCACATTGTGCGTTTCCATGTGCTTTCTGGTGTTCCTATCAATGTAAGTGTTTGTTTTATTGTACCTATTTTGATCTTTTATATCCATTAGAATCTTAAAATAGAAATTCTTCCGCTGTAAAATGTATAACCTGTTTTTATTAAAGTAAAACTTGTGAACACATGGTAAAATATCTGCTGATATTCATCATGATGTACAAAGAAAAATGGAAGAGTCTGAAGGGAAAATTATAGGTTATGTTTTTATTCCTGGATCTGTAATTTACAATTATTTGAATACAACTCTTACATGATTTTCCTGTTTTATAATATTATATCACCATATATATTTTGACCACAGAAACTACTTCAAATTTCAAAAGTTTTGTCTGTTTCTCTATGCTCACTTTGCGACTGCCCTCAGTGAATGCTTGTGTAATTTGGGGAACCAGTCAAATTGAGTTATCTTTGCTGTTCTTGTTTTTTGATGCTTCGATGAGCTTTGTTTTGGAAAAAGAAAACCCTCTTGTACCAAAAAGTACTTTTGAAATTACATGGACAAAATTGAAAATGGTTATTTGTGCAGTACATGGATGTACTCGTTACTAATGTAACCTAATTGATGAGTAATGTCGCTTTTTTTCAAAACAGGAGGTTCACTCACAACTGTGTACCCAGAAGGCCGTTCTGCAGCGTATTTCGGAAAGCTTGAAGATGATGTGCTCTGACAAAAACACATCAGTTCCAGAAGAGATAGAGGGACTATTACAGGAAGTCTCACAGTCATTACAGGAAGTGGAGGAGCAGGTTTGATGCATTCTTTGAATGGTTCCCAACTTATTGTTTTAGCACCCAGATTTTACATTCATCAAAACATAACTTTTTTTAGTTGGGAACTTCTCATTAAGATATCAGCTACATTTGTCTAAAAAATGTCTTATTTTAATATTGACATTGTGCGCTTACAAGAGCACCAGAAAATGAAATACTCTTACTCAATACTGAATTTAATACAAATAAATGTGCTTCGCTCACACCTTTTAAACATCATACTCACTGCTATTTATCTAATCTTTAATGAATTAAGAAAGAAGAACATCTCACTCTAGAATAGATATATCCCTGCATCAGAGACACATACTCAACACACACATTCATTCACAGGTGTAAGAGGTGTGTTGCATCATCCATATACACACTCAAACACACACACACACACACACACACACACACACACACACACACACACACACACACACACACACACACACACACACACACACACACACACACACACACACACACACACACCAGAGTAGTTAGGTAAGCCCTGTGGGTTTGTTAATTAAGAGTGATAATAGTAATTCCATTGATTTTAAATGACATTTGTCTGTTTTTATGTCCATTTCACTCACTCTCAGGTCAAGACGGCTGTGGAGAAAAGTGGCCCACTTCACAGGCTGGGTGCTAAAATCTCTGAGGTTAAAGCAGGTCTGGGATCAGTTCAAAGCTGGTTGGAACAGAAGAGCCTGAACTTCACTGAAGCTGAGAGCACACAGAAGGTCAGACATAAGTTTAGCTCAGTCTAAGATCTGTTTCACACACTTTGTATTGTAAAATTACAATATATTCATATTAGTGAATGTGAATGTAACGCTGCAAGTCAGTGCTGGGCCTATTTTTTATTTTTTTTATTGTGCTGCATGCTGAGCTTATCAGCATTTATGAAGATGCTCAATAAATCAATCTTATTGCAATTTATGTTTAAATACAGAGTAAAGAGTTGAAGTACTTGCACATACAGTAGTTTGAAAAAGCTCACTGGATGCACACACCCAATAACTAATTTTTAATTTATTGTTTCATCTATTAAATTGATTTACACCATTTTTAAACAAAATACTCAATGTATAATCCATAAATCACTTTATTTTTTATACTGTGAAGTCTAGACAGAGATTAAAAAAAGCTATGGAAGGTTTATTGTGTTTTATTGTTCCTTTGCAGAGAGTGTGGGATGAGTTGGACTGTTTACACACTTGTCTGACGGCAGTTGAGGTGGAGCTACAGGATGTGAATGAACTGCATCTGGACGAGCGCCGCCTGTTATTAGACAGTCTGGCCAACACTCAGCAGACCCACACACGCCTCACCAAACAGGCCGAACAGAGGACTACCTTCCTCAGCAAGGTCACCTGCTCAGACTCCCATGATGCTTTTCAAAGAAGTTAAACATGACAGAGTTGAATGAAAGGAAGACAGGAGTTTCAGTGAATAATAACTGAATCATGACTTCAGTTGTGTGTTATCTAAAGTGTGTTATTTAAACTGTCTCCGTGTAGGTCCGTGACTGGCTGCAGGAGCGTGAGGAGATGGTGAAGGCTTCACAGAGCTGGATTTCAGAGGCTCAGTCATGGCTTACGACACAATGCACATACACCACTGCCAGATGCCTGGACAGTCACGTGAATGCACTGCAGGTATTATTCTCAAACACATCATTATCATTTAGCTGACTGCTGAAGAAACCTGTATCATCCCACTGTGGGGTTTAAACTTAGTATTTGGCTACTTGCTATTAGACTAAAAGTGCTTTATCATTTTCATGTCAAATAATAATCTAAATGTGTATGTGTGTGTGTTTTAGATGGTTCTAGATGATTCTGCTCAGATGAGACGGACTCTACAGGGTTTCAGCAGTGTGCTGACAGAGATGGGAAGTGTTTTTGATGTCAGTCCATTAGAGGAGGAGCTCTCAAATGCTGATCGACGTGTGGCAGACATGCAGCACAGCCTGCTGGGACCTCTCTCTCAGCTGGAGCACGCAGCAGCAGTGAGCACACTGACATCTAATAAAATAAATGAGGATATGACATACACATACACACTTAAATATACATAATTATATATTTGATTAATTAAATAATTAACTTCAATTTATTAGTTCATTTATGAATAATTTTCCAAATGTGGATGCACATTTGTTTTACCTGTAAAAGGGAATAATAATAAATTTTATTTCAGGAATTTCAGGAATCTGTGAATTTCATCTGTTTATGTGTGTGTGCGCGTTTTTTAAGAAGTGGATGCCATTGAGACAGAGGTAAAGGTCATGGAGAAAGATGTTGCCAAAATCAAATCTACTTTTACCACCAAAGAAGACATCAGTCAGGACTGTCTAAAGGTAAAAGAAAATTTTGCCTTGTTTTTAAACATTTGACCAGGCATGGAAATTACTAAAATTATGTAGTTACTATCAATCACCTGATTACGGTGGGTGTTTCATGTGTGTTTGCAGTCAACAAAAGACAGGATTGACCTGATGAAAAGGACAGTAGCTGAGATTCAGAACTGTAAGGATGGTCTGTGTCTACCTGACAAAGCTGAAAATACACTCTTAGTGTTCAAAAAAGCAGAACTACTACAGAAACAACTGCTGGAACTTGAACAGGTATACATATACAGTATATGCACACACAAGCATACAAACACAGTTTACACAATGCTCAGTATTATATTTGTCTCCTCTCAGCTGGCTCTAGAATACTCGATTGAGGTACAGGAGACATCTGTCCCACCTCTCTGTGCCACACCCCTCAATGCTCCGGCCCTCAGTGTTCCACCCACAATCGCTGAGGAAGACACACAGGTCAGACTAAATACTGTTACAATCTAATGATTCAGAGGCAATGGTTACATACTGATTATAATATGTGTGTGCAGGAGAGTGGTCAGATTAAGATTGTGCATGTAGAGGAGGATGGGCTGAAAAAGTCAGGAGCAGCGCTGATGACGGTGGAGCAATCCACACCGGAGCAGAGGCTCACCTGGATCTCTGAGAGGAGAAGCCATACCCCCACAGAAACACAGGTATGAGAATTAAGAAATAAGGTGTATAAATATAAGGTACAGTATATAGTCACGGCTAAAGGGCTTTGTTGGGCACAGGATGCATAGTTCATTATTGCTTTCGTGAAACAGTTACTTCAAAACAAAAATATATAGATAAAAAAAACAAAATAACAAAAATAGACTGGACATATTCATTTTATAATGCCTATTTTAAAGTATCTTTTACATATGATAAGAAATGCTAATACTGAAAAGAATCATATTCTTGTAGTTATTTCCACATATTTATTATAAAAATGTTAAATGTACAATAATCTACTTTGTCTTTTTATATTAATGTTCATTTCTATTTATATACATGCACAGATAAGCTGTTAGAAAGCCAAGGCTGTTTTTATTTGATCAAAAATACAGTGAAAAAAGTACTATTGTGAAATCTTATTAGAATTTGAAATAACCCTGTTTTAATGTATTTAAAAATGCATATTTATTCATATAAATTAATATATTTGATTAATGTAATTAATTACTCCAGTGTTCCGTGTCACATGATCCTTCAGAAAGGATTTTAATATGCTGATTTGGTGCTCATGAAACATTTCTTATTGTTATCAATAATGAAAATGGTTCTGCTGGTCATTTTTTGGAAACCATGATCCTTTTTTCAGGATTCTTTGATAAATTAAAGTACAAAAGAACAGTATTTGTTTAAAGCAACAGTCTGTGTTTTTGTAAATATTTTTATTGTTCTGTCACTTTTGGTTAATTCTTAAAAAAAAAAAAAAATGAAAAAATGTGTGTCTCTGTGGTTGCATGGTTGTGTTCATGCCTGCTGCTGTGCATGTGTGTGTCTCTGATGTGATGGGACAGCAGGAGCCCGAGGAAGAGGAGGAGCTCTTTGATAAACCAGGAGATGGAGAGGAAGATGCTTCAGATGAAGATGATGAAGATTATGAAGATTCCATAAAAAATGAGGATGAGGAGGCAAGAGGAAGGTCACCCACCTCTCTGAATTCTGAGGGTTCCTCCAGTGTGAGTGTGGAGGTAATGCAGAGGGATCAGAGACTTCAGCCCTGGACACCTCCTGATGTTTCATATTCTTACTGTCATGTTTTCTACATGCTTACTCTTTCCAACACATGGTTCATAGTTCTGCTTTGTCACATTTCAGTTGTTTTTTTTTTTTGTTTGGTTTTTTTTTTGTTTTTTTTTGTTTTTTGTGCCTCCAGTTTAATATAAATATTATCTTGATTTGACTTTTCTTAACAATGCAGTTTGATTGAGTCCTCATCCCCTAGGGGGCAGTATGACTCCATTCTTTTATTGAGTCTGCATTAATTATTTTTCAGATACTCCCATTGCTTGAGAATCACAAGTGCTGTGATCTCCATTTGCAAATGTGGCATGCAATGAATAATTTTAAACATCATGCAAATCTAACTTTAAATTTGGTCTAAAATTTTGGTCTTAAAATGTATAGTTTTTAAATCTGTTTTATTAAAAATTTAACAATTTATGTACCTTTGCTAAACCATGAGTTCTATACAATACCATGATTCTGTCATGCATAAGAGGTTTTCATAGACACAATGTAGAGAACTCTTATCCATGGAAAATCACTATAATGCACAACATAATGTGCTTTATAAATTTATGATGCAAACTCTTCAGTTTGATACTAGACGTAATCTGTTTTAGGTAACCAATTGTGATAGACATTGTTTTTTTTGTTTTGTTTTGTTTTTTGTGCAGGACTCAGTTTCTGCTGACGTGGTTTCTTCTACAGAACAGATTTTGGAGAAAGCAGAAGCAACATACTCAAAGGTAACACTAGACCTCTATAGTAATGGCTGTTCTTAATTTGATCACATTAATGTGTATGTTTTCCTTGCAAGATCTGAAAAAAAAATCAAATTTGTGTTCTTTAAAAAGTGTTAAGTGGCCACTTAAAACGATTTTTAACTTTTTGTAGTCTTGTGGAACTGTGGCCAGATATCGTACGAGTATGTAAGCTCTTTTTCCCTGTGTTCGCAGGTAGAAGCAGATACATCTTTGGCCTCGGGAACAGGTGTGTCAGAAGCATTATCTGAAACGGATGCCTCAGTGGAAAGCCAGTCTCTCCCTGCAGACATGGTAACCAATACCTCCTCTGTTACAGAGATCTCCACATCCCCGTCCAGAAGCCAGCAGTGGTGTTTGGTCTCCTAGTTGTAGTTCTCTCCTTACAGAACCTCCATGTCTTAACTCCCACCTCTACCACCCCTAGATGTAGATGTTTCTAGAGCTAGAACTCTATTCCCAGTGCATTTACATGGCAGATGTGTAAAAAATAAAGAATTCTGAGGAGAAAATCTCTTAAAATAGTTCAGAATTGAGTTCACAATAACGAAACAAGGGTAAAATTAAGCTAAATATTTTTATATAAATCAAACAAATCAATGTTTAAAAAGGGCTTTAAGCGACTTCCTGAGGAGTTTATTATTTTTTCAAATGTTTATGATGTTGACTAATTCTGTCAGGATATTCTGCAGATCAAGGGGGAGAACATTATACCAAATGTTCAATATGGTGTAAATGTACCATAATACCAAAGAGCATTTTAAACTTTTGTCTATTTCCATAATATCATTGTTTACATGCTATACCGTGTCTATACTAGACGTGTGCGGTGTTGCACAATAAAACTGCATCCTATTATAATCAACTTTAATATAAATATGTTTTCACTCTTAGCCTTGCTCAACTGAATTTTGCCAAAAAAAACTATTCTGGCAGCTAACAAACAAACCAACCCTAAATAATTGATTTCTAAACAGATGTTTTATGCATGTATTTATAATATTGAAGTATAGTGTTATAGAAAAATGGCTGAATAGACACTGATAGAATGAGCACCTTGTTGTGGATATTTTTGCTCTTTGGCAATGATATAAATCTCTGCCCACACAGAAGTCACTGCCAAACCAAGAGGCTTGCTAGTGGTCAGTGCTACGAATTGTCAAAGTTTACCAAATCTGAACCCAACATGAATTTCGACTTTGTGAATGGGGAAATAGTATTTCGCCACCAGAAGTCCATCGGGCAAAGTTCATTGTGCTGAATTCAGTAGAAATTTCACCCACAAAATTTCTCAAAGCAATTATAAATATGACTGCACCTTATTTCAAAACCACTATTTTTTATATACGCTGCACAGTAACTATAAAGATAGAAAATTATTATATTTACAAATTTCATTGTGTACTACTAGCCAAAAATGTGGACACCTACTTTTCATTATCTTTTCATTATTACTATTTTCCGCATTTAATTGTAATTATTGCATTAAATGTCTTTATTTTTGTTAAGCAAGAAAATCAGTGTATTTTTCCATTGCATGATATCTTCTCATTGACGTTTAATAATTAAATACAATACTATAATACCAAAAACATAATACCTAATATCTTTTATATGGCATGTATTTATTTTGTTTTTTTATATAGCAGTGTTTATTTTATTTGTAAAAAAAAAGAAAAAAAAATGAGTTTCCTTTTATCCAACTGCAAGATAAAATGGTTACTCTGAAAGGATTGTTGAACAAATTTTTTTTCGTGGAGTGAAACAAATGTAATGTGAACATTAAAAGTAAGTTAATCAATGGCTGCTCACTCTGCACAGTTATGTCTAAATGCATGTGTATTATGATAAATTTGTTTTTCATGAATGATTGCTTGTTTACATGACACATTCTTTAAAAGTAAGCCTTTTCCTTCTCAAGAATATTAGAAGAATAGCAGGATATGGTTTATTTATGTTTAGTATTTTGTCTTGTGCCATGTAAACGCACTGACTCTTATACACACTTGTGCATGTACTCCTGATCTCTCCCTCTGATACCTCCTGTGTGATTACCACCATGCTCCTTTCAAGTCTGAAAAAAATAAATTCCAACAAAAATTCACATTGCTCGTCTCTCTCTTTCTCTGTCTGTGTCAGGAGCAGGGTGCATGGAGGGGGGAACAGACGCCACACACCAATGTCACACTCACACACATGACACTTGACACGAAGAAACATTCAGAGCCACACGCCCCACCCACAGAAACAGAGGACATGCTGACCTCACCTAATGTCATGACCTCTGATGAAGGGCTGGGTGATTCCTTAGAAAAACATTTCACATACAGTGAACAGGCTCACTTAGAGAAGACCACCTTTGCGCCTCAGAGCCTTAGCGCCACAATCACACCATCGGACAAACCACCAGAGAAACATTTACACACTCTGACACACACTACTCCATCAAATGCAGAAGACCATAGGTCAGACAGCAGAAGCACACACGACACACACACAGTCAAACCCTGCCTGGAGAGGACAGAGCCACAGGCTGCAAGTGCATCTTTGGTAAGCACAGATGCTGATAGTGAATCTCACCCCACTGACTCACACTTGAAACATCAACTCACATTAATCTGAGTGTGTGTGTTGCATTTTATCTGCACATTTATCTTTGCTCACCCAAGTGAGATATTAATTCTTTCTTTCTTTGTCTTACACTAGAATAGCGTATTCAGTACTATTCATGCAGTCTGAGATCTCAAAGATTGGATACAGTAACAGGAATTTACCTTTGCAACTAGGTGATTCCCTAAAATGAATCCTTCATTAATCATTAATGATTATTTAATAATTAACAGCTTGACGTACTATAATTAATATTATTAACATTATTATTACGGTTACTGTGTGTTAAACTGCGCAAAGTCAGGAATCCACCCATATGCAGAAAATATTGAATGGGATCAATTTACATATTTTTCTGCTAATGTCCACTTATGTTAATTTTTTTTCATCCAAAAGTCTTAATTTAGTTTATTTATGATTGTTTTGCTCTCTGATTTTTACAACTGAGCAGGCCCTTTTTTACTGCTGTGCCTTTAATACTACTATGTAAATACCCTCTTTGCATATGAAATGAGCTAAAGTTAAAAAATAAACATCATTATCATTAGTCTTTCTGTTATTTACAGTAGAAATCCTACTTCCTTGTTAGTTTACTCTATGAATACAGACAAGACGTTGTTGATGTAAATACACGCAGTTGAGTGTTGAAATATGTCTGTCTGTTAGCAAAAATGTAGTCATCTTGCATATTAGGTCTCTGTGGACTGGGAAGGAATTTTTGGATTTCTGAAAGTATGTTTTCATAGTACAAAGAAAAGAGTTTGATAAAATATGACCCAGGGCCATAACCACCAAAGACACTGAAGGGGAAACGTTCCCAACAATATTCAGGTTTGCGGCCCATCAATATAGGTTTTTCCAATGATTGGTTCTTAAATTATTATATCAGGTCCCTACTAATCTATGTGGCTATTTTTCTGATATATGGAAGTAAAATCTATGAATTGCAGTAATACCAATAAGTTTAACAAGATATTCTGTGACATCTGAGAGGGACAAAAGCAGGGTTTTTATCTAAAGCTAGAAAGAAATAAAGTGTAATGGAATAGAATAAAGGACAAAAAATAATTTAGGCTATTTGAGTCAGTTCAAGGCAAAAGTATAGTTCCTCCTTTATGTGTGTGTGAGTGTGTTCCTTGTCACACAAGTTGCCCTCGAAAGTGACGACATTCCAGGAAGTAGTTGTAGCCGCAGGTGGGTGGAGTAAGGACAGACAGAGAAAGACAGAGGGAAGCTACATGACAAATGATTAGTATGAAAGCTGAGACAGTTTATTGAGATAAAGACTGCACCAGGGGGCAGAGAAACAAACATAAGGGTTAAACCTGTGTGAGACAGAAACTGAGAGAGAAAGAAAACAGAGTGTGCGAGTGAGTGTGAAAATTAGTCTGTCTCTGGGTCAGAGGACACACCCAGTGTGTGTTTTTTGTATTTGTGCTGCTGTGAACTCACTGTTTCTGCTGTACTCAACCAGACCAGGTGTGCTCTTTCTCTCTCTCTCTCTCTCTCTCTCTCTCTCTCTCTCTCTCTCTCAGTACACCTGTCTCCTTCTATTATCCATCTATTATCATGATTTTCTTTTCTCTCTTCATGTTCTGGCTCTGAGCTGCTGTTGTGTATGATTGTCCAGGCCGTAAGTGAAGCCGGGGGCTCAGGTGGACGGTTGTCCAGTGATGGGCTGCTCCATGCCTGCCGTGAGAGGGCCGAGCAGCTGGAGGTATGTCTGGAGAGAGCACAGGTCAGCCTAGAGGGGTCGAGACAGCAAGCACAGGACACAGCCATGCAGCACTGTATTGAACAACAGCTTCACCACTGCCAGGTGATTATACACACACATATACCTGCATTTCAAAAGTCAAGGAAATGTTTTAATGTTTGATTTATCTCTGCACATGACTAAATGTATATTGAGGTTATTATAGTTAACTAAAACCATTTGACAAAAAAATAAAAGTTAACTGAAATAAAAAAATCTATATTTAAAAACTTCAACCAAGGCAACATTTCTCTAAATTCATTTACTAAATTAATGTACTAAAATGACTAAAACTGAAATAAAAATTACAAAAAAATAAAATAAAATTTAGTACTCTAACTAAAAACTATTCTGACATATTGACATGGGGAAAAAAAAGACAAAACACACACACACACACATTCTCTGCCTACTGTTGTTGCTAAAGCTGATTCAACAGCACAGGAAGTGCTCAGAGCAGAGATCTGTCATGCATTGAGCCTGTTCATGTATTTGTTTCTGTTAAAAAATAAAGTTGCCTCTAAAACTACCATAAGTATTATAGACCAATCTGACACTATCATACTATCTTCTTCTAATGTTTCTGTCTGTAAAAGCAGAACTGTTCAGTTCTTTAGAACTTAAGAAGACTTCATTATCAATTTCTGTAGAAATCAGTTCTCTCCTATATAATCAAGTCTTTCACTTTTTCTTGGTGCCTTGCTCTTTCATTGTCTGTCTTGTTCTGCAGTGTTTTACAACTGTGAACTCTTTCACTGCTCGGAGATCAAAATGTTTTTGCAGATGACAGTAATCACAGGTCACAAACTCAGATCTCATGATGTAGGCCTACATTTAAACACAATGGAGTAATTTTTTATGATTAATAGACTCTCAAAATTTATTTTAACTATTAGAATTTTGGTTAGACTGAAAATGTATTATTTGTTTAGAATAATAGTTGTAGTGTAAAAAAAATACATATCTGGAGCAAATTAGATAAGATTAGATTGGTTTTAGTGACTATGGAAACAAAATAATTATTTTATTTTATTGTCTTATTTGATGACGGATGACTGCTTTTGCTCTTAAAGGGATGGTTCACCCAAAAATGAAAATGTGATGTTTATCTGCTTACCCCCAGGGCATGTCGGTGACTTTGTTTCTTCAGTAGAACACATATGAAGATTTTTAACTCAAACCGTTGCAGTTTGTCAGTCATACAGTATAATGGAAGTGAATAGGGATCACAGCTTTGAGAGTCAAGAAAACATACACAAACAAAACCAAATTAAACCCTGCGGCTCATGACAATACATTGATGTGTAAAGACAAGAAGCGATCAGAAACATATCATTGTCTGCTTCTTTCTTTCCTTTCTCTCTCTCAACCTATTTTATTCTCTTTTAAACACATGCATGAGGATGTCTGCATACCCACACAGCACTTTATTTCAGATGCATGAACGTGTCAATGCATCATGAATTTCAACTTCTCTTTTCTTAAGGAAACTCTCTATGCAGATATTTCAGTTATTGAGTGCTCACTTTCATTCAGATTAAAGTTATTTGAGGAGAGAGATAGCTGGACATAAATCTTTCTTATCTGTCAATTACTGATGCAATATTTTCCTTTTAAATAAAATAATTTAACCTATCAAATCTTTTTCAGTGTGTCTTAAAAACTAAAAGGTATACAGATGTTTATGCTCCTCTCATTTATTGAGTTTGCCATTGAACTTTCAATCTCGTTGTGCTGTTTGGAGGTGGTCATGTGTCTCAGTAATGCAGTTAAGAGCTAATATTACTGTGATATTAAAAAGGTTTGCTAGCTTCTACCAGGCTAAAGGTGCGGTCATGCTAGACTTTGGACATGCAAATTTACTTTGTATCTCACAAGGAAAGGGCAACAGATGTGCACCATTTATTATTTATAGTTAGATATTTGACGTCATTTTAAAGTGGTTGAACCAGATATGCAGTATACTGTACTTACTTGTCTGTGTGTGTGTGTGTGTGTGTGTGTGTGTGTGTGTGTGTGTGTGTGTGTGTGTGTGTGTGTGTGTGTGTGTGTGTGTGTGTGTGTGTGTGTGTAACCCAACTCCTTCATCAAAGATTTAGAGATATAGCTGAGTCCCAGCACAGTTTTATTGCTATCACTCGAACACAACAGCCATCATATGCAGGAATCAGTCAGCCTGTAGAGAAATAAATCTGATCATTTGCGTACATTTGGTTCTGATCAAGAACCTTTTAAAGCTATAGTTCACCCAAAAATTACAGTTTTGCGATCATTTTCTCAACCTCATGTTATTTAAAACCTATGGAAGTTTGTTTCCAACAAAGCGATTTAAAAAATGTAAAAAGTAATTGTGACTTTTTTTCTCACAAATTTTTTTGTGAGGTTTTGAATGACATGAGAGTGAGTAAATAATGACAGAATTGTAACTTTTGAATGAATTTGAATGAAATTTTGAATGAAGTTAT